>NC_092460.1:13194337-13497367 GCF_047495875.1 Pithys albifrons albifrons
AAGGTAGGTAGAACAGCAGAAGCCCAAGCTGCAAAACCCCTTTCAACCTCAATAAAATTATCATTTAATTACATGTTATGTCACATCTCCTAAGCCAAGGGAATGGGATTTCAATATTGCATTTGTGTATTTTATGCTACTGTTCTCACAGTCCGAATTCATTCCCCACCGTGGTTTTTCATAATCATGACAACAAAAATATACAAACTATAATAAGAATGTCCCAAACATTTCACCAAAACATAAACATAGCTTTAAAAATGTCCTCCTCTCATTTAAGAAGGACCACTAATCCCAGATAACAAAGCTTTCCGGAACCAGCTAAGAAGGAAGATCCCAAAATTTACACGTTAAATCTGTCACACACCAATGCCAACTATGGAATCAGCACCACATGTTGGACAAGCTCTTGGGCACATGGTGGGATTCTTGGGGTGTCCTGTGCAGGCCCAGGAACTGGACTTTGATGATCCTTGTGGGTCCCTCCCAGCTCAGGGTATTCCAGGATTCTCTATATCCATAACATACTTCTCCACCAGGAAACTCCAAGCAAGGCTCAATTCCATGATGCCAACACAAGCAGCGTCCCTGAGGGCTCAGCATGGAATACTGAGAGACACCTGACAGACCCCCCCACCCCTGCCCCAGGGCAGTGAGGATCAGGAATCAGGCTGGATTTACTGAGCAGCTGCAGCCCTCAAGCTCCTGAGAGCTTTCTGATTGCTCTCAGAGCTCTTGGAGCCTGGGAAGACACAGAGTTCCAAAGCTGCTCAGCCCCTAATGCTGACTGGCAAACAAACATCTCCCAGGAAACTTAAACTGTGCCTACTCACTGCCCAGTTGTAAATCTACACCAAAAAGTTTGGCATCTGCTTTGGTTTGGGTATGAAGGACCAGTTGCATTATAAGACAGAAATCCTGCTGGTTTCAATGAAGAAAAAAAACCCAAACCACACACAGAATTAAAAAACTAAGGCAAACTTTTTAATAAATCATTCAGCAAAAGAGAATTTAGAGCTGGTTCAAGAACTGGGAATTACACATCTCAATTACTGTCGTTTCTAGGAAATATGTTTCACAGTTCTTTGAGTGGTGCAACTGTTCTATTTAAAATATTTATATTTAATTGCTCAGGGAGCCCAAGGGCTGCTCACCCCTTTGCAAGGGCAGCACATCACCAGCTCTCACCAGTCTCTGCATGGGAGCACTGGAGGGGTTCTGCACCTCAACTGCCAGATCAGACAGAACCAAGACTTGGAGTGTCCCTACTACAGTCCTTTGTATTTTGCAGCTTGAGAGTGACTGCTGCTTAAAAAATTATTGTGTTCTCTGAAATTCAGGCACATCAGTAAAATCATCAGAACAGAAATTTTTTCCTTTATTTTTTCTTTTTTTTTTTCTCAGAGAGCCAGGGGATGCAGAGATCCTAAAGATTACAGTGCTTCCACAGAATTCCTGGAGAAGCCACCCTGGAAGGATGAGAGAACCACCTTGCAGAACCACCACCAGAGCAAAGCACTTTCTAAAAAGCTAAATGTTCTACCAAGCTAAATGTAACCTGCAGAACTCTCAGACTACAAAAACGTGCACCTCCAAAGGTTTTTCAGAAGATGATGCAGAACAAAAGACACATTGCCCTTCTCTGAGTGACCAAAGCTCTCAGATTATAAAAGCAGAGATACAGACATTGCTTCATAAATTCAGGATGATTCACACACACAACCAGTCATTCAAGCACTACTTTATCGTGGCAGCTTGTGCCACAAACACTGAAATCCCAGAATACTTTCTCCAGAGCCACTTGGCAAACCATGGCTCGTAAACAAGAAGTGAACTGAGAACGAGATAATGGACTGGGGGAAAATATTTTGCCCCAGTGACACATAAATGCAAATTAGGAGGAGGAGGAGAGGTTTATTCTTCATTCCTTGCCAGTGTCTTATCTTGCATCAAACCATTCAGTGGAAGATGGAAGCTGCTCTGCAGCTTGAAAACTGGGATATTGTTGGTTCAGGAGAAATGGATAAATAGGTCGATAGGTAGATAGATAGATAGATAGATAGATAGATAGATAGATAGATAGATAGATAGATAGATAGATAGATAGAAAGATAGATAGATAGACAGACAGACAGACAGATAGCCAGGCAGAAAGGTACCTGGGGGGACTGATTGACAGGAAGCTCAACAGGAGCCAACAGTGTGCCCAGGTGGCCAAGAAGGCCAATGGGATCCTGGCCTGGATCAAAAACAGCATGGCCAGCAGGCCCAGGGCAGTGACCCTTCCCCTGGACTCTGCCTTGGGGAGGCCACACCTTGAGTGTTGTGTTCAGTTCTGGGCCCCTCAGTTCAGGAAAGAGATTGAGGGGCTGGAGCGGGGCCAGAGAAGAGCAACAAGGCTGGTGAAGGGACTGGAGCACAAGTGCTGTGGGGAGAGGCTGAGGGAGCTGGGGGTGTTCAGCCTGGAGAAGAGGAGGCTCAGAGGTGACCTCAGCACTGTCTAGAACTCCCTGAAGGGAAGTTGTGGCCAGGTGAGGGTTGGTCTCTTCTCCCAGGCACTCAGCAATAGGACAAGGGGGCACAGGCTCAAGCTCTGCCAGGGGAAATTGAAGTTGGAGAGCAGAAAAACTTCTTTGCAGAGAGAGTGCTCAGGCATTGGAATGGGCTGCCCAAAGAGGGGGTGGATTCCCCATTCCTGGAGGTTTTTCAACTGAGCTTGGCCGTGGCACTGAGTGCCATGATCTGGTAAAGGGACTGGAGTTGGACCAAGGGTTGGACTTGATGATCTCGGAGGGCTTTTCCAACCCAGTCGATTCTATGATTCTATAGGTAGATAGGTAGATAGATTAGATAGACAGATATAGATATATAGATATAGATATACTTAGCATAGGATTAAAATATTAGCTCTTCTAAGTATGAAACAGCATAAGAAAAGCCACTCTTCACATTTCAGACCAGCTCCAGGAAAAGGTACATGAATGAAGATGAGAAACCACTGTGCCTCTGTAAACCTTCCCCCAAACTCTCCTGGCAGCAATTGCCACCCAGCTGGAATTTGGGAGCAAGCAGTGTGTGTAATAAGGTTTCAGGAAGAGCACTCCAAACAAATGAACTCATTTTCATTTCACTCAGTGGAATTCAGAAATGCTCAAGATGACCATTTGTTGTTGAGATGAGATTAATATGAAACCAACCTTTCCATATCAGTGACTGAAAGTTCAATATGTTAAAAATAATAAAGCCGTTCATTTTGCTCCTCTTTAACCCGCCAGATTAAATTTAATCCATCTTTGTATTAGTTGCCTGAGCATCTCAGTAAAACATAGAACTAGAAAAGAAAATGCTGACCTCTGTGATTGTAAAATAATTTTCAAAATCTCAACAAAATCTGTTTCCAGTAGAAAGAAAAAAAATGTTAATACTCACAAACATCATAAAAACACAAGTTAGCAATTCCCCAAAATTCCCTTCAGTTTTTGTTGAGCATTTTATATTTTTGTACATTTATAGAACAGCTTAAGATGTTGTAAAATTGGAGCATTTAGCTGGCCACAGGTACAATGGAAAGTCATACTGAAAAGCAGAAGCTTTACTATTACCAAGAACTCTTAAGCATAAAACATCTGTAAGTATCTTTAAATTTATACATAAATTATGAGCGGGTGACTTTGATATGGAAAGCTTTTGCAAGCATCTGTGAACTGTATACATGGTTTTTTTCTATTTAATCTCCTGCACTAAAAGGACAAAAATAAGAAGAGAGACTCTAGAACAAGAAATATCTAAAGATATTTCCCAGTTTGAAAGACAAGCTCAACATGAGAAGCAGTTCAGGCCCACTGATACAGGCCTGTATCTCTGTCACAGGGGGATGTGACCAAAATTCTCCTCCAAGGAACCCTCTGCACAATTCTAATGAGTTCATTGAAAGAACATTTTAGCACAGAGAAACAGATTTGAAAATGTGCTGGAAAGATCTGCTGGTTTTACTCCACAACAGAAAACCTCTACTTTGCAAACTAGTGAGTTTGTCTGGGCAAAAATAATCTCTATTAAAACAATGCAAAAATATCCTAACCCGTGAGTTGAGATTGAGTTACCCTGGTCAGGGGACTAATTCATGGTTCGGGTGAGAGGGTTCTGAATTTCTGCCTTGGGCTCTGCTCCGGCAGTTTGCCTCTAACTCAGAAGAAAACCAACCCCAAACTGTGCTGTGTTGCACCTTCAGCAAACTGGGAACACCTTCACACACCAGTTTACATGTTAGAACTGAAAGGCACAACTGCAGCAATTCACTCCCCACCGAAACCCCCCAATTTAACAGGGAATTTTTTTCCAACACGGACCTTGTGCCTGCACTGTTTAAAAAACAGACACAGAAAATTGTTGTATTTGACCCTCCTTATTCTCTTATACTACCAGGAAGAAAAGAGACAGCAAAGGTGAAAGTGTCACTTCCCAGCTTAGCACGAAAAATTACAGTTTGGACCATCTGGAAGTTCTGGCTGGAAAAAAAAACACTGGGGGCTCTTTGGGTGCCATGTATTTCATACCTGTGTTTTTCAGGGAAATAAAAGTAATCTTTGAAAAACTGTTAGTGAGATTAATATTAAAGTTGCCATTTGTACCTCTTCAATCACACACAAGCAAAGCACACAACTTTGGGTTGTAGGGTTCAAGGAACTATTTCCTCCCATGTGTTATTTTAGCTGTATCCTCCTCCTGGGAACTGTAAGGGCACAGCCTTTACTGTGTCAGCATCAGAAACTCCATTTTGCTGGGGGTAAATTATGGAACAGCTGGAATTGTGTCAATTGTAAACTTAAAACCAGCCAAGATGCTCACTGGAATTTTTGGCAAGAACAGTTGTAGACAATGACTTTCAAAGTTCCTTTGTTGCAGTTTTAAACCAGACTTTTTTATACAGGTCTTGGCAAACATTAGAAGTTCACATGAACAGTAAACTACAGATGAGTAACACAGAGCTTGAAATGTCTCTATTTCTAGTTCTAATTAGTTACAGAAGAGGTGCAAACTCCTCAGTCCAGCAGGAAAGTCATCCTCTTTGGGCAGAGGAGATTCAGTATTCCAAATCACATCCATTCCCAGGCTGGAGGGTGTATGGGCTGGCTTGGGTTGGGGTTTTTTGGCAGAACTGCCACAAAATTCTCCTTTAACAATGAGGTAGCTGTAAAAGAAATTCTAGTGTCCCACTTAAGAAGTTGAGGCTTTGACAGCCAGTTACTCCAAAGTTACTCACAGTGGGAAAAAACATCCCTGTATTATCCCATTTCACATCTGTATTGTGAATAGGTTACAGCATTGTAACCATCTGGGCACTCAGCTATTAGAAATAAGATAGTCATTCAGATTATCAAAGTCACCTATTCCCTGACAACTCAAGAGAAATAAGGTCACAATAATTATTTGACAAACAGGCATCCCAGGAAGTGACACTCTCTTGGAATGCTCTTGTGCTTCCCTGGGTGTTAGAGGGATGTCACTGCTGATCCTTCCCCTGGGAGCACAGACCTTCAGAGCTCCCTGTTCTCACCACACAGTGAGATGGATGATCCAAATTTACTATTCTGGAATTCCTGTTCCTGAATAATAGCAATGATTTGGATTTGTTTCAGAATAAAATATCCTGGTCTGGTTCATGCTTAACTCAAAGTTTTTGAGACTAGCTACTTTCTTTTAGGTTTATTCTCTACATTAACTCAAATGCTTCTCCATTTACTTTATCTGGTTTCAAATATTTCCACAGTCTTTCCCTTTTCTGGTGGCTTCTGCCCATCTTCTTGATGAAGATCTGCAAAACCAGCAGGTACAATGATCTCACTGCAGAAATGTCAAGGTCTTGTATGTGCTTGAAGTATGACAAACATGAGGGGGTTTTGTCCTTTTTAAACATTGTAGGTACCAGTCCAGTTCTGCTTCTGTGATTTCAAGTCAGCTTCTCTCAAACAAAAGCAATGCAACCCACCACGTTCTTCCTGCAGAAATTAAAATTCCTTTGCGTGCTCTGGGAGGAAATGGTGCAAATATATAAAGAAAAAGCTGCGTTTTTGTTCAGAAATGACACTGTTACATAAACGGTGAAGGGGGAGCGCACTGAAGTGGCACAGGGACTGTGTGGTCTGGTCACCTGCTTTTCACAGGAGCACCAGCACATCTCTCCACCCTCTGCTGTGACATCATCCTGCCTGAGCACCTGTGCCCATCTCCACAGCCCAGAGCCCCAGCCAGGGGAACCTGTGCCAATCTCCACAGCCCAGAGCACCTGTGCCCATCTCCACAGCTCAGAGCCCCAGCCAGGAGAACCTGTGCCCATCTCCACAGCCCAAAGCACCTGTGCCCATCTCCACAGCCCAGAGCCCCGGCCAGGGGAACCTGTGCCAATCTCCACAGCCCAGAGCCCCAGCCAGGGGAACCTGTGCCCATCTTCACAGCCCAGAGCACCTGTGCCCATCTCCACAGCCCAGAGCCCCAGCCAGGAGAACCTGTGTCCATCTCCACAGCCCAGAGCCCCGGCCAGGGGAACCTGTGTCCATCTCCACAGCCCAGAGCCCCGGCCAGGGGAACCTGTGTCCATCTCCACAGCCCAGAGCCCCGGCCAGGGGAACCTGTGCCCATCTCCACAGCCCAGAGCCCCGGTCAGGAGAACCTGTGCCCATCTCCACAGCCCAGAGCACCTATGCCCATCTCCACAGCCCAGAGCCCCAGCCCAGAGCACCTGTGCCCATCTCCACAGCCCAGAGCCCCAGCCAGGAGAACCTGTGCCCATCTCCACAACCCAGAGCACCTGTGCCCATCTCCACAGCTCAGAGCTCCAGCCAGGAGAACCTGTGTCCATCTCCACAGCCCAGAGCCCCAGCCCAGAGCACCTGTGCCCATCTCCACAGCCCAGAGCCCCAGCCAGGAGAACCTGTGCCCATCTCCACAACCCAGAGCACCTGTGCCCATCTCCACAGCTCAGAGCTCCAGCCAGGAGAACCTGTGCCCATCTCCACAGCCCAGAGCCCCAGCCCAGAGCACCTGTGCCCATCTCCACAGCTCAGAGCTCCAGCCAGGAGAACCTGTGCCCATCTCCACAACCCAGAGCCCCAGCCAGGGGAACCTGTGCCCATCTCCACAGCCCAGAGCCCCGGCCAGGGGAACCTGTGCCAATCTCCACAGCCCAGAGCCCCAGCCAGGGGAACCTGTGCCAATCTCCACAGCCCAGAGCCCCAGCCAGGGGAACCTGTGCCCATCTTCACAGCCCAGAGCCCCGGCCAGGGGAACCTGTGCCCATCTCCACAGCCCAGAGTCCCGGTCAGGAGAACCTGTGCCCATCTCCACAGCCCAGAGCACCTATGCCCATCTCCACAGCCCAGAGCCCCAGCCCAGAGCACCTGTGCCCATCTCCACAGCCCAGAGCCCCAGCCAGGAGAACCTGTGCCCATCTCCACAACCCAGAGCACCTGTGCCCATCTCCACAGCTCAGAGCTCCAGCCAGGAGAACCTGTGTCCATCTCCACAGCCCAGAGCCCCAGCCCAGAGCACCTGTGCCCATCTCCACAGCCCAGAGCCCCAGCCAGGAGAACCTGTGCCCATCTCCACAACCCAGAGCACCTGTGCCCATCTCCACAGCTCAGAGCTCCAGCCAGGAGAACCTGTGCCCATCTCCACAACCCAGAGCCCCAGCCAGGGGAACCTGTGCCCATCTCCACAGCCCAGAGCCCCGGCCAGGGGAACCTGTGCCAATCTCCACAGCCCAGAGCCCCAGCCAGGGGAACCTGTGCCAATCTCCACAGCCCAGAGCCCCAGCCAGGGGAACCTGTGCCCATCTTCACAGCCCAGAGCACCTGTGCCCATCTCCACAGCCCAGAGCCCCAGTCAGGAGAACCTGTGTCCATCTCCACAGCCCAGAGCCCCGGCCAGGGGAACCTGTGCCCATCTCCACAGCCCAGAGTCCCGGTCAGGAGAACCTGTGCCCATCTCCACAGCCCAGAGCACCTATGCCCATCTCCACAGCCCAGAGCCCCAGCCCAGAGCACCTGTGCCCATCTCCACAGCCCAGAGCCCCAGCCAGGAGAACCTGTGCCCATCTCCACAACCCAGAGCACCTGTGCCCATCTCCACAGCTCAGAGCTCCAGCCAGGAGAACCTGTGTCCATCTCCACAGCCCAGAGCCCCAGCCCAGAGCACCTGTGCCCATCTCCACAGCCCAGAGCCCCAGCCAGGAGAACCTGTGCCCATCTCCACAACCCAGAGCACCTGTGCCCATCTCCACAGCTCAGAGCTCCAGCCAGGAGAACCTGTGCCCATCTCCACAGCCCAGAGCCCCAGCCAGGGGAACCTGTGCCCATCTCCACAGCCCAGAGCCCCAGCCAGGGGAACCTGTGCCCATCTCCACAGCCCAGAGCCCCAGCCAGGAGGGCGCAGGAGGCTCCAACAGATGGGAATGGTGTCAGCGCCGCTTTCTCCTCCCATAGTAGCACTTGCAGTGAGTCGGGATGAAGTGACAGATTTTCAGGAGTCGGGGTGTCACCTGGGGACGTGTCCCCCGGGGTGGCTGAGGAAGGCAATGCCCTGATCCCCAGCCTGACCCTGGGGTGACCTCGGGGCAAGGGAAGCAGCAGCACTTGGGAACCAACTATTTAAAGCTCATTACAATATCAATGTCAAGCTCAAAGGAACTGCCAAATCCACTTAATCCTTAGTGCTGAAAACATACCTTCAAAACCCAAAGTATATTTATCTCAGTGGTACTTAAGCAAAGGCGACTGTTTTCTTCTTCTCCTTAGAGAAATCTTTACAGTTCTTGCTCAGTTAACTCCAACACTGCTCGATGCTGTCCAGCACCTCTTCACTCTACCCTATTTATACCCCTAGAATGGTTCCTTTCCTTCCCACACCAGGATGAATTCCCACTAAACTCCGCAGTAATCTGTTTACTCCAGCCTGTTTATCCAGTTTAGGCTGTACTAAGCACCCAAACCAGCTTAGATGTGCTTTATGTAATCGGGCCAGGCCAGCCCCACAGCCATGGCTGAGTGCAGGGTCTACAACTGGCCTGCACAACCCACACCCACAACTCAGCTTCACTCAGATTTTAATTATGGAATTGATACTCCTTTATACAGTGGACATATATTCTGCATGTTTGCCATTGAGAGCATCACTCATATGGAAAAACCCTAAAACATGCCTCTTATATCTATTTTTGCAACTTAAACATATTATTGAGTTCAATCTTCCTTTGAAATAGCTTCACTAATAAGAAAATGAAGGCACAAAAATAGATCTTGTTTCTGGCTGAAAATGCCATTCAGTCACTGTTATTTATTGTTCCACAGACACCACAACTTCAAAGAATTGTTGCCACTACTCAGAGAGGTGGATTTACTGAAAGAATAAGCAAATAGACTGAATACACTTCTCTGTCACACAATATTTTGGTGCTTCACAACACCCACAGCAGTGCAGTGTGAACAACCATCCTGGAGCTGTGAACCCCTGGAGTGCAGTGTAGGCTCTATCCATCTTTTAAATTAAAGCTGCTTTGTTTTTTGCTTAAGAATAATATTCTTATACTTCAAAGCAGCAGCATCCTCTGGCTCTAGGAAGATCTTACTGTGCTCTTTCAATGTATAAAGTGGACTTGTAAAAATACAAAGAGACATTTTACCAAGGTCTGTAGAGAAGAATAAGGAGCAGAGGTTTTAAACTGGAAGAGGGAAGGTTTGATTGGACACAAGGAAGAATTTTTTTATTGTAAGGGTGGTGAGGCCCTGACATAGGTTGCCCAGAGAAGCTGTGGCTGTCCCATCCCTGGGAGTGTCCAAACCAGGTTGGACAGGGCTTGGAGCAACCTGGGCTAGTGGGAAGTGTCCCTGCCCATGGCAGGGGATGCAAGTGGATGAGCTTTAAGGTGCCTTCCCACCCAAACCATTCTGGGATTCTATCTACTATATCAGCTCTGTTTCATACAGAAAACAAAAAAGCCAAACAAACAAATCAAACAGAATTATACATTAATTTGGGAAAAATCTAAGTGTGAAGTCATAACTAAACACAAACTATTACATTTAGAACACCACCATCACCACCACCCCAAAAAAATACAAGTGTTAAACCACCTACTGAAACATGTCATTATACAGAAAAGTAACTACAGTACAAAGTTATACTAGAGGTGCTACTTCTCTGTCAGGAAATCCTCACTTGAGGTGTCTTTAGAGAACAGAAAATACTCAGGAGAAAACAGATCTAAAGATTGAAACTTCTATCAGCCCTCATAAGTTATGCCAGTGGTTGCAAAAATATTCCACCCATAAGCTTGCAAAGACAAGAGTCTTTAGGAGGGAAAGGTCAGTAATTCCAAATCCAATCACATTGATCTGACAAACAGTCCTATTGCTGGATATTTTAAAATTATTGGACTGTAAACCAGTGCAATCCAACAGCTTCTGATGAGCAGACAGGTCACTGCTTTACTTCTTTCTTCCTGCCACTTTGAGCTTTGTTTGCAATCAGGAAAGTGCAGAATTTAAACCCAGCCTGATGGCAGCCCAATAAAATCTGATCTGTTGTCCCTTTCTCTACAGAAAATCTGCATGGAGTTCACTGTATATTTTTAGTCTCTAATACAACATAGGACAATGATACTACAAATTTTTAAATCCTGTTATTATTAATTCCATTACCACCAGGGAATCTAAACTGAAATTTGGAAGCAGAAATATCTGACTTGAGGATAAAGTCCAGAAAAGAAGTTGAGAAAGGAACTCAGACAGCTGGACAGAAAAACAATACACCATCTTGTCAGGAGACGAAATGTTTCAAACATCCACCACAAAATGGAACCATGAGGAAAGGGCACAAGTAGAAGAACATTTATGAGGAAATCAATAGCCAGAAGCAGGACATCCAATTCTCACCCTGTGCAGATTTCAGTGCAGCTGCTGCACAAAGCAACACATCAGAAAGAGCATATTGCCCTCCATTTGGGTTTCTCACACAAATCTGGGAAGTTATTCAAGGACTCCTTCCCAGACTCTCCCACTCAGCTGCACAAAGAAGATGTGACCAGTAGGACAACAAAAACTCAGAATCAATCTAGGCCAAAAGCAAAATTCAGGAGCTGAGAACAGAAGTTGGCAAATGGAAATGGCTTTTGTTCTCTCAAGAGAAAATTTTGGTAAACCCTAAAGCAAAAGTGGGAGCATTTGATGTGTTCTACAGAGCTGCTGGAATGACAGGACCCAAGAGAGGAGACAAGGTAGATGAGGAGAAGCAGCTGTGTCTGCAGCACTGATCTCACCAGGAGCCCTTGACTCCATATGTTGAGAGAGTTGGAATTGAGGTTCCTCAAGCCCATCCATCTTCTGCACTTCTTATACTGCTGTCAAATGCCCCTTTCTGCTCTGAGGTACCTGATGAGCTGCTGCACAGGAGTCCAGAATCAGTTGTCAGGATGGGCTGCAGTAGCCAGGCTGACACTGGGTTTGCTTCTCCCCGTGTCACTCACACTGTTTGTTCTCTCCCCTTAATTGCTGTGTCTGTGGGTGTAACACACTTGACACACACGGCAGGTTTTGGAGGAGAGGGAGAAGCTGATGGATCATTTTTCTGCTGCCTGGCAGCTCAATGAAGTTGCAACCTTCCATTTACAGAGTCAGGGGAGATGTTAAGCACATAGAAAATCAGAGTCTTCATTTCAAAGCAAGCTGCCCATGTCTGACCTTCCCCTGGCACTGGAACCAAAGCCACCCACAAATGAACACAGGTTGCTCTAACAGCAGGAGACACATGGGGAGGTCTCCCATCACCAGTTCTGTGTTAGTCCACTGAAGCCAACACCCAGTTACCAGCCACGCCCAAGGGCTTATTTTCAATGCTATCTTGTTCACCTACTCAGCACAAGTATTTTGAAGGGAAAATAAACCAAAGTAGAAAGTTGTGTGAAGAGTATTATAATTATACACCATGTTTAATGGTACTGCAGATCATTTAACCCTTAAAACAATTCCCTGAAAATGGGATTGTCAATAAGCTTAATTACCAACCCCATTCTTAACCCTTTACTTTCTCATTTCCAGATGGCACAGTTTTCCCCATAGGACTTAAAACAGTCACACAGCCACAGAGCTTATGCCTACAGGAGAAGAGGAGGCTCAGGGGAGACCTTATCACTCTCTAGAACTCCCTGAATGGATGTTGCAGCCAGGTGGGGGTTGGTCTCTTCTCTCAGGCAACCAACAGTAGGACAAGAGGGCACAGGCTTAAGCTCTGCCAGGGGAGGTTTAAGTTGAATATCAGGAAGTTCTTTGCAGAGAGAGTGCTCAGGCATTGGAATGGGCTGCCCAGAGAAGGGGTGGATTCCCCATCCCTGGAGGTTTTGAAACTGAGATTGGCCGTGGCACTGAGTGCCATGATCTGGTAAAGGGACTGGAGTTGGACCAGGGGTTGGACTTGATGATCTGAGAGGTCTGTTCCAACCCAATCCATTCTATGATTGGTTTTCCAGTTGGACCAATACTGACGTTACAGTTTACAATTCAGATCTGAGAATATAATTTCAGATCCTTAGATCAGACAAGGGAGAAGAGTACTACACATCACTCGGGGTTTATTGCTGGGATATTTGCTGTTTCCAGTGGATAAAATCAAAATTAAGTACATTTTCCTGTGCTGGTTCAGTGGTGAGCTCTCCACAGGTTCACAGGAAAAGAATACAACACTCCAGTGACTGCACTGAGACTTCAAATGCTTCAGGATGGCACCTGCCCCCCGAGTTCAGAGCTGAACTCCCACTGAGTGAGAGATCACTACAGGCAAACCCTTAAAAAGTGGTATTGTTGGCAGGAAAATACCATCCAAGTATTGTATTTGATATTAAGTAACACACTCGTTTTTCATGCTATTGTTTTAGAAAATCACTCTTCACGTGCTGAATAGCAGGTCTAAGCAGAACTGTAATGTGCTCCAGTACAGCCATTGTTTAGTTTCCTGCTAGTTATTCAAACCCAAACACATTCATTTAAGTGACTCCCAGGCAGATTTCACATGTATATTAATAAATACACAGAGCAAGTTCAGTACAAAACATTAGGGAAGGGCAGATCTTCCAGTCAGTCATTTCTCAGAATGCTCAAGGTTAATGAAATCAAGCAGACACTGACAGAAATCATAACGTTCAGGGGCTTTAGGAACTCATTACTCACAGTTGTAATCCATTTTCCTAATCCAGTGATTGGTATTGAGCAATAAAACATTTTGGTCATCTGCTGCAAAACTGTTTCCTAAGTGATTATTTTATTCCCTGATACTGTAACAACTGAAATAATGCACAATTCAATTAAATTCTTTTTGGCCCAGTATAACTGGCATCATTTGGGATATTTCTCATTTTTATCAAGTGAATTACAATATACATGGTATGAATATGTATCTGAAAGCATTATAGACTTCTGCATTTAACACACTACAAAGTATAGACTGTAATAATACCAGTAGATTTTCAGTAAGACAGTGCTGACATTTCATTGCAGGAGATGCTCAGGTTTCATTATCAATATCCTGGCAAAATTAAAGGTTATGCTCACAAAACAAGTCTCCTCCTGCCCAATTTGCCCAGGCAGCTTTCCCTTGCAGTGTAACAGGCTCTCCCCAGGACATGAGGCTTTTTTAATGCTGCCTATCCCCATTTACCCCGACAAGTCCTCAATTCCTTTTCATGTTACAACCAAGTTCATGGAGGAGAGAGAGCTCACAGGTACTTAGGTCTGACAACTGTCTTGAATATTTGAATCTCTCTCTGGGTCTGAATGGAAGGAAGACAACTTGTTGGCAGAGATACTGATGGAAAGGTTGTAAGACAGCAGTTCTTAGAGATTACCGAGTGGTTGGTACTTAGACATCTTGAGCAACTAAGGCAAGCACTGGTCCCAGTGCAGCCAGGGAGGTGAGGAGGGACAGGGGGTGTAGCACAGGGAGGAGGAGGAAGGCCAAGGAAGCTGTGCAGGTACCACAGTAAGAGATGGATATCAAAAGGGTGGCTAAGAGACACACAACAAGTGCAAAAGAATGTCCTGTTTTGCACACAAGGGCAAACACACAGCACCATCTGCAGCAGAATGGGGACACTGTGGCACAGGAATTAGGATCTGCAGAGGGATCTGGATAGACTTGAGAGATGGGCTGATTCCAATGGGATGAAGTTCAACAAGACCAAGTGCAGGTCCTGCACTTTGGCCACACCAACTCCCTGCAGAGCTCCAGGCTGGGCACAGAGTGGCTGGAGAGCAGCCAGTCAGAAAGGGACCTGGGGGGACTGAGGGACAGGAAGCTCAACAGGAGCCAACAGTGTGCCCAGGTGGCCAAGAAGGCCAATGGGATCCTGGCCTGGATCCAAACTAGCGTGGCCAGCAGGCCCAGGGCAGTGACCCTTCCCCTGCACTCTGCCTTGGGGAGGCCACACCTTGAGTGTTGTGTTCAGTTCTGGGACCCTCAGTTCAGGAAAGAGATTGAGGGGCTGGAGTGGGGCCAGAGAAGAGCAACGAGGCTGGAGAAGGGACTGGAGCACAAGTGCTGTGGGGAGAGGCTGAGGGAGCTGGGGGTGTTTAGCCTGGAGAAGAGGAGGCTCAGAGGTGACCTCAGCACTGTCTAGAACTGCCTGAAGGGAAGTTCTGGCCAGGTGGGGGTTGGTCTCTTCTCCCAGGCACTCAGCAATAGGACAAGGGGGCACAATGGGCTCAAGCTCTGCCAGGGGAAATTGAAGTTGGAGAGCAGAAAAAAATTCTTTGCAGAGAGAGTGCTCAGGCATTGGAATGGGCTGCCCAGAGAGGGGGTGGATTCCCCATTCCTGGAGGTTTTTCAACTGTCATTGGCCGTGGCACTGAGTGCCATGATCTGGTAAAGGGACTGGAGTTGGACCAAGGGTTGGACTCGATGATCTCGGAGGTCTTTTCCAACCCAATCCATTCTAAGATTCTGTGATTCTATGACACAGAACAGGGTCTGGATGTAGACCTGTTTCAGAAACAGAATTGTAAAGCAATTTGTTCACCCACATGTTTATGTAAATTAACAGTTCTGGCAATCTAACACACTGAGAATAAACCACACATAAAAGATATAAAAGAAATAAAACTACTAGTAAAGTGTTCTTAATGGGTCTCTCATGAATCGAAAGATGATAATATGATTGGTGAAAGGTAAAACCCAGATGGAGCTTCTGAAAGTTAATTTAAGCCAAACAGCTCCTTTAGATTTGGTTTCAATGTGGAAGATTTCAGCTTAGCTTCAGTTTGGAGCACTCTGTTATATTATTTAGATTTTCCAGACAGGTTTACCCATCCCTAATGAATTATATATGTGCCTAATTAGCCTTTTAGCCCTTCACTTGATGTGAGTTTTGTAAAAAATCTGCAGTAAGATCCAAACCCCCCAAAACACACTGCAATACCTGCTTCTTCCCCCAGCAACTGTAAGGATATTCCTAAGTACCAACTGTGTTCAGCTCATGCTCAAAAGGAAGAAACAAAAGAAAACAAACAAAAAAAGACCCAATAACAAAAGAACCAAAAACCCCTACCATGGCTCAGCAAGACTAAGCAAAGGAGAAAGTTGCTGAGGGAACTGAGAGAGGAAACTTCCAAGACCTTTTAAAATATCCTTCTTTAAGAAAATCCATCTCTTCTCTCAAAGCCATTTTTTCAGTCTTTTAAACTCCCAATCACTGCATGGCTATTTATCACAATATTTTCATGTGTGTTCTTCCCTAGAGAACCTGTCAAAAGGTTTGCATGAAAACAATTCTTTGCAAGCAGAGTAGGTCTAAATGCTACCCTGAAAACCAAACACAGGCCATGAATGCAGACATAAAACCTGGGCCTGAAGTTCTCCTTCCCAGTCCTTAAAACATGTTCAGATGGCAGCACTGGATGGGAGAAATGCTGCTGTTTATAACCTTTATGCCTTTCACTTAAACAACAGTGGTACCTGGTAGACTTAAGCCATTTTGCCATCATGGCTAACACAGTTTTTACTTAATAATTTATTATATTTTAGCTAATGAATGTTCAAATCAACTTCCAATAAACCAGTCACAACTCACAACTGGTCAGAAAATTCAGTATGCATTCCTTTAAAAAAATACATATATATAAATATACACACACATACAGCCTGGAAATGTTCTGGGAATGTTAAAAGTGTAAAACTCAGGGCTCAAAAGGAAAAAGTGCCAGACAAGTCGATGATAAAACCTATTGCATCACTCGTGGGGTCCAACCCCACTCACCCACCCAGGGGCTGGCAGGGCACAGGTCCTGCCAACAGAAAGCTCAACAGTAGATGCTTATTTTCAAATACTGAGGTTTAATCCTTGTCATGCCCAAGAGCTGAGTCAAACCCTATTATGCTGGAGTGATGAAAGTGAGAGGAATCGTGACTGTGTGACCTTCCTGAACAGAACTCCCATGGCTCCAGCAACACACACTGAGACACAAGGTGTTACCAAAGCCCAGCTATTTGATATTCTCTGATAAATAAACACCATCACAAGGTAGTGCCTGTATTTGTACGTGCTTTCTTCAGCTCATTTTCCAAAGTATCTGCTTACATAAATTCATATTTCTTAAGAAAATTACTTTTATAAGAATACCCTGTTCTGTCTCCAACATGTCTCCCCTTTCTCTGTCATCTGCTGGCCCTACAAAACAAACACCTTTAACTTGGATCTTGACAATAGTTTCATATTTTAAAATTGAATTTCTAGTTCAATCTTCAAAAACACACAAAAAACCCTTTTTTCACAGGAAAATAAACAGCAAATTAAAACAAGAGGTGAAATGCAACAGTGGAAGAACATTTAGTACCACAGTGCTTGAACTCTGAAGAACTGTCTGATTTAGTTGAAGCAACCCAGGGGTTTTTCCACAGAACATAAATAAAATTAAGGTTAAAGAAGAGAAGAAAGATTCACCTGGTACTTCTGTAATAGGCTGCAACCTGAGCATGAAACCAAGAAGGACTAAAAGAAATAATCATAAATTGCAAATAGCTTCTCTGTGTCATGGGCTGAGTGAAGACAAATGAGAATGGTCCTGGCAGCAGCTCTGCTGAATGGGCAGGGGAAAAGGGGGAACTAAATAACACCAAGGTACTAAAAACCCAACCAAACACACCAATTCATTAGATTACATTAACGTTGCCTGCAGATCTAAAAAACTAGCAACACAACTGATGTGTTATGATCACGTCCTTCATATAGACTACAGTCCTAAATGTCCATGAAATTAAATGTCTCATCTGGAGAAGGATCTAAAAGTCCTTTATGATTTGCTTAGTTTGTTTTTCACAGGTTTTGTACTGTTACTGAAGGGAAGTTACATTGTTTACTCCAGAAAATACAGTTAAAAAGCAGGAACTCTAAAAGACATATCTGCTGGCCAGCTCATGCATGTTTTAAAAATAATGACTTTTTCCCCTCTTTACTAGATATATGTTACGTATCTCTGAATATTCAGAAAAAGGAAAAAGCCAAGAGAAGAAACATGAAAAGGCTTGGATTGACTTCAGATGGAATGTCAAGCTTTGGAATAGCTTCACATGAAGAGAAGTGATATCTATAAGCACATATCTAAATTATTTATCACAGTTTCATTTTACAAAGAAAAGTTTCAATCAACTGCTCCAAAAGCAAAAGTGAGACTAAGCAGTCCTTCAGTACCTGAAATGAAGTGTACAAAAGAAAAGAACCTTCTAAAACTTCCAAATGCATCTCAAGATGAAAACTGTTTATGTCATGGGAATGAATCACTTCATCTCCATTCCCCCTCTTGGCACTCTGAAGTCTGGTGGGTCTGTGTTTTATCTGCACATGCTGCACTACCAGAGTTTGTCTGGCCCCAGATGAGCTGCCTATTTCTGCTTCTTGATACATATCTACAGCCAATCTTTAATAACAAAAAGTAATAATAAAAATTGTTCATTAATAATTCAGTAATTACTATTTAGCCTGCACATGCCACACACACAAACTGTGCTTCCCCAAACCAGCAGAGTGGGGCTTGTAACAATCTGCAAACAGGCACCAGCCATTCAAAAACAAGTCACTCCACAAGCTCCAATAATTATTAGGAAAAAACTGCAATGCAAGTCAAGTGACTGTTAACAGGGAAAGACATGAAACAGAGTTTTTCAGGAAGGACAAGAAATGAACTCCAGCTGTGTTATTTCTCTTTAATCTAGAGATAAACCTAAAATACAGATGGAGTTAGTTCCTTCTCTCTTCATCCAGTTTCTTTAATGTGGAATTTTTTTTATGGATAAACTACAAATCTTTCACTCAGAATTATTTTGCATATTCTAGTCCAGATGCACCCAACACATAAATGTGCACTGCTTCATCTAATGTAGCACCACTAGAAAGAAATAATTCACATTAAAACACCGTAAAACAGATATGGTTGAAGAAACCTGCCATAACAAACAGTTACCAAATGATACAATTGTAGATACATGAAAATAAAAGCTGAAATGCTTTAAACAGACCTAATAAAAAATTCATATAAAAATAAATTATTTCAGAAGTTCAGGTTTGGGGGCTGTTTTTAACCTCTGAATATTTTACTGCTCATGATCCTAATTACTATGCAAGACAGCACCAACTGCTGTCACTGATATCTATCCCTATGTAGCACATATTGCTTTCCAAAATCTGAGTATCTCAGAATGAACTCATGGTTTGGGGAGGCCACAGGTTAATGGATCTCTTAAGAAAAAGACTCTGACTCAGCTTATATTTAGGATTTACGCTTTTGCACAGCTTTGGAAACATTTTCTCTAGAACACAACAGAATAAAACTGTTGAGTTTGAAAAGCCCTCTAAGATCATGAAGCCCAAATGTTCCCCCAGTACAGCCATGTCCACCACCTAATCATGTCCCCAGGTGCCACAGCCAGATGTTTCTGAAAATGTCCAGGGATGGTGACTCCGCCACTCCCCTGGGCATCCTGAGCCAATGTTTGCCAACTCTTTCAGTGAAACCTTTTTTCCAAATCTCCAATCTAAACCTCCACTCGTGCAACTTGAGGCCATTTCCCATTGTCTTATTACAATTGCCTTCCTTCCCTCAGCGCCTCCCTTCTGTCAGGGATTGCAAAGCCAGAAGGTCCACCCTGAGCCTTCTTTGTTCCAGGCTGAGTCCCCCCAGCTCCCTCAGCTGCTCCTGGTGCTCCAGCCCCTTCCCCAGCTCCATTCCCTTCTCTGGATGTGCTCCAGCCCCTTCCCCAGCTCCATTCCCTTCTCTGGATGTGCTCCAGCCCCTTCCCCAGCTCCATTCCCTTCTCTGGATGTGCTCCAACCCCTTCCCCAGCTCCATTCCCTTCTCTGGATGTGCTCCAACCCCTTCCCCAGCTCCATTCCCTTCTCTGGATGTGCTCCAACCCCTTCCCCAGCTCCATTCCCTTCTCTGGATGTGCTCCAGCCCCTTCCCCAGCTCCCTTCCCTTCTCTGGATGTGCTCCAACCCCTCAAGGCCTTTCTTGTAATGAGGGGCCCAGAACTGCCCCCAGGACTGGAGGTGCCTCAGCAGTGCCCAACACAGGGAACAGTCACTGCCCTTGTCCTGCTGCCACACTATTGCTGACCCAAACCAGGTGCCCTTGGCCTTCCTGCCTACCTGGGCTCATATTCATCCGCTGCTGAGCTGCACCTCCAGGTCCCTTCCCAGCTGCTCACGTCCCAGCCTGGAGCTGCAGGGGAATGTTGTAACCCAAGGGCAGGACCTGGCACTTGGCTCTGCTGACCTTCCCACACCTGCCCTCAGCCCACTGATCCATGTGGCCAGCACATCTGTGCAAGGTGAATTACAGTCCCTCCAGACCTGCTGGTAAGTAGAGAAAGTAAGTAGAGTAAGTAGAGAAACCTGCTGGTGACAGCTCTTCACCATCCCAAACTGCAGGGATCCAGTTACCAGCATTTCTGCCCACTCAACCTGTATCCACCACCAACCCTGAATTCAGTTCTGCTCATTTCATGCCTCTGCATCCCAGTCTGCACCAGGACTGTGCCCCAGCACCACACTGCCCAGCTCCTCAGAGGATGGCACATGGCACCAGCTGCTTTGGCAGGGGCACTGCAGGGACCCTCCAGCTCCACACAGTTCAAAGTACTCTTTGCACAACAGCAGCAAACAATTCTGCAGCATCACCCCAGGCCACTTCCCCTTGATTAGAGACATTGGCTCCAATGAGGTTATTTTGAGTTGTAACCAAGTACATCACCTTATATTAGTGAATGATCCATGCAGACAGATTTTAATTAAAAAATTAAAATTTTGTGCCTAAGACCGTATGTAGAGTTCTAGACCAAAGGAGATTTTAGCCTGAATCCTGGGCAGCACCACACTTTCTGTGCCTTCATTATTCACATATCAAATCCTTATCAAAATACCACAAAAATTAAAAAAGCTGTTAGAGAAGCATCAGTTTTAAAGGATTAACATATTGATTGTCTGTAATTATGGCTAAAGCACTAAAGATCAGATTCTGTTTTGTTTATTAAAAAATAAGGGGATTTATTAGTGGTTTTTAATTGTAAGCAAAATGTTTAGAAGATCTGAATATGCAAAAAATCTGTTGTTGCAATTAGCAGATAATGACACGAAGGAGAGAATCTAATCATGTCCAAAGTACCAGGTATATTCATAAAGACTGGAATGCATCCAGTACTTGGGTGGCAAGAGAACTATTACAGACCACAGGAGAAGAGGCAAATTTTGTTTTGACAAATTGCATTAAATTATCCTTTTATGTTTCTTTCTCTGCAGGAGAATGTTCTACCTAAAAGTACCAGACCTATTAGGCCAATTTTTTGCTTTGAAAGAATTCTCAAAACCCAGTAACTGCTCTTTGCAGGAAACACTAATAGTGCTCATTTAATGTTTCTTTACACATATCCAATTGCACCTGACATCTCCCACATCCTGAGGAGCCCGTGCCAGTCACAAGCACATAATTTAGGGACAAATATTTTTATATCAGTGCTATCTCCAAGATGCAGGACTGTGAAAATATTTCACTTGCAAAATGTCTCCATCGATCTTTGAACCACTCTCTTGCTGTGTTCTCCTAATGAAATGATCCCTCCTCTTATTATCTCAGCACCCCTGTAAACATACCCAAAGACATGCTGAAAATGTGGAGCAGCACCAGGGCAGCAGTGCCCACAGCCCCCTCCCAACCCTGCCTGTAGACAGGGCTGCACATTCAATCAGGGAACCAGCAGTTCACTTGGATTTCAGATGGAACCAAGAGGATATTGCTGCCAGGAGACCTGTCCAGAACTCCCATTTGTGAAGGGAGATGGAATGAACAACACCAGCCTACATTTCCCTCTTGTCGTTTCTGGCTGCTTTGCATTTTGAAGAAGAAATCCAGTAACTGAAGCCCTCCCACTCTGTAGGGTTTGCAGATGGCCACGAGCACTGGCCTGTGGCATCCCTTCTCCTCCCAGAGCCTGCATCTCCCTCCCTTCAGCAGCTCTTGGAAAAAACAGCTTGGGAACAGCTTTATTGCCAGCAAGACCTTCAGCACAGACACAGCCTGAGTGAGTCACAGTGTCCTTGCGGTGCTCTTGCTCACATCATTTGGCACAGCAGCTTAAATGGACAGCAGGGGAGTCCTGGGCTGCGTGTCTGGCGAGGGGCTGTGCTCAGCCCCCAAAAGCTTTATTCAGCTATTCCCAGGAAAATCCAACTGTAGTATTAACATACCGATTTTAGCCAAAACTATCAATTTCAGTCATTTTATATTAAAATAAATTCGATTTTTCTATCACTAGAGATTAATCACATAAATAAATGTGTTAGTATTCAAACTAAAGGGGAAAAATAAATGTGTTAATATTCAAACTAAAGGGAAAAATGCAGATTTTTTTGATTTCTCTTGTTCTGTTTAAATCTTAGACAAAAAAAAGGGTTTTGGTAATCTTAAATCTCATTTACTTAGAAATGAGTTATTTTTGAAAGCGACTGTCAACCCCCTTCAGACCCTGAAATCATTGGACAGGTCAGTTCTTCAAACTGCACATAGAGATTTAATAAACATTGAGAAAGAACTGCATTTAAGTCTATTTCTGGTAAATGGCCTTTGATTGTGGTTTGTAGAGTGAACAGAGGGTGGACTGAAATTATATTTCAGCTCTGTGAATGCTATTTGAAACATTTAACAAGAATTCCTGAGCCTTATTACCACAAATGTTTTAAAAAGTTTCTTTCTTGTCTAATAAGATGGTTGATAAAGGGCATTTCTAATCACAAAGTAACAATTCCAAGAATTCGTTCTGCAGTAAAACATCCCTTCCATCTAAGAACAGGAATGTGCTCATAGTGCAGACCAGCTGGGTAATGCTTTTACCACCAGAGTTTGTACATGCATTTTCCCTGGGGAAATAGATAGATTTCTAATCATCTTTTGCTGCCTTTTGAACTTAGACATAAGGGATTTATGAAAAGGATTTTTCAGGCACGTCATCAGTCAGAGAGCTTTACAGACAAATATTAGGTTCACAAAAAAAAAACATTTTTACACTACTACTTGGACACACAAAAGCAATCACTTCCTCTTGCCAACTCTCAGATTATTATGCAATATACCCAAGCTTTTACATTTATTCAGCATACACAACTGTGGTTCAATTTGGCACATTTTTGGTTTTTAAATATGAATAAGAATGCTTCAAAGAATAAAAATGAGTTGGGAAATATTTATACAAGAAGCTGAGTATGGATTAAAATTGCTTGGCATCAAAAGTAAAATTAGATGATGTTTAATTTAGTTTATTTATGAAGTTGCATTTGTTCAATTTAAATACGTAATCTCCTTTGAGAGAGTTCAGCTTTGCAAAATGATAATCTGTTCCTATATTTCTATTAGTTGTGATTTATTCTGATTCATTCCTTTGTTCCAAAATGCTAATGAAAGCAGATGATGCTGAAGAAGATCAACAAGCAACAACAACCAATACATCCATCAGTCTGAAAAGCAGGGAAAGACTGCACAACACAGTCAATCAAGAAATCCAAGACAAAAAATTGCCAGGGAGACACTGGTTATGGAGAAAGGCGAGCACAGGGACTCAGCTGCTGGGCTGAACCAGCATGACCTTCACTCTCAATAACTCATCTCCAAAAGTCTTGCAAAGACACACAGCAAATTACCTTTCTCCTCTGGGGATATATTTAAGAGAGATGAAGTGCTAAAATTCAACCTTACTGGGCTTTGATGATGAGGCTCTAGGGAGACAAACCCTGCCGAAGGCTTTGGGGATGGACAGGTTGCATGGAGAGCTGAAGGACAGGCTGGCAGCAGCTGTGCCACTGGGAGGGCATGGAAGAGACTGTAAAATCAGCCATTCAGGCTTTGGAGCTGGTTTATTTCCCTGTCACTGGTTGTTTCTGTGTTTACTCTGCTCCTTGGGTAAGATGCCCACAGCTCCTGGATGCCCATGGAGTGGGAGCACAGCTGTGCCATAAACCCCTTTCCCCACTCCAGCACCACAGACTCCTCCAGCTGGAGCCATAAACTCCCATCATGACCATGCCTGAGGCTTGCCAGGGTCAGAGCTTCAGTCTGCAGCAAGACAGACAATAGAATTTGCCACCAATAACAGAGATCCTCAGAAATACCTTAATTACATCAAGATTTTTTCCATCCTCTAAGTAGATAATAAAACCTCCAAACCACTGCCACCAATCTACATTTTCTTTCTCACAAGGCTGTTTCTCATGGGCATGCAGAGAATATCACACCTTCTGCCCTTCCCATAGGAGCTGATCAGCCTTGATTATGACTCATATAATGGGTTAAGGGCAGGGAATCCCCATTTCTGTACTTCTATTTGCTTTACTTTCCACACAAAGCAGTGAAAAAGTGTAGGATCCCCACCTTCTTCCTTCCAAATCTGAACTGAAAACAGTTTCATCAAGTAATTTTGGGCATCACTACAGATGTTTTGTGCTGTGCAACTTAATGGAGTCCATGGCTCATTCCAGAGTCTGTTCAATCTTTTGCAGGAATGAATTCCATAGCTCTCAAGAAGTTTTTATCTCAAGCAACCACAAGTGTATCCACATTTTGTTTTCTTGCTGCTGTGGTGGAAATCGGTTGCTATAAAAAAAAAGCAGAGTCATGGCAGAGAAAGTCAAATCCATATAAAAGTTTTGAATTAACCAAGGCCTCAAGCTTTGAGGCTCTGTGTTCACCAGAGAATAAACGCAAAAACCTGACCAACATGGTAATGGGCTACACCTCAGGGTGACTCCTGAATAGAAATGTTTGGCAGCTGGAAGGAAAGTTGCTAAAGAAGGGGCTGTAAGGTCAAACAAGAATTACTGAGGAAGGGAGTGGGCCCTGTGTGTGGGAGGGAGCACAGAATTGGTATTGTTTTCAAGTGAAACACTGGAAGATTAACTTTGAATGGAACTGAACTACATAGTAAACTAAACACAAAAAAGGATTTTGTAGCAACTGCTCTCTCCTTGGATGCTTTTAGAGATGTATATGTATATATATGTATACACACATGCACACACATATGTCCTCTCTTTTCCATGTGGGAGGATTTACCCATTCCCTGTCCAGCAATGGCCAGGACCCTCCTCCAGCCCAGAGCAAACTGCCCCAAGTGCAGAGTCCTCTGCAGTTCCCCCTGGCAGTGGCAGCACTCCCAGCCCCGAGCCTGCACTTGGATCTGCTCTCTGCTGTCCAACCCCTGGGTCGTGCTGGGCCTGAAGAGAACAGGGTTAGGCTTTCTGCTTCACTCCAGGGCATAAGTCCAGTCCAGAGGCTTCCTGGAGAATCACAGGCCCTAATCTTCCTCAATCCCCTTTGGCCACAAGGGGAGCTCAGCAGTGAGCTCAGGGTACTGTCTCCCAAAATATTTCTAGTTACTTTAACATTGGTACTTTTGCAGAATTCTAATTCAGATTTATTTTAAATATTATAATTATTCTTCTCTCAGGGCCTGGCAATTCAGGCTCTGAAGGTATTGCTACTTACCTTATTGATAATAAAAAATTTAACGTGTTCTGTATCTGTAGCTCATGTGCTCCAGATAAGATAAAGGAGGGGAACAAGATTTCATTAGAAGGAAGCTGGACCTGATTAAGAAATTATATTCTAGTTTTCTCTAACAAGCGGGGGGAAAAAAGTCCCCCAAAATACTTTCCTAGCAATATTTTTAAAGAACATCATCTTAAGCCAAAATAAGATATGTAAATGAGGCTTGTATGTCAAGACCTCATGCACTCAATTTTAATTCTTAAAAAGGTTCAAAAAAAGCCCACTTCAGATGTCTTCCATTTTCTCTTTCATTTCTCTCCATCCCCAGTTCTGGTATCAGAATCATGTTTTCAGATTAAAACTTCCAAGTGTACTTCTAAACTAGAAAAAGGAGGACAAGGGCAGGGAAGAAGACACTTAATTTATTATCTTTTCACATTAGAGTTACAGGGAACCTTAATGATATACCAAGTTATAAACCCTGTAGCCGGTACTGTATTAATCATCTGTCTACATGAGAACTCAGATAAATATATAATCCTATTTCTGCATTGCAGATTTTCTGTGTCCCTTCCTCAGATTGCTGGTTCTTTTTTCATTATTTTGTAAACACTGCTGGAGGCAGGATCCATAGCAAGGTAGGGAATGGCATACTAACTCCAGTGGCTTAAATTGAACATCTCTATTAAGATTCATAGGAAGATAACCAAAGAAACAGGCAGCCATTCAAGCTTTGCAGCAAAGAGCACCTTTTTTTTACTAGTCAGAGCACAGTTTGTCTCCCTCAACACATCTCAAGGTCAAGCCTGTTGCAAGCCCCAGGCAGCAGCTGGCCCAGCCAGGCTTCCCCCCAGCCTGGGCATGAGCCAAATCCCACCTGCATGCCCAAAGAACTTCATCTGGGACAGGCTCCACTGGTCTCTATCCATGTCACCTACTTTGACATCACATAGTCCTGGAAAGAGAAATACTCTCCTCTTTTGTCTTCCCATTTCAGCCCAAGCATGTAAATAAATCCTCCACATTCTATACCTATCTCTAATATTTAGGCACTACACAGAACAGACAGTACTCAGTCCTACTTTGGGGGAACCATAACAGGATTTAAGATCAAATGAACAGAAGATGCTGCCAACAGTGGTGCAAACACATCCACAGAGTGCTCTGGGGACTAACTGCTCCCCACATGAACCTGGGAATAAAACATCAGCTCCAAACCTCTATGCCCTGAAGGGGATTTCTTGATGCTGCAATAGAAACATCAGGGCAATCCCTTCATGTTCTTTCAGGTTAATTCAAGACACACAAGGCAGCCCCCTTTGATTTGTCCCTCTGTGACAAGGAGCTCTGTCCTCCCCCATGCAAAATGAGGCAGTGTGGGGATGAGAGAGACACCAAACTCAGTAAGAACCAAAGAAAATAACCTGCAAAACTAAGGGCCTGTGCCCAAGCCTATACCCAAACTGGGAGGTGTATTGCATGGAAATTAGGCATATCATTCCTTCTGTAATCCTCCTGCTCCAATAGTTTGTTTTCATGGCATTTTCAGCCATCTTATTCAGCAGTGCTGATGTAGCACTCCCATTTTATCCTGCAGTTCTCTGCATAACAATCACCACTACAGCATTACACAGGCAACAAGTCCTACCATAATGCAAATATCCTCCTTGGGTACTGCAACAATTTGCATTGCATCTAAGAAGCTGTGTGCAATTCTTCTTCAAATGTCCCAGGTTAGCTCAACTCCTCATAAATAGGTATTGCTTCAAGCACTGGGAGAGGGAGGATGACAATCTCATTTCATTGTGAAAAGCAACACGAAGTCATTATTTCATTGTAATTGCATTTCACTGGTCCCTTAGTATCGAACATCATTTGGATATATTTTTAGAACAACATGCAAAATCTTCATTGCAATTCAAGCAGAGGAAAGGAACATAGTAAGCACACAGTGTAAATTAAATAGCTGTCCTCAGCCAGGGCGAGAGTTTCTTCTCAAACTGACTTAAAAAGGACACAAATCAATGCTGCCTGCTGACATTTGGGATTGCACATTTCCCAAGGAGACTGGAACAGTTTATTGGGAACACTGTTCTCTTCTAATTACCTATGTGACACAAGGTGTACCATTCTGAAAGACAAGGCGTAACAGTAGCAGCGTATTTTTATTGTGCTTCATCAGCACCAGCGCTGGTGTCAAGGTTA
This sequence comes from Pithys albifrons albifrons, assembly GCF_047495875.1. NCBI lineage: Eukaryota > Metazoa > Chordata > Aves > Passeriformes > Thamnophilidae > Pithys > Pithys albifrons. Next base: position 13,221,604 of record NC_092460.1, read on the forward strand.
GTGAGATGCTGAGCACGACCATTACAATGTATTCACCCAGCCCATACACTGCAAAGGCCAAAGCAAAGAGCCACCACATATCTGCAAAGTGTCGCTCTTTCCTCAAGGTCCACCAACACCCAGAGAGCTGCTGAACAAAGACTGTGGATGGCCCCATCTGTGTTTGAAAGGCCACGACTGAGGCAATGGAGGGAACAGGAATGGAGATCCTCTCCATTCCCATTTGTGGAGAAGCCTGGCACAGTCACTCACAGGTGAAAAATGGCTTCAATGCAGAATGCAGTAGATAACTGGATGTGCAGGAGGGTGGAAATATGCCCCAAACTGTTCAAGTCTCATGCATAAACCTGCTCTTTGCTGGTTGCAACTTCAGTGAGCTGGCTGTGAATTTCCATAATACCTGGACTAAAGGACACAAGTGGAGCGTGGAATTAGTGAAGAGAGATGAGACAGCACCACCAAAGAGGCTGATCATGTGCAGTGTTTCTGTCCAGACTCCCAAGATTGGGGAAACTGAGGCCCCTTCAGTTCCAGAAGGAAGAGGAGGCTGAGCAAATGGAATTCCCAAGTGGACTCCCAGAAAAGGTCATCTGGGTTAGAAAAGTGGAGGCTGGAGAAAGGACCCTGGAAGTAAGGGGAGATCCTGGAATTCTGAGATGCATGGGCACAAATGCCAGGGCAATGCCTAGGACAGCCTGTGTGTGAGATCAAGTGGGCTAAAAGCCCTGAACTTGTTGGATCTTGTACAAACCTCAGTATCCAAGCCCAGTGTGGGCTGTCATTCCCAGGGGCCTCACCTGTGCAACTGGTGGGAATTGTTGTATCAGACTTTAGCTGGGTTATACACAGGGAGCAACCCTCGAAGACACTGGAAAATGCTGTATCTAAACAGAGCTACAAAGTCCACACTGAATTGTACTGTGGAGCACAGTTCAAACAAAAGCATGGGAGATAACTTATCACACTGAGACACCTCTCGTCTACATAAAATCTTCTCAGATGAAGTGTATACACAAGGAGTGTCACTTACTGCAAATGTCTAACTAATTTCCAGAGGTCAGGAGCTGGGAAGGTCAGGGAACTGGACCACAGAAATAGCTCTTTGCCCAACATCTACCAGATAAGCATCTTCCCTATCCTGTTTTCTCATTCTGTGCAACAGATTTTTCAGCAAGATCCAAATCAGATTGGACTAAATCTCATTTTATTTTTAATTCATTTCATATGGTTTTATTTTTAACTCACTTTAATTGAAATGCAGTGAACGAAATTATCAATTGAAATTACTTCATCAGCTGTGAGTCGTCATTCTTTAATATACAAAATAAGCTCTTAGTAAATCTGAATCACTGATTTTTTCGGTTTCATCCTCAAACTCTAGGATGCTGATGCAATGTATTGGGTATTCAATATTGCAACTTCCACACTCTTAACCATAAACATATTCAGGATGTTGATTTTCTTTGGCATTTTTTTAATAACACAGTACTTCCATTCTGGGCTAAATCTTGAAACGCCAGTTCCAGGTCTAATCCTCTCCTTCCAAGTAATTTCTTTCAGTGCAATAGCCAAGTGTCTTATTAATGACCTGGATGATAGAACTGAGCATTCTGTGCAAGACCACAGATGATCTGAAATGGGGAGCTGTAGGTGGTAACACCAGGTGGTTGAGCTGCCTCTCCCAGAGGGAGCACAGAGGATGGAGCAATGGGCCAACAGGAACCCCAGGATGTCCAGCCTTTGCTGGAAGTGCAAACTTCTGCCCCTGGGGAGGAACACCCCCAGGCAGGACAGGCTGGAGGCCAGCTGGCTGGGAAGGAGCTCTGCAGAAAAGGCCTTGGGATTCCTGGTGGACCCAAAGTTGACCAGGAGCCAGAAGTGTGTCCTCACAGCAAATTGCTGCTTCAGGGGCCTTCCCGTCCCACTTAGCACTGCTGAGACCCCCAGGTGCTCTGTCCTCTGCTGGGCTCCCAGAACAAGAGAGACATGGACTTCCTGGAGCGAGTCCAGTGGAGGACTGCAAAGCTGATAAAAGGGCTGGAGCACTTGGCACGCAGGTAGGAGGCTGAGAAAGCTGGGACTGTTTACCCTGGAGAAGAGAAAGCTCAGGGGGACTTTATCAGTGGATATAAACACCTGATGGAAGGAGGAAGGAAGAGGGAACCAGACTCTTCTCAGCGGTGCCAAGTGAAAGGCAAAAAGACAAAGACAGCAAACAAACATGGAAAATTGCATGTAAAGGTGAGAAAACAGTGGGGGTTGTCAAACACTGGCACAGGTTACCCAGAGAGGTGGCAAAGTCTCCATCCTTGGGGATACTCAAAACCTGACTGCACATAGCCCTGAGGGATATAGATGACTTCACTTTGGGCAGCAGGGGCTGGACTGGATGATCTCCAGAGCTGCCTGCCAACCTCACTGTTCTGTGGCTTCTCACCCATTGCACCTTCACCATGTGTGGAAAGGAGACAAGGGGTAAAAAATGCACAAACTCTTTCATATAAATCACTGTCAGTGACAGACCCCTACTGTCAGTACTGTTCTAGGTTTTCCTGTTAAGTGCTTCTAGGATTCTCTGACAGCCTGGTGCACAGTCCTTAGATGCTTTAACTGTGCCATCAATATTTTAAAAACAAAATAAAACACACTACCAGCAGAATGAACTTGTTTATATACAGTGTGGTAGAAGGGAAGTATTTTGCAACTTGGTTACCATTTCCCAACTCCGCAAACTCTGCTATCTAAGCAGGCATTCCACATCCCCTCTGAGTCTCCATACTTCACTCATCTGCAGTGCTATGAAGGAACATGTCCTGCATTTTACAGTGCTGACAGCCCCTTAAAATTATTTTCCTAATTTTGGGCCATTTTAAAAGGCACTTCATTCCCAACCCCTCCCTTATAAAGCGATTCTTTTTCTTCAGTTGCAAATCTCCAGTTTTAAGGTAAAATACAAGATCATTTATCAAGAAAAATGACATTAAAAGCATGGGGGGTTTCCCTTAAACATGAGGAAAACCAGTAAAACTTCAAACAAAAACCCCACAGCTCTTAAAACTGTACCATATGTTTATGTTTCCTACAAAAGGGCTCCAAACTTTAAAAGAAAGATTACAATAAAATGCTATTAATCATCTTCATCACTTTCTGTATGAAATTTAAGCCTATATATTTACATAACCTACATAAGCCTATATATTTATATATATGGGAATATAAACAGTTCTAGCATACAAAGCATAACCCATGTTGGAAGAACTGCTGTTCTCTTATGCAACTGTTCCACTAAGGATGAATTACCTTGGAGCACGATGTCTCCATGGGGGACAGAGAGGGACACCTCCCCGCAAGGCTCCCGGCACTGAGCCTGCCTGCTGGGCATGGGCCAGCCCCGGCAGTGGGAGCCAAGCCGAGGTTCCCACTGCAGGTGCTGCAGAGGCCTCAAACCACCCCGGGCACACGGAGCTCTGCTGCTCCACTGCCACTGAGCCCCTCTGCCAGGGAGGCTCCACTGCCACCAAGACCCTCCTGCCAGGGAGGCTCCACTGCCACTGAGCCCTGAGCCAGGGAGGCTCCATTGCCACTGAACCCTTCTGCCAGGGAGGCTCCATTGCCACTGAGCCCCTTCTGCCAGGGAGGCTCCATTGTCACTGAACCCTGAGCCAGGGGGGCTTCATTGCCACTGAGCCCCTTCTGCCAGGGGGGCTTCATTGCCACTGAGCCCTTCTGCCAGGTGGGCTCCACTGCCACTGAACCCTGAGCCAGGGAGGCTCCATTGCCATTGACCCCTTCTGCCAGGGAGGCTCCATTGCCACTGAGCCCCTTCTGCCAGGTGGGCTCCACTGCCACTGAACCCTGAGCCAGGGAGGCTCCATTGCCACTGAGCCCTGAGCCAGGGGGGCTCCACTGCCACTGACCCCTTTTGCCAGGGAGGCTCCACTGCCACTGACCCCTTCTGCCAGGGAGGCTCCATTGCCACCGACCCTTCTGCCAGGGGGGCTCCATTGCCACTGAGCCCCTTTTGCCAGTGGGGCTCCACTTCCACTGAGCCCTTCTGCCAGGGAGGCTCCATTGCCACCGACCCTTCTGCCAGGGGGGCTCCATTGCCACTGAGCCCCTTTTGCCAGTGGGGCTCCACTTCCACTGAGCCCTTCTGCCAGGGGGGCTCCTCAGAGCAGGGGCATCGCTCCTCTCCTGTCCCCCCGAGGGGAGAACCCCAGTGGGAGCTCCAGAGAGGTTGCCTGAAGCTTCAGCTGCACAGTTTAATGCAGGAATTCACCAAAAACACTCCTCAGCACTTTTTTAACCCCTTTCTTCAGCTGATGTATTGAAATCAATCAGAAATGTGTCATTGTAATCATGGGGGGGCGGGAGGGGTGTTGTCATTTGATCAGATAATGTATAACATGAATGCAATTAATTAGCCAGAAAAGCACAGCAATGTTTGCTAAATTCCAATGAACTGTAATATCCTTCTTTGTATCTCCTTGAAAACATAATGAAAAATGTGGCAAAAGGCAAGCTAATCTGACAAGGTTTCACAGTCAGATTAATCAAATAAACCACTTTTTTCCCCTTCAGAATGTTATTTTAGGTCTAACCTGTAAAAGCATTTACATTTATTAAAGGAAGTGGGATCAGTTTCCAGAACTACCAGCTGCTGGAATCCTGCTGCAGTGTAATGGGGTTTCAGTTGAGTGGGAGAGAGAGTTACAAGGTCACGACTTCTACATTTATTCCAAAATGTACCAAAGAATTACTACATACCTAACTGACACTTGACAATATGAACTGCAGGATGAAAATTTAAAAAAAAAAAAAAAAAAAAAACCACAAAAAACCCAAACCAAAGGCACTTGTAAGATTCTTATGTATTAGCAGAATATATGCTCACATTTGCAGTATTCAGATTGGAATATATATATTTAGTATGATTCAAAATATGTTACATCCCAAATCCAACAGCACTCGAAAGATAAACTGTGCATTTTAAATGCTGGGCAAAGACAAATCAGGAAAAAATAATCCTTCAAAGCTGTTTCCTAGGTACATGATATGAAATTTTAAAGAAAAAAAGCACTCACAAAAGTGACTTCATGGAAGCTCTTAGAAGAGCAGTATGATACCTAGTTCATCATTACCATGTCTTCTGGAAACTGGAATCCTACTGAGCAGCATGAAACTCTTCCAAGCTGCTCCAATAAATATGCATGCAACCTTTTTATATACCCAGAAAGCATGAGAAATATCAGGCAGTTTCGATTTGCAACAGAAAAAAATGACCTTTTCTGTGAAATTTAATGTATATTTACCATTGATGTGGGCCAAAATCAATTCTCCACAGAAATGAAGATAGATGTGCACAAGGGCTGAAAAGGGGGCACAGACACACAGAAAAAAAAAATAAAAGAAAAACCTTCATGCTGCATTGCTATGCACAAGTTATCTACAAGCCCTATTTTATTGCCTTATTCACAAACTTAGTCATTTTAGCAGCACTACAGGGAAAATACAAAATAGTTCTTCACAGGTAGCAATTTGGATTAAAATGAGAGGAACATGACCGAAGTAAAAGCTGTATGTGATCAAAGACCTGCTGGATACCTGAGTCAAACAGTTATTCCAGAGCAAGGTACAAGAGCTAGTCATGCATATGGATGACCTCTCACAAATTAAATGCTAATCAGGAATGCATCTCAGCATTAAAAAAAAAAACATGTGGACTGTGAAGTAGATCTGCAATTCTTTTCCTAAGCAAAGACTACAAAACCCCTTCGTTATCAATTTCATACCACATATCTCTCATAATAACCTCAAATCCCAGCAATAAAAGCACAGTTTTCCCATATTAAGTGTGCCAGCTATTTCCAGCCATCCCAACTTGTGTAATATCTCTGCAATCCTTTAGCAGAGCCCTCACAGAACGCGATCAGGAAGTCAAAGGACCGGAGAGTCCTCAGAGCACGCAGCTCTGTAAAACCAACAGTTTTACCACGAAAAAAAGAGCCATTCCCCTTCAGCCCCTTCCATACTCACCTTCCAGAAGGAATGGGAAGCCCCGGGCTAAGCATCTGCTCCTGGCTGCCTCGGTGCCCCGGGACTGCCCATAGCCATCGCCGCCCCGGGGGCCGCCGTGGAGGGCTCAGCAACTGCCCCGGCTCGGGCGGGAGAACGGCGAGTGGGGCAAAGGGAGGCTGGGCACGAGCCCGGCTGTGCCCGGAGCGGGGCACAGGAGCTGCCAGCGCCGCAGGCACGGATCAAACGCACACAATCTCCCTTTACATAATCGGAAATGACTCCTGGAAGCTTAGGGTTGCTCTTAAAGCGTTGGATGCTTCAGGAACAGCCAAAAGCCTTCCCATGCAGCAGGCAGGGGGTTTGGAGCTGATTCTTCTTGTAATGAAAATAAGAAATAAAAGTCTATTTGTCAGAATTCTTAGTTATCGTACCTCAGAAAGCCTTTCCCCGCCTTGCCATAGGAAACATCACACATGCTTAAAAGGAATTACAGAAAATTCCCAGTTTCTTCCACAGTATTTTCTAATCCATCGCAATAGAAAGGCAACGTTTGGGGGATTTAACCTGTGTGCCCTTTACTTTCCAACAAACAGCCTGAAAAACTGTAAGCAGCTCTATATAGATACCCAGCTGAGGATTACAGATTTTCCTAGCAAGAGATACCTTTGTCTGTCATAAGAGAACATTAAAGTTAGAAAAATACAAGAGTCAAACTGTACTGCTCACGTTTCAGTGCCTTTTCTGCACCTCACGTCTGAAAGGAAAAAAGGGCACATCCGATTCTTACCAGCAACGATAAAAGCAAAATCCCATCCACGTGTTTTCCTCATCACTAAAGCACCGATTTAATCAAAATCAAGCCCATATGTTTCAAAAAAACAACAAGATCATGCTGAATTTTCAACCTACCGAAGCCCAGCGAGTGCTTTCTGATGCAAGAGTGCCTTTTAGCTATGCAGTTTGTCTTTGACCTTACAGAATAATCTCCACGAGTCGCAGCATTACCTTTGCAGAGATTCCCAGGGCATGAACCAAAATGCATCACTCAGCCCCAGTCTCCATCACACCGTTCCCCCCAGCAGCTTGGCGCCTTCCCCGGCAGCAAATCGCCAAATAAACAAGCTCAGAGCGGAAAGGGGAAAGATTTTTTTTATTATTATCATTCTCGTTATCCTCACGCTGCGGATGTCGCTACTTACTTGGCTCAGATATCATCACAAATCCACCGCGGGTTGGCTTAGCCGGCGGAGGGCTCAGGGCTCGGCATCAGCGCGGGGTGGGAGCGGAGCCGCAGCTCGGAGCCCCCTCTGCAGACTGAACCACCACGGCGGGGGCCGGGGAGGGAGCGCGGCGCGGCCGCAGCATCCCCGCGCCGCCGCTGCCCCCACCGGCGCGCCCCGCTCCTTCCTACGGCGCGGCCCCGCACGGCCCCGGCTGCGGGGCAGGCTCCGCCGGCCGCCAAAGGAGGCTCTGAGCCACCATGTTGTTGTTTGTGATTTTAATACTTCCCCTGGGATAATGACAAAAACGGAAGATGGCAAACTACCAGGAATATGCCACTTGCTCGGAAGCGGGAGAAACCTTCAAGGGCAAGGGCTGGCGAGTCCTAGCGCTGGTGTTTGGGGCTGGGGAGGGAGAGGGGCCTGGGGATGGGGGAAGTGGCGCAGCCCCCGAGCAGGCGCAGGATGCGGCGGGGGCTCCAGCCCGCAGTGCCCGGCGCGGCCCGCGCTGAGAGCACCAATTCCGCCCTGCCAGCCACGGCGACAACATGTCCGAGCTGCAAATTGCTTCATAATCACCTCTGCAAAGATACACCTTGCTCCCTTTCTGTTTATGGAAGAACAATGTTGATGCTAAATGAAAATAGCAAAAAAACGCAACATCCTTGCAGGGCTGTGGCGTTTGTGTCGTGTTTGTGTCCCCGCCATGCCCTGCAGAAAACCAAAGCCATGCAGGAGGAACATGCTAAGCAGCCCCTGCTCCAGCTGATCTGGTCACATCAGCACACGCTGTAAAACCAGACAAACATTACCAACATGCCAGAGCAGCTCTCTGCTCTTCTTTTCCTTCTTCCTTCCAGCCTCACAGCTGGAGGAATCACTGCCTTTTATTCAGAGCTTCTTACCACCTATTAGGAGTTATTATGTACCTGTTATTTTGAATTCTTAGCACATACAGCACTCAAGAAATGTAATAGGCTTTTTCAATGGAATACCACTGCAAAATAAACCCAAGTCCTAAAAGTAAGACAAAGACATCAGTCCTTTAAAGAGCATAACATTTTCTGTGTAATAGTTTGTTTTTTAAAAGAAGCAAATTGCCATCAGTGTATGTACCATGTTCAGACTGCAACTTCATTACCTCAAACCATTCAGTCCTGGTAGTGGTTAAACAAGGGGACTATATCATGGTTTTGGTAAAGAATACATCAAACAGTACAGATAAAAGTTCAAGTCAGTTCTGTAGCATCCTAGGACAGCAGTGGCTCCTGCCTTGGCTCTGCCTTGGCCAGTGTGCAGTGAACACACCTCCCTGAGCAAGAATAGGAGTAGCTGTGCTGATGCTCTGTCATCCTGCCTTACTTGCTGCTCAGAATATCAATTCAGCCAGTTAAACCAAAAGTCTGCACTGCACCAAAATGGAAGCTATTTAAAAAAAAAAAAAAAAAAGAGACAGCTAGGATCATTGATCAGGAGTTTTATCTATGCTGATCAATTTTTTTTAATGAAGTAAAATGTAAATTGGGACAAGGATCAATGCAGATTTTTCTCATGTGAAACTGCTTTTATCATTTGGAAGCTACAGGCAATTACATGCATGCCAGGACAGGAGATGCAGTGACTTTGGGTTATATTAAGCAGAGAGACGTGTCCCCTTTTCCTTAGCAAGTCTTCAGTACAAGCTGCAGCTGTAAGGAGCGTGCAGTGCAGCTCAAACTGAATTCTGGCATTGAAAAAAACAGTAACAGAGCAAAAAAGTGGTCTATTTAAATATGTTGTACTTCGGACCCAGACCCATCAATGCTGGTGACCTCTACTGCTCTGTCAGAAAAGCAGAAAGATACTGAAATAGTCTGCAGTTATCTGGCTACTGAAAAATCTTTTTTTTTGTACAAATTCTAAAGGTAATTTGAAAAGCAGTAAGAGGCTGATTGACACAGTAGATGATTTTTTTCTTTATGCTGTCTTTCCTGAAAGAAGAGAGGAATACTTTGAAGAGATTAAACACAGCATAAAAACTTATTCCATACATTTGGCTGTTGCCAGTTTGAGGAGTGCTGTTCTCAAAGACTTTGTGTCACTACAGAAACTTCAGACCAGGTACAGAACCATAAAGCCTATACCAGAAAATACTCTAGTTCTTATTTTTCATTAACAGAATAGACAAGAGAATATGAAAAGGGGAAAAATAAGGAAATAAAAAAGTTCAAAAGGAAAAGAAAATCTTAGTTTAGCATATTAGAAACAAATCCAAGCAAATGATTTCTCACATGGATATTCTCAGTGCCCACTTAACATAGGGCTCCAAAGTACATGGGGAGATGAACAAGCCATGAACATCTGTTTGGAGCCTGCTCTCAGTGTTGTGTTTATCTTACTGCCAGTGTTGGTTCTACCTCCATCCCAACACTGCCATCCTGCAGCAGGAGGAGGCCAACTCCTAATGCTGAGCTCAGTCCCAGAAGATGCACTTTCTGGAGTAGGAACTGAGCTCCTAAGTCAGGGCACCATGGAACACACTGGAGGCTTGTTGTAATGTGAATCCAGGAGCTGTGAATGAAGAGGCACGTTGGGTAAGTCCTTACTTAGAGCTACTAAGTGCAAACTTTTCAGAAATGCTACAAACCCTTTGTGCTGCTGGACACCACAGAATCTCAGAGAAACCAGAATGGGCCAGCTTGGAAGGGACCACAGAGGGTCATCTGGTCCAACCTCCCTCAAGCAGGGCCATCCTGGAGAACATCAGCATAGCTGCAAGTAAATACCAGGAATTTCTCTGGTTCCTGCAATAAGGATGAGGCTCCAGCTGCAGGGCTTGGTACATGGCAAAGTGACAAGACCACTACCCCATGGAATACCTGCTGTCCACAGCAAAGAGATACACCAGGACCTTATAACCAAAGTTAAGCCAGCCATTCCACCCCCAGAAATGCCCATCCAGTAAAGAGCACCAAGAGTAACATTCTGAGCTCAGAATTCCACAAGTTGGGGGGTTTATTAATTATTATTTTTCAAACACAACTGTGAAAAAAAGAAACATTTTCCAATTCCCTTGGCTTTCAGCAGGTGCAGCCCAAAATGGCTCAGTGTTGGCTGGTGCTGTTTTGAGGTATTTCATCAGCAGAGTTAATAGCAAAGCACTGCAAAGCCCCAAACCATCTGAAGAGTGTCTGTCCTGAAATGAGGGTTTGTCAGTGCATCTTCTTGCCTACTAAAGCATCCAGCAGCATATTATTTAGCTCTGACAGGAGAACAATTTAACACCTTAACTTGGGGGCAAGGAGTGGAAATGGAGCAGAAAAACGGAATGGAAAACAGAAAGATGCTCCTTGGGACTAAGTTTAAAAAACACAGCATTGCTTATGGGATGTGAAAGGAATGAGACAAGCTGTTGAGCCTGAACTGCAACTTGAAAAAATTGTTTCTCCAGTAGAAGTTCAACTGACAATATATATTCAGAGGCAAAAGAAAGAGCCTACCTAATTTCTTTGGAGAAAAATTTAATTCCATGTGTGCTGATGATAGACATCATGGGCACATTTCAAGGTCTTTATGAGATAATTAATGACAGGAAACACAGGAACATAATTTTAATTCCTCTTTCAAGATCTTGGGGACCAAGACCTCTTTTTCAGTGAGGTTGGCCAATGAGAGGAATGGCACTGGAAAGCCGTAGCAGATTTCTAATATTTTCCTAATCACAACCCAGATACTTAAACTAGAACAGCAGACTGGCAGCCTTTCATACTTTTAAATCTCATTTGCTACATTTTAAAACCAAGAATTAAATCTGCTTTCAGACTCGGTGTTTCTCCAGTTTGGTAACATTGTGCAGTAATATTTCTGCAACGAAACAGCTTGTGTTTCCAAACACTGCAAACACGTTGTTATCCTGGGAAGCAGCATGACCTAATAAAAGAAGTGGAGGAGAGGGACCTCAGAATGCTCAAAGTCAAGGACTTGCCCTGCTGTTCCCTGACTGTGAGATGTTAGTAGGTCACTTGATCCCACTGTGCTTCAGTTTCTCTAACTATAAAATAAGTATATTCCCTAGTTTAAATTACAGCATTTAGAAGTTGGTTGGCTGGTTAACTATTTCCCACCTTGGAGGGAAGGTGTTTGACCCACCTGAGTGTGCTCAGGGCAGTACTGAAGCCCAGAAGACAAGCAGCATTCCTGGGGGTTGGACTGGGTGATCTCCAGAGGTCCCATCCAATCCAACCCAACCATTCTCTGTGTGATTTAAACCACGTAAGCTCAGGGTTGCCTTGAACTATTTATCTACCACATTCATTTTACCGTTGGAGTTATTACTTGTTCTGACTGATGAATGATTGCAGTTCTGATCAGCTCACTTTCTTGACCAGAATCCCAGCCTTCTGAAAGGAAAACTACCAGCCAGCCACCACTGCAGTTCCATCTCCTCTTTCAATCTCTACCATCTGATATCTATGAATACACAAGTTTTTGTTCTTTCATCACCTAAAAGCCACGCTCAAAAAGACACATGTCTACAAGGCTGGGCTGGCATTGCTGTCCCCCTCCCTGCCACAGCATTAGTGCTTGGAAAACAAACTCAGCCTCTCAGGATCACCCAAGCAGGAAGAAAGGTCATTAGGCCATTCTAAGAACAAAGCCTAAGGAAAGCAATAATAAGCTTAAGGTCCCCAATAAAGTTTAAGTAAACCTGGCTCAGTGCCAGAGCCTAACCACAGCAATGACAGAGAAGCACCTTAACAACCTCCTCCAAAGGGATCTGCACTCACCAGGGCAAGGACCTGCAACCTCTGATGCAGCTAAACCTAAATCCCCCACCGAAATCAGCTTCTTCATGATTTCAACAGCCTAAGGTGTGCCTAAGAATATGAAAACTGTTACACAAGCATTCCACCTTCTTTTTAGTTTAAAGACAGAATCTTCTGGATCACATGCGGATGAAAAAAGCTATGGACACTCAGAACAAATCTCAAACAACAGACTAGCCTAACAAGGGCATTGAAGAACAACCTTCTGGGGGTGTCACAACTTGTAGGAATTGAGGAATAAGAATCACCCTTCCATTTAGTCTTCCTTTAAACCCCAAAAATGTGCCAGTTTTCTAAACAGGACTTGTGCCAGCTGCCTTCTGGCATCAAACTGTTTACTTAATACAATATGGTGAGATTAGTTGGGGAACTCAAGTCATTTGTGGCTTTCCACTGTATGAGTTCCCTACTCTGTGCTCTGGAAGGGACTGCTACTCTTCCCCTGCAGTCTCATATCATCGTTTTTTTGGTCCTGGTGGAAATTAGAAATTTAAACTAAATTAATGTCAAGCCAAATTATAGGATTATACAATGCAAAGGGATCACATCAGTTTGCATCAAACTGCAGATTTCAAACAACCTGACTTTGGAGGATGTTTGGAAATAGGGATGAAACTTTGCATGAGGAGAAGGGTTACATGGACCCACCTCTGTATTGCATCAGAATTGTTCTCCCAGAAATAACCAGAGAAGTCTGGAATAAGGATTTTACTTCCGTACCTTATGCTGTTATCACTGAAGCAAAATACTACCACAAAGTTATAGAGGTTCTTTTTTCTTCTTACTGGGTAACCCCCTGTACAGGAAACCACTGTTTGAAAAGTATCTTCAGAAGAGGATGCATTTGCAGGAGCATCCTCTGCCATGAAACTGGGTATGACTATGACGTGGATGTGAATCTCAGGCGAAGAGCTGGGTCATGCTGTGGCCTTCTTAAGAAAGAAGCCCAACATTATTCTGTTTCAACTGCTCAACTGTTATAGTCCTATTTCAGACAGATTAGACAGCAATAAGTAATAGCACAGACTTAAATGACAAATATGGCCCGTTAATAATAGTATTAAGAAAATGCATCCTCCTTTTAAAAAGTTCTTTAAGCTTTCATTCTTCAATATATGGACTTTTCATACATACCTTGATATCCTTACTGTAAAGCTCATTAGGCTGACACAGTAGTTACTACTGTAGCCTTTTTATGAAATGGGTAAGAATTGAAGCCTCTATCAGTCTTATTTATTACTCTAGTAAAAGCAAATTATTAACACAAAGGGAAATAACAGTGGGACAAGGTTCAATCACTCTCAACAATTAAAAACGGGCTAACAGAATTTTAGCAAACTGTGAAATAAGGACTTTTATTAGCTCAGTAAATGATGTAACTACGATAAATATTTCCCAGCAATTAATCCCCTTGAGCGAATTCCTTGTGCTGAGGGGTTTTCCAATATAATAAGATAAAAGTCTATGTATAGCTTATTGGGCAAAGCAATCTGACCTGCTAAGCTTTGTTAAGCTGCAGGTATCAGTGGGCTGGGGCTGGTAATCGCCCTGCATGGGGAACGTGCACACAGGGGGCACCCAGGTACTGCACAGGGGCTGTGCCCATGCCCCACACAGCCACCCAGGTACTGCTCAGGGGCTGTGCCCATGCCCCACACAGCCACCCAGGTACTGCTCAGGGGCTGTGCCCATGCCCCACACAGGCTGCTGCTCAGGGGCTGTGTCCATGCCCCACACAGCCACCCAGGTACTGCTCAGGGGCTGTGCCCGTGCCCCACACAGGCTGCTGCTCAGGGGCTGTGCCCATGCCCCACACAGCCACCCAGGTGCTGCTCAGGGGCTGTGCCCATGCCCCACCCAGCCACCCAGGTGCTGCTCAGGGGCTGTGCCCATGCCCCACACAGCCACCCAGGTGCTGCTCAGGGGCTGTGCCCATGCCCCACACAGGCTGCTGCTCAGGGGCTGTGCCCATGCCCCACACAGGCTGCTGCTCAGGGGCTGTGCCCATGCCCCACACAGCCACCCAGGTACTGCTCAGGGGCTGTGCCCGTGCCCCACACAGCCACCCAGGTGCTGCACAGGGGCTGTGCCCATGCCCCACACAGCCACCCAGGTACTGCTCAGGGGCTGTGCCCGTGCCCCACACAGCCACCCAGGTACTGCTCAGGGGCTGTGCCCATGCCCCACCCAGGTGCTGCTCAGGGGCTGTGCCCATGCCCCACACAGCCACCCAGGTGCTGCTCAGGGGCTGTGCCCATGCCCCACACAGGCTGCTGCTCAGGGGCTGTGCCCATGCCCCACCCAGCCACCCAGGCTGCTGCTCAGGGGCTGTGCCCATGCCCCACACACGCTGCTGCTCAGGGGCTGTGCCCATGCCCCACACAGCCACCCAGGTACTGCTCAGGGGCTGTGCCCATGCCCCACACAGCCACCCAGGTGCTGCTCAGGGGCTGTGCCCATGCCCCACACAGGCTGCTGCACAGGGGCTGTGTCCATGCCCCACACAGCCACCCAGGTGCTGCTCAGGGGCTGTGCCCATGCCCCACACAGCCACCCAGGTGCTGCTCAGGGGCTGTGCCCATTCCCCAGGGCTCTCCTTGCTGCAAGGCCACAAAGCCCAGTTAGACACAGCAGCTCTTGATGTCCCTCTGAGTGGAAAGAAGAAACTGGAGCCTGCCTGTCACATCCATCACTGTTAACCTCAGATATTCCTCCCTGTTCCACAACTTCCTACCCTGGGAAAACCACTCAGATGGTGCTGGCTGACGACACCAGGGCTGGCACTGCCATCCCTCTCTCCGTGGTAACTCCAAAGCTCCAAAGCTTTTACTGGAACTGGCTGAAATGCGTTGGTACACTCCAAAATGTTTCATGCCAGGGCTGCCCTTGCCCTGCATGGCAGGGACTGACAGAATGGCTGCACCTCAGCCAAAACAAACAGATCAAAAACGTGTGAACTTCAACAACTCAGTCCTTTCAACTCCAATGGGACATCTGTGAATACCTCTCACAACAGCCATTCCAAGAGTCCAAACACATCCAGAGTCAAACCTGGTCTGAAATCATCACCATGGCCATTTGTGCCTTTTATATATGAATATGCTACTATAAGAACTCAGAATTTGCGCTCAGAGTTTTATATAGATTTGAAAGAAATGTTTGAATTCTTTAGCAAAGAATGAGCTTCACAATATGAAAGCTTAAAGAACTGTTGGTATAGAAAATTTATTTATATAATTTGTACAAAAATATTCATTCACAATATTAAGTATTAAACTAAATACCAGACTCAACAATGCTATTGCAATAAACATACACAATATATGAAACAAAAATACACTATAAATGAAAGTTAGTTGGTCATCAGGCTTGGCTTTCTGGACTGAACTATGTCAGGAAGATCCATTAGCTGTTTCTTAACCCCAGATTCAATACTATGAAACAATAGTTATGACAATTGTGCCAAAATATCAGAACTTTTCAAAGCAAATGAGCTTAGGCTTGCCAAGACATGAACAGGAAATTGTTCTATTCCTTCAGAAAGAGTTTTAAAAAAATTCCCTGTGTTTGATGAGAAATGGGTGAAGAATGGATTTAGGGGCAAATAATGCATGGCAGTCCATCCTCTGCCCCCCAGGAAGGCCATAAATAGCCAGGTAATACCAGAACCAAAAGATCAGCAAGAAAGAACCCAAACCACTCTCATTACTCCACAGAACATTCCAATCTGGAAGGGACCCACAAGGATCAGCAAGTCCAACTCCTGGCCATGGTGGATCCCACCCAGGTTTGAGCTCCCTCTTAGCACAGACTGTGAAGTTTGAATGATTTATTGGCTACATTTTTGACTCCCTTTCTTGAGAGGCAGAATTTGTGCTCTTTCCTGCACTAGTAACAACTCGTTTTAAGCACAAAGAACAGCATTTTCCAGGGGAAAACAAAAGTCTGATGATGGATTTCACTGTGGGTTGTTTGTCAGCTCACATCACAAATACAGCAGGAAGTGCTCCAGGACCAGCAGGCAAATTTGGGAGCCCAGAACTCAAAGCCTCATCCAGAACTTGTCCATTGAGATGATTAACATCACCATCACCTTTTTCTAGGGCTAACTCATAGACATGATCTCTTAGCAGGGTTTTTATTCCAAATAAATCTGTTGGAAGTCTTAATGTCCAGTAATAAAGGTGCAGATTACAGGAATAAAATCCCCACAGCCTCTGCCTGTCTGAGCCTGGCAGAAAACACCTCCTCCTTGCTCCCTGGCACATGCCCTCTGTGAGGATCATGCTCACATCCTGATCTCCAGAAATATATATAATGGGTGAAAATAATATTAATAAAAAGTAAATTACCTGCAAATAAATACAAAAGCCTCACTGGAAGCTGAGAAAATAAATTGGCAAAGTTTGCTTCCATTACTCAAAAAAAAAAAGGGAAGATGAGGGGGCAGATCTTAAAGCACTTGTAAACCAAAGCCAGAAGAGCATCATTCTTTTCTCGTTTAAACTGTTACAAGGTGGTTTATGCATGGCCTGGGAAGGGACTGATAATTTAGGCTTAGTAAGCATTCATCTGCCATTTCAGCTTAATAATTTTGAAAGTGTCCAGCACCGTGAGAGCAGCAGCTCCTACTCAAACTCTGAATTTGCACTCCTTATTAGACATTCCTATATTTGGAAGGATTCCCTAATAATTTCTGTATACCCAGCATTGTCCTACAAAGATGAACTGCATGTCTCTGTTATATATCTTGTAGTTTGGTTCTCTGAGTCAGACATACCAGGCTCTAAAAATATCCAGCTCATATTTTCAAAAGCTCAAGGAAAAGAAGATAATAAGTAGTGCACATACTTATGTGTGTATAGAATTGTATACAGGGGAACTGCAGAGTTACCTTCAAGGCTGGGAGTCAGCCCTATATTCCTTGGACACTGATGGCAGCGTTCAAAGATGTTAGTTGACCTTGAGGATAAAAATAAATTGTGCAGTCCTGCATTGTGTCCTCATCTTAGTTCACTAAAGACATCTAAATGTTCTGTGCTTACATACCATAAAACAGTTAAACACAGCTAGTCCATATTAATTATATTTAATACTCCTAACTTCGATCTGTGGAGAGGAAAATTGGGTTTCCTGAGAGCTGCTGCAGCTTCCAAACATCCTCTTATTCACAAGCAACAGAGATGCTTACAGTGGTATATTTAGATAAAGTAGTGATGAGAACCCTCAGCATATTATTTGTAAAATTAAATCCCACTGAGGTTTCTTTTCCCCTTGCCATTTCATTAATTCTAGCTCAGGAACAACAATGGAAGGTCATAATATGTGTAAGAGATAAAATAATAAAACATATAATGAAACATAATTCAGAATTCTATGTTTTCTAC
The DNA here is from genome assembly GCF_047495875.1 of Pithys albifrons albifrons. NCBI lineage: Eukaryota > Metazoa > Chordata > Aves > Passeriformes > Thamnophilidae > Pithys > Pithys albifrons. The sequence continues at coordinate 13,239,034 of NC_092460.1, forward strand.
TTTCAAAATAATAGAATTTTTGCCACTTCTGCGAATGGGAGAGAAGACTCAAATAAAAACTACTGAGATGATTTATGCCAGCACTGACTTTGCAGTAATTAATTCCCTAAAGAAACACCTGAATGCCAAGCTCAACTATCCTTTAAAAACAGCAATGATTTCTCACAGAAAATCATTTACAGAAGTTGTTAGCCTTTGATATTTCCTGTTTTCCAGCAGTCCTGGGGTCCCCCTCCATGTGATATTTCCTGTTTTCCAGCAATCCTGGGGTCCCCTCCATGAGTGGCCCCCCTTGGTGTCCCCAGCACTGGCAGCAGGCCAGGGTGGCACCCCCAGCATTCCCTGCCCGTGCTCAGGATGTCTCTGTCCTGATCTCCCCCACTCCACTGAGCCTCCTCCACAGGCTCTAAATTGTCAGAGCTGCCCAAGAGCTGCTCTCCAGCAACCTGATCCATCTCCTGTTCAGTGCACTCAGCAGAGCAAGTAACAACACCTCCTGTTCCCAACAGCAATTTAACTTGCTCAGAAGAAAACAGACTGTGCATTCCCAGGCTTAACTGGGAGAAAATTCACAGCAGCTCCACACAGTGCTGGACAGGACCACAGCTCAACCTGGTACTGAAGCTGCCAAGCAGCCTGTAGTTGTCCAAAGGAACTGGTGCCAGGAGAAAATGGTATCCCTTGGTTGTCAGGAAGACCATTTCGTAGGTAAATAAATGTCTGTGCATGTGTTAAATGCCCAAATCCCCATCCCATGTCAGATTTGTAGCAAACCCCTCCACAACATCATCTGAAGTCTTGCTGCTGATTCCAGCAGAAGGCAAAGCCCTCCAGAGTCCAGAATAGTTTCCAGAGAAAATACACAGGTACAAGAATGAGCATCTGTTTTTAGGGGAATTAAAAATAAAAAAGAACATTTCCTTTATTCCTCTAAAACAGTTGGGAAAGCATCTTTGTTGTCTCTTCTTCCTCCCTACATGATTATGAAAAAATTCTGATGCTTCTAAAAACATAACTTTATTTTACATCATTTATTTTGTCACAGTCTAAACTAAAAATTAGTTAACTATAATTACCCAGAAATAAACTCCCAAGTCTTATCTTGGAGTAAGCTAATAAACAGAGTAAGCTAATTTTTTTTAGAGTATATAATTTCAATGGGTGTGAAAGGAGTTATTTCTAATTCAACTGAGAAAAGAAACTCAATGAGTGCACTGGAAGGATAACCATGGTTTATGAAGGACAATGTTGGAAACCATCTCAAATCCTTCAATATGGTATTTAAGGCATCCCATGGAAAAACATGAATATTACAAATTAGAGATATAACAGAAATCAAGTCGAAGATCCACATCAGGAGATTTAATTTATACAAGTCTGGGATCCTGTATTTCCTTGAAGGTAAAGATAATAATCCTCACAAACAAAGGCCAGATATGATGAGATTACCGTCTGCAAAGAGGAAAATTGCCTCACTTGTAAGAAAATTGGGCTTTTTTTTCCTCCTGTTTCCTGAGAAAACCCAACCACACCATTTCTTTGGGCAGTATGAATAGAGGATGTGATTGCCGGGGTGTTCCCTCTGTGCCACACCCCGGTGTGCAGAATCAGCAGCAAGTCAGTGCCTTCAGTCCTTTCTGGAAGGCAGGCAGGGCAATGCAGGCCTGGAACTTCTGTCTCCCCATCCCCTACAGAACCAGGCCAAGTAATGATAGTAGGACACAACCAGTGACTTGTGCATTCAGCAAGAAGAACTAAAGAATTTCCCACTGGACACACAAAAAATCAGGATCCAGTCCAGTTTAAGTAATACACTTTTACAAAGATTTAGTGATCACTTTAAAGAGCTCTTTGGATTTTTCTTTTTTTTTTTTTTAAAGGCTTGAGACCTCAAGAAGAAGAGTGAACTTAGTAAGACATTTGATTTTCAAACCAATAGCCCATCTCTTATAAATATGGCACTTAAAGAAATCAAGCATCAATTTCAGTCTATCTGCAGCAAACAGTGTGATGTTCAGCCCTTCTCTGGAGATAATGTGGGATTCAGACCCTTTACTCCCTTCCTCTCTCACTCCATACTTGGTCTGTAAATAACCCTTTCCACATTTATGAGCTCTAATATGATCCCTGTGGAGATCTCTCAGATCTCCTACACACGCCTTACATAAAATGTTGCCTCTCCATCACCACACAATCAGCTCCATCTCAACAAGACTACAGAGATGTATATTTAGCTGTAAAAGAATGAAAGTTAGCACAGCTTATGTTCAGTTATGTCATCCTGAAAAATACCAGTGTGAAGAACCAAGCAATTAATCTGTGCTGAGCTCCACACTGCCCCAATTATGTGATCAGTATTCAAAGCCAGATATTTAAAAACTAAGTTTGACAGCTCTGCCTAAATGCAATGCAGGCATGTCCTCACCTATCCAGTGACCCCTGTGTTTGCACCTTCAGCAGCCCCTGCCTGTCACCAAGATCTCCAGCCAGGACAACTCCTTCCATTCTGACCTCGGTTCCGCTCCTCATCCTCAAACCACCTCCCAGATACTTCATGGAAATATCACCTCAAATGAAGTGCTTCCTCTCCAGCCAACCAGAACTTTAACTGAGGCTCTTTTGAGCTCTGAATTTGTGCTTGCCCAACAACTCTAAATTCTTCCCAGCATTAAAGAAGTAGAGATTCACTCTGCTCAATAGATTGGGTGGGGGAGAGGGGCTGCTTGGTTAAAGCTTCTCAGTGAAAGTGTCTCCAGCTTTTTGTGTCTGTAGCAAATTTAGCCAAAGCCACAAACATGCCTGTGATGACAGAAGAGATTGCAAATAGAGGGTGACCATGCTGCAACAGGATTAGCTCAGGGCTAGGAAGATCTAGATTTAATTTCAACATCCATCTCAAATTCTCCCTGTAACCTTGACCAAGTGATTTAGTTTCACCATGGCTGTTTCCTGTATATAACATGATAGATCATCTCCCAGATGCACAGTGAGGACAAACACAAGATTGCTAAACACTCAGATAATCTTGCAGTATTGAAGGTCATTCATAGACAGATACAATCTACCAGGTAAATATGAAATAAATATTAAGTAGTCAAAGCACTGGGGAATTTTAAGGCACTCTATTGCATTGCAGCAAAAATTTCGAGCTGTAAACTCAACTCTGAAGCACACAGAGCTGAGGAGGACTACAGACTTTTCCCAGTGAGTTCTTAAAAACATTTTTATTTTCATGGATTAGAAAAACCTCAAAACTGTTCAAGGAGCCTTTGTCCCAGTTTTTAACCTACAGCCAATCTGGTCAATTCCCAGAACATTGACTTTTTAAGCATGAAAGTCAATACAAGAGTGGAATCTGAAGAAACCCCATGCCAGCTTTTCTGCCTGATCTCATGAAGCAATTTCGACTTTTCTGGCTTACCTTCCAAATCTCATATTCTTTCCTCCTTGTATTAAAAATTTCCCCTCTTGATTTAATTATATTTCCAGATCTCTTCAGATATAAAACTGAGTTGTAACTGTTTCTTCAGATTTCAACTGGGATCTCTTAAAAAAAACGAAAAAAACCAAAAAAACACACACACACAAAAAACCAAAAACAAAACACAAAAACCCCTGACACAGTTCAGAACATACACAATTTTTGGATTTAGTGAATGTAAAGTTTCTGTATGAACTGAGCAACTCCTAGAGCATCTCTTCAATTCCCCACATATAGATTCATTCAGGTTGGAAAAAGCCTTTAAGATCAGTGCTTCAGGAATGCCATAAACCCCCTCAACAGTAGGGGTTTTTTTTCCCAATACCATCTTTATGCAGCCTGTTGTCCATGAGCTCCTTGTAACGAGCTCTGATCTGAAGTTTGCTTTATTTATATGGCCACTATTTAAATGTGAAAAACATGATGCTGACAGCCCTGCTTTCTGTAGGGAAGCAGTTCCAAAATTACTTTCATAGAATCAGTTGGGTTGGAAGCAATCTCTGAGATCATCAAGTCCAAGCCTTAATCCAACCCCACTGTGATTACCAGATCATGGCACTCAGTACCACGTCCAGTCTCACCTTAAAAACCTCCAGGGTCAGAGAATCCACCCCCTCTCTGGGCAGGCCATTCCAAGGCCTGACCACTCTCTCTGTAAAGAACTTCTTCCTGATATCCAACCTAAACCTCCCCTCCAGAGCTTAAGCCCAGGCCCTCTTGTCCTACTGTTGGTTGCCGTTACTGGTACAGGAGCACTTGCAGTGGGACCTCACCCTCTGCATGTCCAGATTGGTTTCCCATTTCCTCCACAAATCCCAAATCCCAGTGCAGTGCCTGTGTTTCTGCTCGCTGTCTCACAGCACAGACTCCCTCACCTGTGTGGAGGAGCTGCCAACAACCAACAACTGTTGGCCTTCCCAGCACCAGGATCCAACAGGGTGATGGAGGAACACTGAGACCAGGCCAATCCAGCAGGAACTGCCTGCACAAGGCACTGCCTTAGTGACGTTAGTAGTACCACAGCTTAAAAATCTCTGCCCCAAAAACATCCCACTCCTCCAGAAAGGATGAGGGGAACAGACCTGGCAAATATTCTGAAATGAAAATTCCATGGAATACACAGGCAGACCATTGCCCAAACTGCTGGTGCCATTGTGGTGCTCTATAGAACCTGAACTGGAACTGTGCAGATTTCAGCAGGAAGATCCAGACAATGCTCAGCCAGCAGAGTTGGAAACTTAAGACAAATTAAGATATGAGAAAGAAAAGCTCCTCCTCCTGCCCCCCACTTTTCCAGTGTGGCATCATGTCCAATTTCACAACAGCTCATTCTGTTGTCTCTTTTTCACCTCTGTTAAAAAAGCTGAAATCAAAGAACTCTCCTGTTCTTTGTGTCCTACAAAGACAGGTATTCCCTGCATCACTGCTACAAGTGTGTTTTGCTTGGGATATTTCTATTACCTTTTCCATTGTCATCCTTTCCTTCCAGTTCTGGGTATCCTCACTGTGTGCACAGGTGGTATCTAAAGGAATGGGGTATCAACAACGTAAACTGAATTTTTTGCTCCTTTTTGGTTTGGTTTTTTTTTCTAATTAATCTGTGATTTCTGGTTTTGCCAGTCCTGCCTGTTAAAAGACAACCAATTCCTGCTCTAACAAGAGGTGTGAGTGGTCATTGCCAGGTGGCTGCAAAAACCTGCTGAGTCCAATTAGCCAAACCTTCTCCTGGGTATGTTACAGAAGCAACAAAGAAAAAAAAACAACAAAAAAAAATAGTTTCCCGCTCAAGGTCCCCTTTGATTAGGATTTGGTTTTATTGTTACTTTGATTGCGGTTTTGCTTCTGTTCTCTATTCCAAAGGCAGCGACTACCTGGGTTTTCTCCTCTGCTTTATTTCCAACTCCTGTTTACTCCATGAACCGACCGGGGCTGCGGGGAGCGGATGTGGGAGCGTTTGCGGGGTGAGCGTTTGCGGGGAAGGTTCGCGGGGAAGGTTTGCGGGAGCGTTTGCCGGGTGCGTTCGCGGGGAGCGTTTGCGGGGAAGGTTCGCGGGGTGAGCGTTTGCCGGGAAGGTTCGCGGGGTGAGCGTTTGCCGGGAGCGTTTGCGATGCTTCCAGCCCCTCTCTGCTCTGCCCTACCCCGCTCCAGCTTTCTCTGACGTCAGGGGAAAGCAGGTCAGCAGCCAAGTGCCAGGGAGGAGGAATAAAATCCTGCATCTCACGTCTCTCTCCTTGAAACAGCAACCGAATCAGGGCATTATTTTCCAGCTCACATCCTGTATGGTTGCGGTAATTTGGATTTTCTTCTCCTTAGCTGTACAAGCGTGAGGGAGGAGGAGGAGGAGGAGGAGGAAAAGGTACTAATCTCTTTAGAAAGCAGCACTTGACACCCAGTGTGTAGGTGATAATGACTTCGAGGGAACTGACACAATACCGAGCATTTACAGCAGTGAAACTTTGCTGCAAGAGGAGCCAAGGTCCACTGAAGCGATTAATTCAGGATTTTTCTTCTCTCGCCCCGTAAGAAAGCCACAATACGATTAACGCCAAAGCGATTCTACAGTTGCTCAAACAGGCAGAGTGAGAAATGGCAGCGCTATCTCAGCCCACCTGGGTGCCCCGAAAAGCACCTACGGGTCACCTTACTTAATTCTCCAGCAAGACTGAAAATGTCACCTATTACATTCAAATCAGAAGGACAGAGAGCACATTTGCCATGCAGAAAGAAAAAAAAAACCGCCTCAATTAAGTGTGGCAAGAAGCAAATACACAGGCAGCAAATTTAAAGAGAATCACAAGATGAACATCCCCCCCGCTCCCCACACCAACTCTTCCACATAATTAAGCTAAAACCGTCCTTGCAGGGAAAGCAAGATGTAATAGCTTTATTTACATATAAACAATTATTCAACTGTAAACATAACTCACACACAGAGGAGTTAATGGAGAAAGCATCAACACAGCTATCGACTACACTTTAGATCTCCTCTTCAGGTGCCAAGGAGCAATTACAGTCTCTTCTACCCTGGGAATTCTTAAATATTCCCCTCTTTATCTGCACTAACTTGTGCCACTCCTATTTCAAATACACTAGACAGACTCAGGTTTTTGTTCGGTTTTTTTTTTTAGCCTGGACCAAGGCATATTTGCACAAAGTGTGTCTGAGCACTGGTACAAAACTAAAAATTAACTAGGAAGACAGAATTGTAGAGAACCTCCCATAAACCGGCACTAATGGCACGGAGATATTGCCTGACCCATGGCCTCTTTGGAAATCCGCGAATGTTTGCTGGGGAATTGGTCATGTCTCGTCACAGCAAATCTCAGTTTACTGCCCAAAATCCCAGGGCTGAAGCACGACTTGTTTTGAGGCAGAATTTCCCTCTACTCCTGCATATTTCCCTGCTCAAATCCTTCTCTTGCCCAAGGAATGGGCCCCCATTCTCTCCTCTAAGTTTTCATTGTACAATTGTGTTATTTGGCACATGAAGAATTAGGTTAAGTGTAAAAATATTACTTTATCTTTGCAAGATGAATTAGGCCTAGACACAAAGGTGCTGAAAGTAATTATGGCATGAGATGAGGCGGGGTCGGGCTGCCCAGGTTAACCCCTGCCCAGCTGGGGCACCCAGAGCTGTGCCTTTGTTCATGTCCTGCAGGTTCTCTGCACTCAGATTTCCCATTCAGATGGGAGAAATAAACCTGATGCCTCTGTGAGAATCATAGAATAGAATCATAGAATGGATCGGGTTGGAAAAGACCTCTGAGATCATCAAGTCCAACCCTTGGTCCAACTCCAGTCCCTTTACCAGATCATGGCACTCAGTGCCACGGCCAAGCTCAGTTTCAAAACCTCCAGGGATGGGGAATCCACCCCCTCTCTGGGCAGCCCATTCCAATGCCTGAGCACTCTCTCTGCAAAGAATTTCTTTCTGCTCTCCAACTTCAATTTCCCCTGGCAGAGCTTGAGCCCGTGCCCCCTTGTCCTATTGCTGAGTGCCTGGGAGAAGAGACCAACCCCCACCTGGCCACAACTTCCCTTCAGGCAGTTCCAGACAGTGCTGAGGTCACCTCTGAGCCTCCTCTTCTCCAGGCCAAACACCCCCAGCTCCCTCAGCCTCTCCCCACAGCACTTGTGCTCCAGTCCCTTCTCCAGCCTCGTTGCTCTTCTCTGGCCCCGCTCCAGCCCCTCAATCTCTTTCCTCAACTGAGGGGCCCAGAACTGAGGGTCACACTACTCTGTTATCCCAGAACAACCTCAGGAGAGAGAAACTGCATCAATCTTTGCTTCATTTAGTTTATCTGTTTGGATGGAGGTTCTGAAGGTTTCGTACAACAGTGTTTTACAATGTGAAGTGTTTCAATTGTAAAGTGTCTCTTTTAGCTGGAATGGGGCATCTCCAAGCAGATCCCAGAATTGCTGCCTGCCAGAGAGAGCTGTGCCACATCTCCCTCCTTCTCCTCCTCCTCCTCCTCCTCAGGTGCAGCCTCCAAAGCTCTTCTCCCCATGTGTGACCACCAGAACTTGGTGTGACCTCAGGGAAAGACATTTCAGAGACCTGTTATCTACAGAAATTTGATTTCAGTCTTCCTGAAGCTCCATCAAAAAAAATGTTTCTGCTTTTTTCCCCTTCCCCAGCCAGCTCACTACAGGGGTAAACACAGGAAAGAAGTTATAGGGAGAAGAAAATGGAATTTTTATTTTCTACTTTGGTCAACAAGTATTTCTTCATGGACCTTAATTTCAACTAGAGACCATTATCAGTGCCCAAGGAGAGCATGGTGATATCCATCAGCTCCAGGAATAAGAAAATCCCAGATGGAAGCCAACTGGTGCAGTAGCTCAAATACAAATATAAGGTCACAAAGACACAGAGAAGTTTTGATTCTGTTAAAAAAAAAAAAAAGAGGAGAGGAATTATGAAGAACTGAATCATGCCATCCATAATGATTGCTCACTGACCAGAGAGTGGCTCTGATTTCAAGCTCTCAGAGTCAGTGGCAATGTGCCAGTGGAGAACATCTGTATGTGGTGCTTATTTGGTGTGCAAAGTCAGACAAATCATTCCTGCTCAGGAAACTACATGGCAGGCACAGGTGCCAAGAGTGAATTTTCTGTGTCTCTCAGAAGTTAGAGCCTCTTTTTCCAGTTAGTTCTCATGGCTTTTTACTAATTTCCCTTTCCAACAATAGCACATGCAATATATATTGGCATAGTCTCAACTATGAAGTTAATGTTAAATGAAGTTCTGTGCTCCCAGTTGTTGAGAGGTTCCTCTCAGCACCTTCTGTGCTGTGTATTTATACCAACCATATGGATCAATTGAAAAAGCAAACAGAACAAGTATGTTGCAAACTCTACAGTGGTTTTCAACAGGGCTGTGAAATGGTTAACAAGTTCCCCTAAATTCTGTCCTAAAAATCCCACTTTAAAATTGCTCCACTAATGACAGTGACAGTGAAGGGTTTTTCCAAAAGCAATTTTGATTAAAGATCAAAGCAGTTCAAGTATCCCAGAGATTTCTGGGAGGAGCCAGGAGGTGATGTGGCTGCTTTTTTAAGTGCAGGTACTAAATGACCTCCTCCCAACAGAGTGGGGACCTGCCAAGAGCCCAATTTCACTGCCCTGCAAGGAGGCTCCTCATACTGGGCAGCTCCTCCTGCCAGGTCACAGCCAGGAGGGGACATTTGGGCATCACAGGCTGGTTCATTGTGGCTTCTGAGATCTGGGACACATTTTGGGTGTATCTCACAGCCAGGCACCAAAATCTCCCTGTGAATTCTGACTCATGAAGAGGTCGAGGCAAAGGATTCACAGGGAGCAGGAAAAAAGTGGATGAGCTTTTAAAGCTTCTCCTGCGTTTGAGTTTGGGTTCTCCAAAGTTAAACTGCTTTAATGAATTAAAGAATACAATATATTGCAAACACATATGGTAAAAGACAAGACTGAGTAGCAGCCTGCACAGATTCCCAAACCCTGGAATTAATCTGTCATGTTGCAAGGTCACTATCAACAGGAGCAGCTCTGCCAAAATGGTAGATGATGGAAAGGCAGGAGGAGTAAATAAATCAAGGCTCGGGGCTGCTTTCTAGGAAATTATACTTTGGTTTAGATGACATTCTGCTATGTAAGATGTCTCTTCAGTAGGGAACAAGGTCAGGAATAATATTGCACCAACCAGGACGAATAAAACATGGAGATTTGGCACAGTAGATGGAAAAAAAATAACTAAAACAGTTTCTTACATCACTCACATTAAATAATTAAACTATATAAATATCTCCTCATACCACATCCCTCTGAGCCCGTATCTTTTCCAATATGCACCTTCCATTCTAAATATATTTTCTGTTTTACCCTTCAGCCATCAGTTGAAATGAATATCCCCTAATGCTTTGCAGGTATAAAACTAAAATCAAAAGAAAAATGCCGTTTCCAGAGAGGCCCAACAGCCCTTCTGAAATGTGCTGTGCTGACACGTGGAGTTCAAAAACACATTAGGACACTTCTGACCTTTTGCACTTTCAAATCAGTTGCAGTAAAGATATAGGTCATTTTGCAATAGGAGTTGGCATAAAGTATTGAGAATTGCTTCTAGGAGGATTTTTTTTAATTCTGAATATGAGTTAAAGGACTACTTTAAAAAAAGATAAAAATCAATTTGAAATTTTAAGGAACCATTAGAAAGAGATGTGACATCTTAGCTTAGAGAACTACTCAAAAGCTCTGAGTTGTATTGTCATCAATAATATTTGTCTATCAAAATTCAAAACACAGGAGCACACTGAGAATATGAGGCATTTTTGCAGCTTGAGGAGACAAAGTTATTCCTTTCTCTGAGCACGCTCCCTTTTGTTCACCTTTCAATATTTTGTCAGAACAAATATTTCCTACACCAAACATGTCCCAAATGGAAGGAGAGCTGTGAAAAGAACCAGAACAGAAGAAGCACTCAAGGAAATACTTCTGACAGTATTTCTGCACAGACTTGGAATCCCATCTGCTCAGGAAGAAAAAGTGAATATTCAGAGCTGAGTGGTCAAACTGGGCAAAGGGAACTCTCAGGACATTTGCCTGGCTTAAGTTACAGCTGCAGCCTTTAAACCACCAAGAAAAACAGCACTGCAGAGAGATTAAACAACACCTTTAAAACTATTATTCACAGCTTGAGTGAAAACTATTATTAGAATTATATTTTTATACATGACTTCCTCCTGCCTTGAGAAATTTGGATTATTTCTTAATAATCAATGAGGAAACAAGGCCACTGTAACAGAAGTTTCATTAAATTCATTTGCTGCCCATTCAAAGGTGCAAGGAACTTCTTTCAATCTACTCCTTTATTATGATTAAATACGAGCAAAGTGCACAGCAGTTTTAGGATTTGGTTTCTTTACCAGTAGTTGTCATAAATATTATCCTAATGTTCTCATAGTATTTTTGTTTGCTCATAATATTCAATTTTGCACATCACAGAACAGATTAAAAGCAACTTCAAGCCAGTAGGCACAGCAATAAAAATAACTGGACTGTTAAACAATGCAAAATATTTTAAAAAAAAGTAATATTTTATAAATGTCTAAGTTCTCTCACTGGAAAGTTCAGCTCTTTGATCTTCTTTTTCCCAGAGGTCTCACCCCATCCAGCCATCATGCACTAGTGAGAGACCCATCCTCTCCCTTTCTTCTCCATCCTTCCCAGCCAGTAAAAAACAAGCCCCAAACCATTTCTGAGAGCAGTTCCTTCTGCTTCAATGTGTGAGAACATATGCAGAGCTTATCTTTTGCCTTCCTGCAGCTTTAATCTCAGTGGAGCTGCTTTGGGTGATTTTATCTACAGGCCCTGCAAACATCTGTGGCTCCAAGCCAAGTGTCACTCTGGATGGTGCCCACAGGATTTCCTGCCTTTCCCAGTTAACCCCCATTCCCCACCCCTGGGACCTCCCATCTTCTTCCCCTACTGTATTTTTGATGTTCTTTCCAAACAGACACCAGTGACAATCTCCTGGTCAGGTTTTCTGGATTTTCATTTCAATAGCTGGGAGGAGGAGGTGCATAAACTACCATTTTCCCACCCATTTGAGCGCTCAGATGATGCGAGACCCCAAAATAGCTGCTCAAAATGAATCATTCCTGCAAGTTGCCAACTTCTTTTCCTTCTTCTTCAACAAAGCTTGAACCACCATTGAGAACTTTAAAATGTGACACAATCAACGAGAGAATTTTTTGTGAGCACAACAAGCATTTCATAAGCATAGCAAGGAAAAAAATCTAAGTGAGGCTTTTTTAACATATAGTATGAAAATTATCTATGTTTGACTCAGGTTTGACTGCAGAAGTAACAAAAGCCTTGTCACACACAAAGCTTATGGAGAAAAAAAAATAACACCACCACAAGGATCAAGGCTTGTGCAGTAAAGTCAAAGGATTGCACGGAGGCTCCAGATGGGAAACAAGTGAAGCTTTTCACAGGTTTAAATCTTCCTGCACCTTGGGGCTGGTGATGGACTATTAGAGTGTGTACGGACAGGCAAAAAATCCTCTGCTTTAAAGCTCTTTCTAAATTCTCAATATGCAAAATTCTTGTGACTTGCAGAGTTTCGATCTCTGCCTTTTTTTTTTCTGATACGGATTGCAACAAAATTACTTTTTCAGGTTCACAGCGTGACCCTTTTTCCTCCTTTCTCCCTTTCTTAATTTGATCCTTCATGATCTCATGTTTAACCATTGCAACCCCCTCCTTTACCCTTTGCAAATCCAATTTGCTGGTTTTTAATTCTGTTCTGAAATGCTAAGACAATTGGGCTGGCTCTTTACTTGGATTCATCAGGTGGATTTTTTCCTCCCTCTTTTCCTTCTTTTGGAAAGGAAACCATCAACATGCAAAAACCAACAACAACCTCCATCAAACCTTGCATGAAAACTCTGTGGTTCCCTGAATCATCCCTACAAATTACAGAATCACAGAATGGATTGGGTTGGAAAAGACCTCTGAGATCATCAAGTCCAACCCTTGGTCCAACTCCACTCCCTTTACCAGATCATGGCACTCAGTGCCACGGCCAATCTCAGTTTCAAAACCTCCAGGGATGGGGAATCCACCCCCTCTCTGGGCAGCCCATTCCAATGCCTGAGCACTCTCTCTGCAAAGAATTTCTTGCTGCTCTCCAACTTCAATTTCCCCTGGCAGAGCTTGAGCCCATCGTGCCCCCTTGTCCTATTGCTGAGTGCCTGGGAGAAGAGACCAACCCCCACCTGGCCAGAACTTCCCTTCAGGCAGTTCCAGACAGTGCTGAGGTCACCTCTGAGCCTCCTCTTCTCCAGGCTAAACACCTCCAGCTCCCTCAGCCTCTCCCCACAGCACTTGTGCTCCAGTCCCTTCTCCAGCCTCGTTGTTCTTCTCTGGCCCCGCTCCAGCCCCTCAATCTCTTTCCTGAACTGAGGGGCCCAGAACTGAACACAACACTCAAAGTGTGGCCTCCCCAAGGCAGAGTCCAGGGGAAGGGTCACTGCCCTGGGCCTGCCAATTTTCAAGAATGTTACTTCATGGGATCTGGGGATAAAAAAAGTTTCTGAGAAAATGTAGACTCAGCTGTACCCTTGATGTCACCACCTTGCAAATATGTGCCCCACTGCCACCCCATCTCTGAAGCAACACTGCCAAGCAGAAATGCTGGAAGGAAAAGAGGTGAGTATTGGAAAGTTTCCTCTCTGCCCATTGGGCACCCATTTCATTCCCATTTCAGTGGGGTTGGTTTCTCAAGCAGCACTGCCAGCCATTCCCAGCAGGGAATCACCTGCCCCAGCAGCACTGGGGGCTCTGGGCACCTGTGGGATGGTGAGCAAAGGAAGAATCACCCAGCAGGGAGGGTTGGGGAGAGAGGAAATAAAACCAAACCCATCCAAACTCCCCCCCAGAAAACCTCCCAAAAAAACCCCAAAGCAACCAGACTGCAGAGCTAAAGGCCACCAGTCCCAGCTCCTGAGAGCAGTGGCAGCCCAGCAGCTCCCAAAGGTATCTGGTAGAACTGGGCACAGGGGAACACATCAAGGTCAGCCTTACAGCTTTTCCAGTGGTTTTCCCAGTCTTGGACAGTTCCATGAACAGGCTTAGAGGGCCCAAAACAAACAATTTCCTATAGACTAATATGGACTCACTCCCTCCAAGCTACCATTTATATCCCAGGGGTAGATTTGAAAGAGTAAAGTGAGATTTGAAAGAGTAAAGATAGAAACATCAATAAAGATTATGGAAACTTATTCTCTGCTCTCTTTTTCTCTTCAGTGTTGCTGCTCAGCAGTCTTTTCCAGCCAGCATCAGCTGGATTGCTGCAGCCCAGGCAGCAGCAGCACCTTTACCTGTGCTGCCACTCCAGCTCTGCTCCTCAGCTCACACCAGCTGCTCCACCAGAGCTCAGCACAAGGAAACAAAACCACTTCTCTCTCCTCCTACACTGTTTAAGCTGCACATCTGCACTTGCCAAGTCTCCTTTTCGATGCTGGAATTTCATTATAATTTACATTTGCCTTCGTATACACAAATGCTGCTTTTTATCACATTCTTAACAAATCCATCATTTTTATCCTTCTTCCAGATGATGTTGATGGAGAGGAGAAACTACAAACTACAGATGAGGAGCTGGACAGCTGTTCCTGAGATAAAAAGTTTGGGGTTTTTAGACTGAATTTAAAAAAGTCCATTTAATGGACTGAAACAATATAAAGCCAGGAGCTGGTGTAAATTATGTTCTCTTTTGTTTGGATCTGGGTAGAAGGATTCAGCACATCAGTCCACGAAGATTTAACAGCAAGTGGTAAACCTCTGCTTAATTCCCATTTTAAACAGATCCTGGAAAAGACAATCCATAAAATATTGATGGAAAGTTGCTGCAAATAAGATTAAGAAAATGTCCACCAAATTCAGACTTTAAAAGCCTGAATTTCTACAATAAATCTCTACTATATTCCAACCTAATTCAGATAAGTGACTCTCAACTGAGCCTTGGCATTTCCAGTGCTCTTTCACTTTAAAGGAAGGGGAGGGGAAACTCCCCACCAACACAAACCCAAAACCAGCCCCACAAAACTCATCTTCCATTCTCTTGCACTGAATTTAGTCCCAGTTCAGCCCAGCTCTGGTACCAGCAACTGGCACAAAGTGAGCTGGGCCAATATAACAGCAACAGCAATTTTCATATCTATCAGATAATGAAGTTTTGCAGGACAAGTGGTGAGATGTTAGAATTCCACAGCAGCTAATCAAAGCCAAAACTTGAGGAAGCAGCAAAAAGCTCATAATGAAGAAATATATTCCACCACAGGTGGCAGGAAATCGTAGCTACTGATAACAAGTGTTAGGGGGCTCTGGCAAAGAAAGACAATTAGCATAAGCATGAAGGCAAAACAGTGATAGCACAGAGGAAAAAAGCCTCAGAGCACTCTCCAGAAATCTATCATGAGAATCAAGAGAAAAGTAAGAAGTAAAAAATTTGCATTTTCTCTAAGACTTTGCATTTAAACATGTTCTTAACTATTTTGTGAGCTTCAGTAGCTGCCTGCAGCCCATGTGCTGCTCACACACACACAAAGCAAACAGCCCTCCCTGAGGGCTGAAGCACCAACATCTGCAGAGACATTACTGAGAAATCCAAAATGAGATTCAAGAACAAGTTGCTCAGTCCATACAAACAGTAAGAAGCCTCTGTCTTGGAGTACTACAGAGAAGAAAGGAGCAAAGACAGCAGGAGGCTGAAGGCAGGGCCAAGCCTGAGGCACAAGGTGGTCACGGTGACCAGAGGAGCATGAGGAGGGAGGTCACAAACTCCTCTCCAGCTTCCTTGGCTGCTCCCGAGGACTCTCCAGCTCAGGGAAAGATTTGTAGAAGTGCAGTGGATTCCACAACCCTGCAAAAGCTGGCCAGTATCAAACACCCACTCCACAGAGGTATCAGGATCACTGGCTTAGATGAACTCTCCAGGGGGAAAATGGGTCACAACACAAAGTGGTTGGATCACCAAAATGAAAGCAACCAGAGTTTCCCCACTTTGTGTACAAGTGCACCATTCAAGAAGCCAAGAGAATTCCAGCAGCCGTGGGCAACAGCAGGCAAAACACAGACTGAGAATCTAAAGCTGCTAAACAAGATCTGAGAGCACAACAGACACCCTAATAATAATTAGGGAAAAAAGGAACTAGCAGTTTGTCTGAACTGAGCTAAGGCTGATCTC
Source organism: Pithys albifrons albifrons (assembly GCF_047495875.1). Classification (NCBI taxonomy): domain Eukaryota; kingdom Metazoa; phylum Chordata; class Aves; order Passeriformes; family Thamnophilidae; genus Pithys; species Pithys albifrons. The sequence goes on from NC_092460.1 coordinate 13,254,741, forward strand.
AGCAAGGAGCTGCACTTGCAGGGCAAACTGAAAAAGAGAGGAAAGAACACCAAAGTCAGTGAGAGATTTTCCAACACCCAGGAAAACATTAATACAAAGTCAGCTGGAAAAAAAACCTCAATCCAGTCTCTGTTGGATATATTCATTTCAGTTTCTCCTTGAAAAAGGGAAACTTAACGCGGGGATGGGAGAGAAGGTTGAGGAATCAGCAAAACAGGCTCAGGTGGGGTCATGAAAGGAAACTTTCCCTTTTCCATGGGATCATAAGGCTTAAACTATGTCAGAAGGAAATGCTTCTTCTGCCTTTAAGGGTGGATTTGTACAATGTAGTATGTGATAAGTGTCAAGCAAGACATGGCACATATCCTTTGTAATATAGTGAATAAAGGCAAATGTTCACACACTCCTTTGTGAGACTTGGTTTCTGCATATTAACATTTGAATTGCACTCAGCCCTCTGAGTGTGACATTAAGGAAATTCTCATTTATATGCTCTGTATTAGGAGAAACCAGCAGAAAAGCCTCAATCTGGGCTTTAGGAAGAGCCAGAAGCCAGGAAAAATACAGTTACATTCCTCCAAATTCCTGCCAGGAACAACCCTCAACCAGCAAGGAGCGGACACGAATTTCACTTCATGGACAGGTTGTTCCTTGACTACAAGTGATTTATTGGCATTATCAAGGACTGTTTCAAAGTCAAGAGAAACAGAGAAGAAAAATGTGCCCAATAGCACCTGTAAAGGACGCCACACAGAGTGGTCAGCACAGAAATTGTGGACAAATGCTCTTTCTCAGTGACATTACTGAGCAATGCACCAGACAAAGGCCTCTCAGAGCATCTCATTAATGCCAAATTATCAAAGTCAGTCCTCACAACAGCTGTTCTGCTGACAGGGAAGCAAATCCATTCTTATGAACAGTAAAGACAAGATTAAAATTACCCCCAACATGCAAAACTAAAATATATTCTTTTTAAAAATACAAATATTACAAAAGAATTTCATTATTACTATACAGCTCTTATCTTTTTAATTATATTGAATATTTCCAAGATATTTTAAATCAGAAATGTGCATCTAAAGTAAGATATAATTGCATTAATAATTAGTGTTTACTGAAGTCTCACCTGGTATTTGCTGTCCCCAACCTCACTCAACTCCTTGGAACCCTGTGGAGCACCATCACCCTCTGTACCCCTGCCCAAGTGCCATGCATTTGGTGGAGAAAGGAAAACCAGCTCCTGGCACTGCTGCTCATTGCCATTTTTCAAAAACCATTTCACACCAAGACAGAAGAAAAATATTTAAATCCCAGGTAACAGTCAATAATAAGGAAATAAACTGGTATTATATGTTAACTCTGTGTTTCAGATGTTCAAATCCAATGGGTGATTTGAACAGCACACACAACACACAACTCTGCAGGAATACATTTAATTTTTTCTGTTTCAAAATAAAAAAAACCCTTTATTTTATTCCATTAAGACACCATTAACTCTTTTGGCTTTTGTGTGTCCATATCGTAATTTAATATATTGCTCAGGGGAGTCATTGCACTGGGATGTTTAGTCAATAGAACACAGGAAGAGAGGTTTGCTCAGACATGCTGGATAACCCCAAAGGGCCAAAGTCTCCATCACCTCCAAAACAGAGATCACAACTCATCCTTTCTCTAATGGACCTCAAGATCTACTGCTGAGAAACCCTGTGCAAGAACTGCTGTCTCCTGTTACCCTCTCCCTGAATACAGAGATGTTGCAATATTATCCTTGCTGACCTATTAAAATAACACAGACCTGAAATTAAGCAGGAGTTGTAGGATTATAAAATGTCACTAACTTCAGAGAGCAGGAAAAGATGATTTAATTAAAGGAAGTTTGCTCTTCAAAAGAGCAGGAGTTCAGATATATTCACAGATATTTATATATTTAGTTGTGCAAAAAGATGACTGTACAGGTAACTGAAGTTACAGATTACTCTGTTTCTGCACAGCCTTTCTGAGTGAATATCAACGTGTTCCCATCTAACAGAAAATGGAACGTGCTTCTCTTCCCCTTCAAAACACAGGGGACAATCCCAGGAAAAGATGCACAGAAATAGATGGATGGCACTGTCCTTCATCACACCTATAAACCCAATTTTGCTGCCATGGATGCCATCATTTGGGATGAGCTGACGGATAATTTGTGCCAAGCATTGCAGTGCAGTGAGACTCATGATCCCACGCTCTGCTGTTGGACCTCTTTCCTCCAGTGTAGGTGGGGAAGTGACAAAAGCAGTTTGCCAAAGGTTATTGGAACTCCTGGAAAAGCCCAAAGTTCCAGTGGCCTCCCGGGGCCCTGCAATGACAGGGCAGAGGGGAAATGCAGGTGCAGCTGCGCAGGGGGCTGCAGGTCCAACCCTTCCTTCAGCCTCTGCACTCTCAGTCCCAGCTGCCAGCTCAGTTCTGAGCACAGAAACAACAGCACAGCCCAAAGCACCGCCCTGAATAACTCGGATAAATCACAGGAACGATGGAACAAACCTAGCAAGGATTCCACATGGGAATCTTTAGGAGAGGACAACAGCCACAGAGACCTTGGGAAGAAATAATCCTTATGCACTCCTGGCCTCAGCAGCCACATTCCCACAGCCAGAGCAATGCTGCCTCCTGGTTCATGTCATTTAAAGCTCCCATAAGGGCTAACCAGAACAGATCCATTGTCTTCATCAGTGGGAACGAGCAACACCTTATGCAGCTGGAATCTCAGTTCTGGCTGGGCAGCAAGGGAATGCGGGAGCTGGGGGTGTTTAGCCTGGAGAAGAGGAGGCTCAGAGGTGACCTCAGCACTGTCTAGAACTACCTGAAGGGAAGTTCTGGCCAGGTGGGGGTTGGTCTCTTCTCCCAGGCACTCAGCAATAGGACTAGGGGGCACGATGGGCTCAAGCTCTGTCAGGGGAGGTTTAGGTTGGTTATCAGGAACTTCTTAGCAGAGAGAGTGCTCAGGCATTGGAATGGGCTGCCCAGAGAGGGGGTGGATTCCCCATCCCTGGAGGTTTTGAAACTGAGATTGGCCGTGGCACTGAGTGCCATGATCTGGTAAAGGGACTGGAGTTGGATCAAGGGTTGGACTTGATGATCTTGGAGGTCTTTTCCAATCCATTCTATGATTCTATGACAGTGAACTCCAGGGAGCCAGTCCATTCTATCCCTCTGGAACAGGATGAGAGAGGCTGAAGGCAGAGGGTGCTTTAGGAAGGGTTGTTTGGGGGGGTTCCAATTCTTTATTTTTACAAGGGTAATACATTGTGTGACTGTGCCCAGCACTTGCCTTCACAACAGGAATTAAAACTAGTGTAGATTCACTCAGGAATAGAGAAAATGATGATATTTTAAACTCTGCAAAAATAAAAAGGTACAAAAACCTCTAGGAGGCTTTTCTTTCTTAATAGCTGAATGACTAAGAAAGTTCCCTCTCTAGTAAGTCTGTCTTAGCTTTTGAGTCTCTTACAGACATTAAATGTCTGACAAATAGATTATAGACTACTTGTTTTAAGAGTTTTTGAATAAAATGAAGCTTGAATCACTAATACTTTGAAAGACAAGCACAATATTTGGTCTGCACAGCCTGTAGCACCCATTAAAGCCTTCTTTAAAGCAGTGGTGCCAAAGTGCTGCAGTGCCAGACTGGCAGGGGAAGGGATGCTGAGCACTCAGCAATGCTTTGATGCCACAGTTGCCCACACAGTCATCATGACCACGTTTCCATTCTGCTCTCTATGGAAGGAACAGAGGCACTGAGCAGAACATCTTGATGTAATTGAGATTAGTTTTAGCTAAAAGGGCCTCTCAAACATTTACATGTAGGTGGGAACTACAGGTACACTTTTGACCCTGGTAGAATCATCTGGGAATTATTAGTGACAAAAGAGGGCAAACCCTTGAGTAACTCCTATCCACATAAACATCACACAGTATTTTGGATACATGAAAGCTGTGCAAGGGCTATTTGGTGTAATATAATTATTTTTACAAACTTTGTAACAACTTCCTAAGTTATTTCAGGGTTTTTAACACACAGTAACAAGGGAAATAAATAATCTACAACCAGTTTGTGCAGTCTTCTCCACAGCAGCTCCCCAGAACTTAGAGCTCTATTGTATGGACAGTTCCCTTAAGTACTCACAGAAAACTAGCAAAGCCTTTTTGTCTGTATTATTCATTTCCTTGTGCTTTTCATGTCAAGCTTTCAGTCTGGTTCCATACACATCACAGGACAGGAAGTGTTCTATGAGCAGACCCCCAAAGCAACAGGGTATTCTTGTGATGTTTTTGTTTCCAAGGTTTACTTGTTAAAAAAGTCTATATGTGATTCTCTTTCTTTCCTAATAACATGCTAACTAATCTCATTAACATACTGGGGATATATTTATTGTCATAAAGCATATTTGCTCAGACATCTTGTAATCATAACAATCAAAAGTAAGCTTATATTTCACTGTACAAAACTCTATTTAACAGTACATACTCACTTTTCTTTATTAATTCTACTATTTCATAACCCCAAGACTTACTTTAGTAGGTAGTGAGTGTTATTTCCTCTTTTTCTGAAATAGTTTGAATATTATACCTCATTTTCCCTTCTTGGTGAATGAGCATTCAGTAAGAAGAGGCAACAAATGAAAATACAGACTTTACAAGCATTGTATCACCACATACAAGTCACTAGAATCGCTTGCTATTCAACACAAAATTCAGAATAAATACCTAAAGAAGATGCTGCTTTCACTCACCAAATAATGGAATTCTCACACATTTAGAGCAAGTTGGGCAATGCCACTTTAACCCAGTGAGGAGGGTCAGCCAGTCCAACCTGCCTGCCTGCTATGCACTTATGGCTAAAGAAAAGCTTGAGATAATCTGGTGCTGCTCCACACCTGATGGTGCTGCTTCAATTCCTGACAGTCTAAGTGGAACATCACATCAATTTATGGTTTCCAAAATCTAATAATTAAACCCTCATCACTGTTAAGGCAGATTTTCACATGACTGGAAAAGATTCATACCACATATGGCCTAATGCTGGACATACCAGCACTCCACCTGTACCTAATAATTCTGGGAAGTTTGACCTTATAAAACATAGCTCATGATATATGAGCCAGGTAATATTGCTGCTGGAACTTTATCTGTGCAATCCTATTTTGTAAATAAAATTGAAGGTTTGTCTTATGAGGAACGAATTCCTAATTGTGGGGAAACACTGTCTAAAAGAAGGGCAGAGGAAGAAGCATTACTTAGTCCAAACTCTCAGGGTCTGAGGGGTGGGGGAGGATCCAGAATGCTGCCTGAGCTGTGTGCTGAGGTGCCATGGAGTGGCACTGCCACCTCCCTCTGCACCATCCGTGCAGTCCAGAATACCCATTTGTCACAGTCACCGATGCCACACTCGAGTCAACACAGCGTAGAGAGGGAGCAGATTGATCTTCCTACAGCAGGGAGCTCTCCTCAGAGGTTGGGGAACCACAAGGAGCAGCATTCAGTGAATAAATCTCTGGTGAGGAGAATGGCAAGTGAACAAGGCACTTCTGCTGCCTTGGCTGGTGTCACTGAACCAAAAATTAAGATTGTATTTACCAATAAGAGTTGAAATCCTCAAGACTGTTCTAGAATTTCTATTCGGTTAAAACAACAGATGTTTCATTTTGTGGAGAAAAAGAAACAAACAACTCACAGTGCTGTCACCTTGTGAAAACGACCGAGTGCTTCATAAACAGGGTTCCAAGTCACATAACCAGCTGGGGCTTCTCGTGGTGCTTAATCAATCTTGATTTCAAAACTGGAAGAAAGAAAGAAGATAATGAGACTTGACAAACCCCAGGGAATTAAGCAAATTAATAGAACAAACAAGGATTGATCTAAAGGATACCCCACAGGAGAAACAGATCCAAGAGCAACCATCCAGTGTCATAAATAGTTATGGACATTTGCAGTAAAATAATGTGATTAGAAAGTTCTAACTCTGTGACTAAAGATGTGAATTAAAAGCTGGAAACTATGGGCTTCAGTCCCAACAATCTCTCATTCTCATCCACTTATCAGAGCTGTAGCCCCTCTGGCCTCTCAGAAATGTAAATAAATTGTACTTTTTATGCACACAGCCCTTTGGAGACTTACAACTGCACGGAATTCCCATCATCTTTAAAAATAGCTACAGGAACATAACTCCAAACCTTCAGGACTTCAAGCTGCTCCAGAACATCTACTCAACCTTAGTAATATTCAGTACTAACAAGACAAATTCAGAACACTAAGAAGGAGGTGAAAAGTGGGAAGGGGAAGTCTGAGGCCAAGAAGAGCCAAGAAGAAGGAGGCAGCAGGAACCAAAATTGGGAGTGCTCATCATGGTGGCTTCAGGAGCTGCTGCTCTGGCTCTTCTCAGAGAGGGCAGGGGAAGAGCAGAGCAGCTGGTCAGGGTTGTGGGTCTGTGTGTGTTCTGTGTCTGTGCAAGAGGGAAAGGCAGAGGGCAGACATTCCCCTGGTTTTCCTTGCACTGCATAAGAACTTGGGAGTGAATAATTGAGAGGTCTTAAGGTCAACATATGGATGTCATGATGAATAAGTGACATTCTGGTTTCATAAGAGATGCTCTAGTGGGTGGACTGAAATGACAGGCAGCCATTCTGCAAGGAGAATCCTCCTTGGGCTGGATGCAAGTGTTCTGGGGAACACACCAACACTACACCAGAAGGAGAGAGAAAAAAGAATTCAAGTTTTTATATTTTCATATTAAAGGGGAACCATTGTGCTCCACTGCAATGCCATTTTTGACCCAAGTCACAGAAATATATTCAGTTACTCTTGTGTCAAACAAGAGCATATGGCAGAGCCGGAGGGGATTCTCTGGGTAGAGCAAACAGCCACTTCTGACTTGTAAGCTCCAGCTAATGATCAATCCATCACACCCCTCAGTAAATCACGTTTGGATTCTGCTTGCAAAACCACGACTGTTTAATGCCCTTTGAACACTATGTGAAAACATCTTCTATTATAAATGAGGATTTCCCTGCAGACCCCAGTAAGGCCACATCTGCTTCAGCTTGGATTAACAGAAAGGAGTGAGCTTCCCCATGCTCCTGCCACTAAACTTCAACAAGGTTTTGCACATCGTGGACTTGATTCAGTCTCCACCTTGTGCCCAAATGAAAGTTGAAACTGTCCAAATACATTTAAGTTCCATATTGCTTGGATTCATAGTACTTGTTTCAAGGATAACAACATCCCTTAGATATCCTTACCATAACTTAGATCAATTTAGTTTGCCTGATTTTAGCTGGGAATTTCAGGACATGGACGCCATTCCTTTTTAAACCGCATTTCAAATATATTTTGAAGATTAGTGTGCCACAATGCAGTGTTCCAGGAGCACACAATGGCTCCAAACTGTCTCTTCCCTCGTGTCTGTGGAAATCATTGGGAGCTGGGGATGAAAAGGGGCAGAGCACCCTGGGGTGAAGGACCTGGGAGTGCTGGTGGGGGAGAGGCTGGACATGCCTGAGCAGCCAGAACTCCCCATGCCCTGGGCTGGTCCCACAGCAGGGACAGCAGGAAGGGGTGGTTGGTTCTGCCCCTCAGGTGAGATCTCACCTGCAGAGCTGCTCCAGCCCTGGGGTCCCCAGCACAGGGAGGACATGGAGCTGTTGAGTGAGTTCAGAGGAGATGATTAGAGGGGTACAAGGAAAGGCTGGGAGAGTTGGGATTGTTCAGTCTGGAAAAAAGAAGCCTCAAGATGACCTAATTGTGACCATTCAGTTCCTAAATGAGCCAACAAGATGCAGAGAGACTATTTACAGGGGCCTGGAGTGACAGGACAAGGGGAAATGGCTTCAAACTGACAGAGAGTGGGATTAGATGGGATATTAGTAAGAAAATCTTCCCTGTGAGGGTGGTGGGGCCCTGGTGCAGAGAAGCCACAGTAGCTCCATCCTTGGAAGTGTCCAAGGCCAGGCTGGACGGGGCTTGGAGCAACCTGGGAAAGAGGGAGGTGTCCCTGCCCGTGGTAGGAGGGTTGGAACGAGATGACCTTTAGTGTCCCTTCCAAGCCAAGCCATTCCGTGATGCGATTCCCTTCCATTTAATGCCAAGGGAGGCACAGCCTGCACTGCCCCTGGCACGGGACACTGGCACAGGGAGGGAAGGACACACTGAACCTACATGAGGAAATAAGAGCCTACCTATGGTCCAGTCTGAGGATCTTGCCCACCAGAGAAAACAGGACTCTTGGAACACATTCCTAACCAAATTTTTATTATCAGAGTATACCAGCAGGTGGCAAGATTGCAAAATAAAGGAATTTTTCAAATTGTTCCTATAACCCCTTTAGTCAGTGCTGCTTCAAAGACCCCTTGCTGGGCCATGGCAACTGTTGTGTGAGGACTTGGGGAACCATTTAAAATGTCCCTGCATGAGTCTGTAAAATAAAGTACTTTACCTTCATCACTCTTCATGCAGTCAATGTACCCACAACTACAACAGTCCAGTGCAACACAAGATGCCCAGCAGAGGAAGCAAAAGAAAATTGTGGCCACCAGCTGCACTTCTCTGAACAGCTTTGTTTTCCCACTGTTTTCCTCCTGCTTCCTCTTGCCCTGATACCCCTTTTAACCTTTTTAAAAGGGCCCAAAAGCCAACGTGACCACAGGGAACCACATATAAAATGGAAATCAACTCAAAAAAAGTGACTAATAAAATCATGTTGCACAGACTTTACACAGAGCATGCTTCCAATAAGTCAGGGAATTTTTCCCCCTTATATTTTCATTTCTCATGTTTTATGGCAGTTCTAGGGCAGCTGTTTCTACATCTACCATGTCAGCAGTAAATATGTGCCATAGACACACGAGCTTGGTTTAAAGGGCTCAATTTCATATCAAGTTTGTTATTTTACAGCACCATTTTAATTCAGAATTTTGGAAAAGTAGAAGTTCCCAGTAACTACTCAGAAATCTCTCCCTATAATGTCTCACCCCTAGATCACAAAGGGCACAATGTAAGCCCACAGTCCAGCATTATGGAATTTATATATATTTATATCTACACAAATAGATAAATAGGTAAATAAAATCAAATATTAGTAAGGCTGATATTGGCAACCAACCTGATAACCAAACCAACTGACCCTGAGATATCCCACAGAAAACCCAATGATTCCAGAGATAGTTTAGGGACTTCTCCCTTCCCTTTGGAGTGTTGCACCTGCTCAATAACACACACCTCCACTTCACAGATGCTTAAAATATTGTCATTATCCCTTGAGCTAGAAGGAATTAGGTAGGTGTAAAATAATCAGAATGTCAAGCACATTAAATGTCAAGCATAAATAAGAACCAAAATTGGAATCTCTCAAAGATGCTGGAACTCCCACAGTTGGGCCAAAAGTGTTAACTCCAAGAACTGCCACCATTTGGGACTTGCATTATTGTACAAAACACAGAATTCTTTGCTTGAAAGCCGATTTGGGCATTAGAAAGTAAAAATACATGTTATACAAAACATCAAGAAAACTTCCTGCCTTAAAATAGAGTTTTATTTGAGACTCTTCAATGTAAACACTTCAGGGTATTGAAATTAAAAAGATTTTGAAAAAAATCAAAATCCCTTTGCAGGAGAAGAAGAGAGGGATGAGTAATCCATGAGCCTGTTACATGGGGATGGCACCAAAAATATAAACTGCAAAATAAACTGCCAAGTTAGAATATATTTCTCCAGCCATTAAAACACAATAGGTTGTTCAATCAATTTTTAATTCCATAATTCAATCACCATGAAAATTCAAATCAAGCACTCTTTCCCCAGTGAATTTATAGAGACTAAATCTTTTAAAGGGAGGATATCGAAAATCTAAATGAGATTGGAAACTCTTTCAGGAAAGATTTGCTTTCAACTAAGTTCATACCATACCAGCAAAGCACAGTGGGAAGAAATCTAAGCTGTCGTTAACTGAAATTAAAGCATTGAAAAATATAGAAACACATAATATAATATAATAATATACAGTAATATAATATATCAACACAAAGCACGTTATGCCCCAATTAGGCAGTAACACCCATCAGGAAACGTTCAATGAAAACCACACAAATTACGTGTGGTTTTGTCTATAATGAGCATCTCCTTTCCCTCCACAGACCTATTTAATTTTCTATTTGAACTGCTCCAAGTTGCCTTTGAGGAGGTTCAGACCTTGGGAATGGCCTGTTGAAAGGGCTGCAAACACTCTGTGGCACTGGACAAGCCCCGAGTCCATCACAGGGAAGTTTTTACATGGCAAAACCCAGTTACAAAATATGGAGTATTTAGATATTCATGTGGAAATTATTCCTACTCTTCAGAGGCAGGATGGAAACTTCTCTCATCTCTGCTCACCCCCTTTCCCTTCCACCAAGGGGCACCTTCCTGGGAAGAGCAGGAACAGAACCAATGATGGACAAGAGGATGAACAGAAACAGGTCTGAGGTCACCAAATCACTTGGGCTCAGCCAGATGAACTGTCAGCCCCCAGGAATAATAAAATTGATTGGATTTGCAGTAATCAAGTGCCAAGGTTAAAATACCTCTGTGTAACCATGTCCTGGTTGCAGACAGAGTGAGAGAGGAGGGAAAACATTCTGTTGGAGCTGAAATAACTTTTCCTTTACAGTTACACCATCATACCTCTACCACCATGTGTTTTTCCATGTCTCAGGAATTTTAGATGATAAAAGAGAACTCACAAATGTATAAAATTCTATTATTAATTGACAGAATTAGGCAACAAATTTACTTGCCTGGTTTAAGAACTAAAGGCTCTGTTGCCAACATGCCATTCCTTCCATTCTGCAGTGCTAAAATCACCACACCAGCTTCAGTCTGTACTTCAAATACACAACTAACAGGAAAGTACACAGGATAAAGGTAATAATAACTGGAGCTAAAATTCCATTAAAGCTTTTATTGGCTTTCTTCTCTGCCTAATGAAACAGTAAGAAAATATAAATACCCAACAAGTTATATATGTAAAATGAGCCAGTCCCATAGAGCTGAGCACTTTTTCTTGAGGTCTTCATAAAAATAATATTTTCCCTTCCTACAGAGTGCTGTGATTCAGCCATAAACTCAGGCAACTGAAGTACATGTTCATATAAAAAAATAAAATAAAATCAAACCTTCTTCAATGTTCAAGAACACTCTCTAAAGCACTTACACTATAAAAAGAAATCATTCTGAGTGAGCACATACACCTGATTTATTTCAGGGACCCAAACAAAAATAACAAGAGTGCCACCTATCCTTCATTAGGAATAATAGATCTTCCCACGGACTGACCTTGCTGTTAAAAATCCTGCACAATAAAACTCTCCATCTGGGCAGAAACTTAAGCAAAAGACAAAAGGCAAAGGAGAGTTGCACGTAAAATCAGGATTAAAAAGAAATAGAGGAGGAGGAGGACTTGGGGTGAAAAAAATCTGTTAGGTATCAAAAGCATAAAATCCAAAAGAACTAAAACAGAACTGAAGTTATTTTAAAGCTTGAAGCCACATTTTGGGCTTCAGTAATGATTTTATAAAAATAGGTTTGTGTGCAACGTCCAACCTTCAAACCTGGTCTAAAAGAAGCTGCTGCACAGAAACAATGAACAGAAAAAGGGGGATTTCACCCAGTGCACGTGATGGGAGCAGCAGAGAGGGAGGGGAGGGTCAGTCATTTTACTGTTTGATAAGATTATAGTGGACATAGGACTAAAATACAAATTATTCATTCTGGCATCTTTACCAAATAAATAAAAAGAAATTATTACACCTAGCAATAAATACACAGAAAAGCATATTTTATTAAGGAAGTTTTCATTTTTGGTAAAGGGAAGCCATGATTGATGATCTGCTTGAGGGACAGTCCTTTGGGGTTATAGATTTGGATATATTAAAATCCAACAGATATCTGCAGGCTTCCAAAAATACCTTCACACAGGGAACCCCAGGAAAACTAAGACACTACAAGACAACACAGAAAGTGTTTGCTCTTAGGAAAAATCTGGTGAAAAGATGGGAAGCAGAGTGTGTGTCTTCTGGCAAAGCCAAGGGAAGGGCAATGCCCTTCTGGCAAAGCCAAGGGAAGGGCAATGCCCATCTGGCAAAAGCCAAGGGAAGGGCAATGCCCACCTGGCAAAAGCCAAGGGAAGGGCAATGCCCACCTGGCAAAAGCCAAGGGAAGGGCAATGCCCACCTGGCAAAAGCCAAGGGAAGGGCAATGCCCACCTGGCAAAAGCCAAGGGAAGGGCAATGCCCACCTGGCAAAAGCCAAGGGAAGGGCAATGCCCACCTGGCAAAAGCCAAGGGAAGGGCAATGCCCTTCTGGCAAAAGCCAAGGGAAGGGCAATGCCCTTCTGGCAAAAGCCATGAAGGAGGAAAAGGCTTTCCAAGCTGGAACAGGACATTGAGGTATCAGAGGAATTTCACCACAGCTTCCCATGATACAACAGAGACAAGAGAAAAGCAAACCCTAAAGTATTGCTCAGATGGGGGAGCTCTGCCTGAAGGGAAGTTCTGGCCAGGTGGGGGTTGGTCTCTTCTCCCAGGCACTCAGCAATAGGACAAGGGGGCACCGGCTCAAACTCTGCCAGGGAAGGTTTAGGTTGGAGATCAGGAAGAAGTTCTTTGCAGAGAGAGTGCTCAGGCATTGGAATGGGCTGCCCAGAGAGGGGATGGATTCCCCATCCCTGGAGGTTTTTCAACTGAGCTTGGCCGTGGCACTGAGTGCCATGATCTGGTAAAGGGACTGGAGTTGGACCAAGGGTTGGACTTGATGATCTCGGAGGTCTTTTCCAGCCCAATCCATTTTATGATTTGGTGAACTTCGTACAGGAGCAAGGCCAGGATAAAATGTTGATAGTTGGCTCTACATAAAACAACACTCCTTCTATTTTCACACAACCACGCATAGGAAAAATAGTCAAATAATCATCACCTCCCTTATGGAGACAAGCTGAGGGTTGTGCAGCCTGGAGAAGGCTCCAGGGAGACCTTAAAACCCCCTTCTAGTGCCTAAATTGGCTCCAAGAGAGTTGGAGAGGGACTTTAGAGTGACAGGACAAGGGGGAATGGCTTTATCTGCCAGAGCAAAGGTTTAGATGGGATATTAGGATGAAATTCTTCCCTGTGAGGGTGGGCAGGCCTCAGGTGCCAAGAGAAGCTATGGCTGCCCCATCCCTAGAAGTGTCCAAGGCCAGGCTGGACAGGGCTTGGAGCAACCTGGGCTGGTGGAAGGTGTCCCTGCCCATGGCAGGGGTGGGACTGGATGATCTTTAAGGTTCAACCCACACCATTCCAAGGTTTGGGCCCAAATCATCAATCACAACTGCCTGTTGGTTGGACAGAAATTTCCGGAGGGTAAAGCAGTGTTTTGTAAATCAGTGGCCAGCCAGTGCTGACAGCTAAACCCTCACCCCCACTGCATTCCCCAGGGGCTGAGGTGTGAGACACAGCACCAGGAGCAAGCCAAGCACATCCACCGAGCCACAATTTACAGGATAAACAAGTGCAGTGTCACACTGGAAAGCAATGAAGGCTACCTCAAACCTGTCAAAATTCACAGCTTCAAAAGTCCCACCCTTCCAATGCAATGATCACTGTAGGAAAAGGGTGGGCAGTTGTCCAAATGAGTACTGCAATCTCTCCAAAACCAGGATGTGAAGTCAAAGATGAGGATATCAAGTTCCTCAGCAGAAGCTCCACAGTGAAAAGCCCCCATGGACTGATTTATACATAAAAAAGTGAATGATCATTTAGTTATTGATGGAGCTTTGCTCCAGGGGTCTACATAATATCAGAAAAGTATAATTACAGGCATATAATCAATCAGCAACTATATATTATTTCACTCTCAGCTCTGTTTGGAATCACCTAAGACATTTAAAATTGTACTCCAGTTACAGCATTAACAAAATCTGCTCTATAGTCTCATCAGAGAAGTTTCAGAAGGTTGCTATTAATAAGTATTGAAACAAATACAAAGAATGGCAAAAAAGCAGAAGTGTGAAAAATACTTCCCATTAACATGTGCATATGGTTTCACTCAAAACAAATTGTCTTGCAAGAAACATGTTTATATAACATTATTAAGTTGTTACTTTACCAAACTGACTGCAAGTTTATAATGGAGCCATTTTTTATTTAGGCACTGGAAAAATTTAAGCAGAAAGGCAAAAAATTCAAATACTGGAAGTGAAGTCCTGGAGGAAAACTCCCTCAATATATTTGAGAGGAAAAAAAAATTTAAAAAGGCAAAGACAAAAGAAAAGCTTTGTTTCTGAGCTCCTAAGGAATGCCAAAACCCCAAGGAGAGAAGTGGGAGGCTGGATGGAGCCTTCACCTCATACAGCCATGTGTAAGACAGACTCATAAATTACTGCCTTGTACCAAGTTATTAAATCTCCTGTGAGGAGTGGGAGGGTCTCCTGTCACCCTGCCCTCAATGGACTACAGGGATTTGTAGGGAGAACCTTGGTCTTTTCCCTGCTCCATCATCTGCAAATGGAACCACCTGCACTTGCATGGCAAACTTAACAAAAAACCAAAAATAAACCCCAAACATCACACTAAAAATTCCAACTGCATTCACAGGCAAGAATCAGAACTTCATCAGCTCAAAGATCCATAAATTGTTCATCACTTGACAATAGTGGTCCCTGAGGTGGATGCTGTTGGCCAGGACCTTCTTCTCAGGAGCATCTCCACTGTGACAGCAAAACAAGTTACACACAGTTCACACTTCATCTTAGAACCCCAGGATGGTTTGGGTTGGAAGGGACTTCAAAGACCCCCTCAGTCCACCCCCTGCCATGGGCAGAGACACCTCCCACCAGCCCAGGTTGCTCCAAGCCCTGTCCAACCTGGCCTTGGACGCTCCAGTGATGGGGCAGCCACAGCTTCTCTGGGCACCTGTGCCAGGGCATTAATCTTCAATTCTTTATGCAAGCTTGCAGTTTTAAGTAGCCCATCATACAGCAAGGGCCACATGTCCCTAGGCACTGTCTGAGCACCCCAGCCCTTGTCACTATTACCAAAGCATTATTTGAGTCCCCACCTGCAACACTATTTTTAAGCAATTTTTAATCCAGCTTCATGCTTGGATGAAATAAACAATTTGAATAGAGGATGCTGTTGTAAATGTCAAATTTTTTTCTTGGCATTTCCTTGCTTTTGCAATGTGGATTAGCCTTCATGCTCCGTGGGACTGAAGCAGAACTGATACGTGACAATGCTGAAAATGTAATAATGTAGGAATTTCTATGCATGAGCATTACCAGGCCACTCATACCCAAGGAAATGACCCAAACTATGTGAGGTTAACACTGCTCAGTGCACCCCAAGGACAGACACCAGCACCGGCCTGTTACAAGTCTCAGCTTCTGATCTAATAAAAGCTGGGAGTTACTTCTGATGGAGGAACAAACCCATAAATAGTAGGCAAGATAAAACTGGTGTTGATGGGTGGGCAGGCCCTGGTACAGGTGCCCAGAGAAGCTGTGGCTGCCCCATCCCTGGAGCGTCCAAGGCCAGGCTGGACAGGGCTTGGAGCAACCTGGGCTGGTGGGAGGTGTCCCTGCCCATGGCAGGGGGTGGGAAGAGATGATATTTAAGGTCCCTCCCAACCCAGGCCACTCTGTGATGATCTGGAAGCTCATGGGACTCAAAAGCCACTTCCTTGCTTAGCCAGGTAAGCATCAAACCCCTGTGCTTAATGGTGCTTAATGACCCACCCTGAGATGCCAATCCTTCTGTGGGCCATTGCAATCCTGGAATTTAAGGCAATGAAGGAAAGAACAGGTGGGAAAATAAGACAGTGGCTCGGGAGACAAGAACGTTCTTGCAGCTGGGAGTCAGAGGAAGCACAATGGCACACCCACACCCCTCGGGGGGAGTGACACGAGTCCTTTGTGAAGTGAGGATCCTGAATATTTGAAGAAAAGTAAGAGAGAAAACACTTCAGGAGGAAAAGCTGATGCCTAAACCCTCACAGCAAGTGTTGGGTGGTGGAAGGAAGGCCAGCACTTCCCTCACTTTCTTCTACCAAGATTGCAACATCTTTCTTTAGTTTCAGTGATCAAAAGGAAAAATATGAAACTAATGTAACAACTTGTTACACTGGGAAACAAATGGGGCAGATTAGTCAGATACACATATCTGTATTTATTTCAAAAATGCCACAACCTACTGCAATAATGTAGCACTGTGCTGAGGAGGGGCAGCACCATTCCTCTTGCAGCCTTCCAAGAGGAGGGAATTTTGCCAAGTGCAGTCAAAAAAAGTGTATGAAAACATTATATTCAGTATTTATACTTATTTATAGCATTAAATATTTCCTCTTGGCTTTCTGATTTGAAAACAACAAATGCAACACTTTTGCTTCTTATCTACCCCCGATAGCACCAGAGCAGCTAAAGAAAGAGGACAGAATCCCCCTAGATATAAAGCCAGCAATAAAACAGCTACTCAGTGAGGTGCTGCAGATTGCTAAGTGATGGCCTTGCACAAAGCTGAGCAGCTCCACTTGGATGTTGTAATCACCAGTAATAAGTTGGGTATTTCATGCAAAATACTTGCCATCCCATTCCCCACTCAGAATTACCAACCTCCCAAATAGCCTTCCTAAGCCAATCTGAATGAGGCAGAAATAACAAGTTCATTTCTTTCCAATTAATTCCACATGGCTCACAGGGAAAAAAGAAAAATTTTATTTGCTTCTGAAACAGAGACTGTTCCAGATTTCTAGTACTTGAAAAAGGCTCTGTACAAGTAATAATACCTGCCCAAATGTCTCTTCCTTTAAAATTAGCACCTAAAATTAAAAAAAGCAGCTTCCATATCCTGCAGGATTTCCTTGTCTGCTCAAGGGGTTTGCTGTAAAGGAGGTAAAGGAACCTAATACTGGAGCAAATGAAAAAATAACCCTGCTGACCTTATTCCATGAGGCAAAGCTCAAAAAGGGATAAATCCAAACCCTGAGAGCAGCAGGACATGGCCAAGAGCCGTGCAGACCTCCATGTGAAGGGAGCAGAAGGGAAGATCTCCAACCTCTCAGGCCAAGTGTGTCTCAGGCAGGCACAAGTTTGTCTCGCCAGTCACACACAGGTTGTGATTTTCCCTTTTCACTTGCAGCTTCCTGGGAAACAGCAGCTGCTTGGCCACTCTCTGGGCACTGGGATTGTGTGAGTCTTGACTGTGAGTTGCTAGACCTACATTTCCCTGGAAAGGACATATAACTGGGAAGAAGATATAGAAAGGTCATGAGTGAAGTCTTCTCTGGTGAAGGTACACAGGCACAAAGCAGCTGTTTGGGTAGCAGAGAAAATTGGAATGAAGCCACCTCTAGGAAACTGCAATTCCTCCCTGGGAGGGTGGACACCCTGGCACAGGCGCCCAGAGAAGCTGTGGGGGCTCCAACCCTGGGAGTGTCCAAGGCCAGGTTGGACAGGGCTTGGAGCATCCTGGGCTGGTGGGAGGTGTCCTTGCCCATTCTGGGATTCTGTGTTTCTATAAACTCCCCTCCTGAGCAGGAACGTCTCAGTGTCAAAAGTTGCCCTAGAAACCAAAATCCTGTTCACTAGTAACCACCTCTCCATCATCATTTCTTGTCCCTAAATCCACACTGGCATCAAAGCTTTGACCCAGAAAAGATGGATTTCATGTAAGAGTGAAAGCTGGGATGGAAATAGCCCTTTGGAAGTGATGGATATGAATTACACCCTAAAAATCCTCCTGCAAAATGACAGCTATAGCTGCAGTAAGAGGCACTGGCTGGATTGTGTGAATGCTGCCAAAGTGTGGAGAACTCAAAAGGACAGGACAAATACCCAAAGGGAAGATCAGACAATCCCACGTCACTCCCTAATTTTCAACAAAATGAGAATTTCTGAAGTACATATTATGAATTACTAATTTCTTAGAGATTATAGAAATGCTCAAAGAAACAGGTCTAGTAAAAACCACTTTGCTCTTCAGGCCATGAAAACAACCAAACATTGGAGTGCCCACAACCAGCCAAGGGCTCAGCTTTGCTGGCACAGCTGTGGGGAGGCATCTCAGATCCCAGAGCTCAGTCCTGCTCTGCCAAACACAGCACCAAGAGCCTCGTGCTGCCAGCTCTGGGTCTGGCTCTGTCCTAACCCTCACACTCACTGCACTAGCACCTTAAAATATTTGGATTATAATTCAGAAGGCTGTCTTAAAGTCACTGTTAAAGCAACTGAATGACAGAATTATATTTTAATACACTCCCAATTTTTCATTATTAAGGTCCTAGAGCACGATTTCAAACCACACTACAAATGAAAGTGTAGCTTATTTATAAACAGAACAGAATGGACAAAACATTCCCATCTAAATGCACAGTGACAGGAATAATCTTTATGGTAAAAAAGCAAAGCTTAGTTTGCTTAACAGAAAATTCAACAATTCACCAAACACCTGAAAAAGTAAAAATGTGTTGGAAATGACTTTTAGGGGGGGAAAAATGATCTTAATTGAAAAATAATGGCTTGTCTGAATTTTATTTTCTTCGCATCTTTTAACAGAAAATTTAGGCAGCTCTGCAATCCTATTAAATCTAAATATAATTGCAATACATCATTGTAATTCTCACAGGAGAGATGACATAGCAGCAGCAAGCAGGATAATGGGGAACACAGAGGAGGAAGAACAGAGCTCTCCCCTGCACAGCATTTTTCATGCACACTGTACATCAACACAAGCAAACCCCACAGTCACCTTGTTGAATAATGAATAACGCAATGAGAGGAAAATGAAGGAGCAGCAGCAAGGGGGGAAAGATTCCAGCTGACATTTGGAAGGAGAGGAAGGCACCGAGAGGGGCACAGGGATGGCTCCAGATGGCAGGAGCTATTTTGGCCAGACTACCTGGCTGGGCTGGGAGTGCAGTTAAGGAAGCAGAGGGGGCAGGAGGGAGGAGAGGAACAAAGGGAAAAAACAAATGGCAGGTTGAGCCTGCAGGCTCCCAGTTCTGAACCCTGTGAGTAAGACAAAGTTACAAAATAAAATAGTAACTCCCCATGATCACTTAGGAAAAGGAAATCAATCACCACTCAGGATTACAGACACAGAAATTCCTTTTGGCCATGGTATGGATTCATTATCTCTCCCATGCCTGGCTTTCTATAAACATAATTAAATTGACTATTTCTTATGAGTAAATCTTACATGTGCTTTAGGCCACATAAAGCATCTTGCCATCTAATTGTATTTTTCATCTGTACTTTCCCCCATCAACCTCCCTTACAGTACTGGGAAGAAAAGAAAAGCCCTTGTATATATATTAATCTTTTTTTGTTTGTTTGCCTTCAGGTCCAATGCATATTCTGGCTGTCAAAAGTGATTTCCCTGCTCACTGAGCAAATATTCACAACAAAGACTTTCTTTTTTATTTAGTACTATGAGACAATGATTTTACAGACACAGGTAATAGAAATGCAGGCAGGTCAGAGTGCATCAAGGATTTATCTCTGGGCAGCACATCTAGTTTCATTAAATATAAAAATGAAGTTTATGTAAGGAGAACTCAGGGTTGCTGCGAGTTGGTTTTGGGACATGGGTGACAAAGGTGCAACTAAATGATAAAAAAAACATAACAAAGGGCATTAAGAACCTCACATGACCCTAAGCCTGTATCTTATGTGAACATCCCACTTCCAGAAGAGGACTGTTTAAGCAGTATATCAAAATGTATTTTAAAGACCTGAAATTGGATGGTCTTATGTCTGATGCTGCTAAAACCAAATCTTTTGCACTCCAAAGGGTTGGGTGTAATATGAGAAACAAAACACAAAGGAAGAAACTGTAAAACAAGAGTAGAGTGATGTAAAGTAGGTTTGTAAGGACAGTCCCCACCTGGCAGCAGCGTGTGAGCTGAACACCATCACCCAAAGCAATCCAGGGTGAGTCTCACAGGCAGACTCAGGGTCCTGTCTCCAGAGCAGCCAATTCAGTTTCAGCACAACTCAAGGGCTGTATTTATGGAATGGAAATGATCCCAGGGGACTCACCAACAGCCTGCACCTTCACTGTGCCTTCTGGAACCCAAACACACCATGGCACCGACATCCACAGCAGAAAGGGTAAAGCCTTGGGGAGCCCCTGCCAGAAGAGCTGAGGCACTGCTGAAAGGTCTCCTGGTGAGCAGGCTGATGGTGGGAACAGCATTGCCAGGGCTGACAGACCCAGGGCATCAGAGCTGTAAATTATCTCAGCAGCCAACAGGGACTGCCTTACTGTAGCTGAAATGGAGCCACAGCTAAAGGGTGTTCTTTTAACCACACCCAAAGAAAGAGCAGGCACGTTTTGAGTCAGGAATTTAAACAGCAGAAACTTCCAGTAGGCTTAGGCACTTAATTGCTGGACACCTGAATCTATTTAGGCCCCAATCAGCACTAATTACAACTCCAAACACTCAGATTTCTTATTCTGACCACCAGGTATCTGCCACTGGAGCTGAACCACATCACTGTCCTCATCACAGGGCAGCATCTCCACTGCACAACCCCCTAAGCCCTGATCTATTTTCCAAGTGCTAAATGTCCAGGAGAGTTCATGGAGAGAGGTCCTTGTGAAATGTCCAAAGCTCCTCCGAAATCACCACAAGGTCTTAGCAGTTGCTATAAGTGAGCTGCTAAATAGAATTAAAACTGGGGCAAGATCATGTGCCATGAAGTATTACATTCCCTAAAAAGGTGGAATAGAAAACTCAGAAATATTTCAGACAACCCTTTACATGGTCATTAAATGCCATGACCAAACAATAAACTGGAATATGGAAAGCAAAGCCTGCAGACAGTTTGGGAAAGTGAACATGGAACAACATGAAAGACAAACAGCTTGGGAAGGAAGAGGCACATCCCACATGGGAACACAGCAGCCACCTCACAAACTCCAGGGCATCACTGGAAAGTGGCTGGGATGGCACAAGATACCAACAAACAGGAAACTGAACACTTGTTTAATAGACAGGTCACTACTAAAATAATGGTGTGAACAGAGAGCAAGAAAAGCACACTCCAAACATGGACAATACTTAGCTATTGAATATATGAATATATTTATATGTGAATATAAAATAATTAATGTTCAATTAATTAAGAATCCTGAGTCCATAAATAAAAACCTGTTATTATTATTAAGCCATGTATTGGTGTTAATCAGCTTTAAACAAAAAAAGAAATCAAATCAGGTTTGTTAAGAGTATCATTAAATAGCTGTGTTGAAGTAATTAAAAATAACAAGGCTTCATGTTTTTTCATTATTATTGAAAGGAATTAAGTGGAAGCTACAGAAGTAAGAAAATTTGTTCCCTCACAAAAGTAATTTTAGGATTATTAAAGAAATTCAGATTTGTACAGAAAACCAACTTTTGCACCTAAAGGCCAATGTGTATTCTTAGTGCCCACAGATAAGATAACAGGAGATCTGGAATAAGAAAAGATACATAAGAATATAAGACAAGTTCCAAGCTTTCAATGCAAAAAATTTCTAAAATTCTGATTCCCAATATTGTTGAGATTATTGTCTAATTGTTAGCAAAGCTACAGACCTGGTGTGGCTCTTGCTCCTGAGGAGACACATTGCTCTGTGTGGCTGGAAGACCAGCAACAGTTCCAATAAATTAAAGAAAGCCAAGTTCAAAGTTCAGCCAGAGAAGAAAGGCAGCACTGACAAGCCATGGAGGAGGAACCAGGAGTGTGGAATGGTTACACAGCCAAGAGAGGAGGAAGTCAAGGAACCCCCTCTGTGAGTGGCTGAGCTAATGAAGCCTGGATGCTTCTCTGCTGTCCAACAGTCTGCAAGATTCAAATGGAGCTTTCACCACAAATCAGTGACATTTGAGAAGATCTTATTCCCAAGCAGCTTTTTGGTATTCAACAGGGATCATCAGCCTTGCTCTAAGGGCTTTGTTCCCCTCAGCCTGGTCATCTGCCTTCCCTGCTGGCAGCAACTCCCTGGTTTCTGTCTCCACCTGCCAAAGAGACTAAAACTGGCCTCAGGATTCAAGAATTATTGAAGGGGGAGTTGGGGGGGGAAGGGGTGAATGCAGAGACCCACCAAGAGCTCTGAGCCGAATGTTTCCCAGGGTAACAATGCCAGGTCTTTGCAGCTCCTCCTCAGCCATTTCAGCCTCCCAGCTTTGCATTTCCCCCTCTCACAAGGACCAGCTAAGTCAGGAGAAGGAATCTGGGTTTTGGGAATGAATCACCTCCCCAACACGTAATTCTTTCCTCTTTGGAACTCAGCAAGAAATCATGCATATGTAACAGAAACCCCAACAAACTACAGTTATCAGCAGCCCAAAAAAAAAAGGAATTAAAAGAATTTACTCCTTCCAGCAAGACAAATATTTAAAAATAAGCCATTTTCTGATTATTAACAATGAGGAAAAAGAAGGCAAATGGTCACAAGGAACTTGTCAAGCCTTCCCAGCACCTCCTCGTGGGGGAAGCTACCCTACTTTCCTGAGCAGTTTTCTTCAGACTCATCACTTTCTGCTAACAGATGGGGAGCTGAAGATAGAAAGCAGCAGAGTTTATGCCTAGCACCAAGGGGAGGGGAAAAATCATCTCAGCAGGAAAGTCTTTAAAATAAATAAATAAATAAATCAGCAACTGTCCTTCTCCTCAGAAACTAGGGGAGGGAAGTGCCGAAGACAAAGGATCAGAGACTTTTCCTGGTGCTGTCAATGTTCTGAATGCCAAGTTGAGCTCTTCCAGCCTCTTCTCCATCCTTGCTCATTTTCCTAATCATCCATCAGTGCTCACATGAGAGAAGCAGTAAGAAAATAGTTCTTCAGAAACCTAAATAAGGAGTTCAATGATCAAAAAAGCTTCCTCGTAGTCTAAAAAATGAAAAATAGGCCTTTTCTGTAAGACCCAGAACATTTAGGCTAATCCTTAATCCTGAATTCCTGCCTGGATTAGTTTCTTCACCGAGTGGCCAGCATTTCACTGACTCAGAGAGGCCCTGGTGGCAGAGCAGTAAAGAATTATGCAGCAGCAGCAGCAGAGCAAATGCAGCACTGGTGGGACTGAAACAGGCTCTCTGGTGCACACAGCAGGTTGGGTTTGGCCACTGAGACACACAGTTTTCCTGAAGCTGGGATGATACAGAGAAAACATCACTAGTCTTAAATCACTTCACTTTTTTTTCCCTTTCTACCACAAAACAAAACAAATTATGAGCGTTATGGACACATGAGAGTATTTATCAGCAGTGGTATTAAACAAAAAACCAACACAACCTCCCCAATAAATGAGGCTGAATTAAACATCTTTAAAGTGCAATATTTGCAATACTCAAGGGGGGAAACCCCACAAACTAATTCAAGCTCACCTAGTGCTGGAAAGGATAATGTGCCAACAATTTTTTAGCACCGTTCATCATCATTTTCTAGATGACAAAGCACAGTCCATTTATATCTGGATGTGTTTGTGCATTCACGTGTGCCCTTTTTGTGTGGTTACATAAACAGGCATAAAGATTTTGGAGACAGTGTCACTAAAAGCACTCACAGCATCTTATCTTCAGATGTAAATCCAAAGGAGGGAATTTGGGATCTGGTTTGCTCCCCAGTGGGTAACACAAGTCTTGCCCAAGCTGTCAGAACCTCAGGGAAGAAGGAATGGTGTTTGCACAAGACTAATTTTAGATTCCACTGATCATAGAGGAGATACATGGCATCTACAAATCAAATAATTCACCTTTTGTTTGGTCATTTAAGTCTAGAAATGCCTTGAGGTCCTTAGAATTAGCAGGTGCACAGTCTCAGAATCTCCACACGGTTCTCATCTTCCCAGTGACAGCCAGACTGGAAAGGCTGCAATGAAGAGGAATTTCATAGACATGCTCTAATGCAAATCTCAAACTTGGTTCTTCATCAATAATCTGATATTAATGATGGTTGAGCCCTCATGATATTGGATACTCAGACTTCCACCTCATGCCAATGAGGTAATACCAGAGCTGCATCAGAAGAGCTGGAAGAGCATGGAACTGGAGAGACACCATTTCCAAGGGCCTGGAGTGAAAGCACAAGGGACAACGGCTGTGAATGGACAGAGAGGAGGGTTAGATGGGATTTCTGGGGGAAATTCCTCCCTGTAAGGGTGGGCAGGCCCTGCCACAGGTGCCCAGAGAAGCTGTGGCTGCCCCAGCCCTGGAAGTGTCCAAGGCCAGGTTGGACAGGGCTTGGAGCACCCTGGGCTGGTGGGAGGTGTCTCTGCCCATGGCAGGGAGTGGAACTGGATGGTTTTTAAGGTTCCCTCCAACCCAAACCATTCTAGATTCTATGATTTCCCTTTAATTCCAATTTCAGGAGCCAGCTGAGAGAACACAGGGATTAAAAAAGTAGTTCCATGCATATTCCTTCTAGTCAAAGCTTCCATTTCACTTTTCTCTAGAAGAAAAGAGGTCACCATCAAGAGAGTGGGATGGGAACCAGGGTGAGAATGTTTCTAAAGAGGTTTCTGCCTTTTACAGGGCAGGCATAGAATGGCAAGATTAGTTTTTAAACAGGAGGGTGGAGATAATAATCAAGCTCTAAGGCGGCTCAGAAGTGTCAGGGTGCAAATACACACATAAATACATGAAACCCTGAAATAATAAAAGATAAAGGTTTAGTGAGAGCATTAATGTCTCTGTATATTATTTCTGAACAAATAGTAGGTGCTTAGGAGAAAAAACAGAATACAAATATACATCCTCACACATCCTGAAAGTATCCAGACAAAATACACTATAATGGTTTGTTTATTATTGATGTCAGAAGAACATCAACTAATTAAGTGCATCTTCCCCCTTTCAGGAAGCCAAGTGCAAACTCTGCAGACTTGAGAAATCTACACAGATTTGGATGACACATGGAAAATAGAACTTGAGCTCCTTAAATGTTGAGTGATGGTGGGAGGATTTCTTCTCTTTTTTTCTTTTGCTCTGTAATGGGAATATAAAAGAAACTGCACTACAGCAAGAACTCTGCCACAGGCATCAAGCTCTGTTTTATCTTGGAATTTCATTAGACCATCAACTGAGACAAGCACTGACTGAACAAATCAAGGAGAGATATTTATCTACAAACAATGTAACAGATTAAATTGCCAATAATTACAGATATAAAATGAAGCAGTCTAGTCTGCAATGTGGTTTTTTGTGAGCATCTCTTTTGTTGGGAGTTCAATTTTGTGCCATCTTTATGAACTGTTCTGCAGTATAATCATAAAGAAAATTCAAACCAGTTTATCTCCTATTCCTAAATCTTTTTGAATAGCCTTATATGTGCCTTGGTGCATAAAGTATGTGGTTAATTTGAGATTTTTCCTCCATCATTCTGAAATGAATTTTCCTTGAACATTCCCTTCCTGGCTGAAGTCTGAAAGAAAGTCCTACAAAGAGAACTTGCAAGGATAACCTTAAATCATTAGATTGGGGGACTCTAGTTCAGAAACTACTACATGTGGCAAAGTGATGAAAATAGTAAAGAATTCTGGGCAGTAAAGAATTCAGGGACCAGCAGAGCCAGAACCCCACGCTCTGCTCAGGGAGGGCTCAGCACCTTCAGCCAAGACCTACAGCTTCTTTTCTGACTTCAGGGGAATTTTAAATTAAGTTAATTCATTAAAATGTTAAAAACAACAAATTTGAAGGTGTTCCATGCTCCATTTTTAAAGAGAAGAATGGTCATTTACACTGATTTTTCCTCTTTCAACAATACCCTCAACTCATAACAGCTCAGACCTGTCTGGGTTACAAGACTTTGAAAGCTACTGAAGACCAAGCTCTAGTATGATTAAGTTTATAACATCATGTTATATTAAAAAAATTAGAAAAGACTGAAGTGGTTTTATCTGACCCAAAAAGGATCCTTGATATGCAGATTTTGTTTCATTTATGATTAAATGAAAACTGAATACCATAAAAACTCAAGGTGGGAGTTGGAAGTTCACCTGAGTCACCAGCACAGCATAAACCAACATCAGATGAGTCCACATAAAGCTTGAGGAAATTTTATCAAAACTAGGGAAGGAAATTTTAAATAATGAAAACAAAAAGACTCCTCTTTTAACTAGTCTGCTGTGTTACAGTGCTCATTTCATGTTATTGTTGGTAGTTGGGTTGGCATTAAATCACAGTATACAAAAGCTGCTGAAATTTCCATTAGCGTAGATGTTTAACCATCATCATCTTCATTCTTTGAAAGTGAACACAGTCTATTTAATGTCCTGTTATGCAACAGAGCAAAATATGGAATAAAACATGCCAGAAATTCTCAATTTTACTTGTACTTCACACGTTACTCAAATTTGATTCGACGAGAAGAAAAGTAATACAAGTCATCAATTTTAAATTCTACTTTTTAAGATGTGAAAGGAAGTCAAAGTTTCCATGGAAAATGTTCTATTAACCAAGAACAGAAAAATAATTTTAAAATAATAAATTCTGAGCAATAGAATTTTTGACTACCAGCAGGTGATGAAAGTTCTGCTGTCAAGTGACTAAAAGAAGCAGTAAATTTGGTAACAGCCTGAAATGCATCAGATCTCACTACAATACCAAAATGCACTCAGGAACATGAAATACATGGCACAGAGGACAGCCACAATCACGTTAGAAAGATGTTTCTATTCACAGCCACGGTAACAAACCTCCTTTTTCGTGTACTTTGCACAGAGGGCAGATCTGTGGAACTGCTGCTCCTCTGCAGCTTGGCACAGGCTATTCCCAGGAGTGGGAAAGCAGAGGGAAGGAGGGGATTAAGAAGTGATGTTTGTAGTCCTTGTAAGAAGCCTTTTTGTCTCTAATGCAAATCCTTCGTCACCGGAGCAGGAGGCAAATCCCACCACATTTCTTTTCCTAAATAAATGAAAATATTCAATACTGCAGAATATTATTCAGACTTGTTCCACCGTTGAACTTTTATGTCCCGTGATGGAGATCACAGCACAAAGCAGGACAACATCCATCAGACTGGGCTGCTTTTCCTACACTTGGAGACGTGCCTTTCTGCCAGGAAGGTGTGTACCCACTGCAGGTGGCACTGCCATGCTGAGGAGAACCCACAGCCCACTTCCACCCTGGGCTTTCTGCAGCAGCAGAACCCCTGCTTGGATCCTCTCAAAAAACAGCTTACCATGGAATATCTGATGTTCATCAGGATGGAAACAGGAATTTTTTGCCCACTTCAACCATCACTACATGGGAGAAACTCCTGCATTGTTCAGAGCACTCAAATGTATGTCTGCCTCCTGCCTCAAGGTTCCTGCCACCTATTAGACCTGGATTTCACTCATTTTAATTACCAGCCTCAAACCCAAACTAGAATACAACAGTTTGACCTGTTGCAGCCTAAATACAGCAAGAACTAAATGGCAGTAAATTCTTTTAGTTATATAATGATGATTACACCAGAAGACATCACCAGCTTTCACAATTCAGAACTTTGCTTTATAGTGGTTGTAGCACATTACACTGCAAAACAAGTGTGAAAATGGTAAATATATATATTATCCATCTATAGATATATATGGCAGGTGTTAATTTAATATCATTGCACATCCTCTCCTTCCAGGGAAAGCAGGTTATCCTGTACTAAAACTCAGGTCCACAATTCCAAAGCTGTTACAGACTAAGGAGAGTTTGGCAGTGCAGAATTTACTGATCCTAATTTTAAAAATATTATAAGGATCAGCTCCAAGAAGACAAAGGTATGAGAATGCAAAGAGGAATAGATGCAAAAAAGCCATCTAAATTGTCTTAAAATATAGCTTGAAGTTGTTACTCTATACTATATAAAAAGCTGCCAACTTGTTTCTTCTTGGTTTTTGTTTCTTCTTTTCTTTCTTGGCTTTGGATAGTCAAGAATCAAAAAGAAGAAAGGGAAAAAATTAAACAAAAAGAAAACCACAATAATTATTTCAAAAACATCGTTTCAAAGCCAACTTAATCATATTTACCATCACACTTGCACTATTCATTTTCCATATTGAAGTGACCAGCACTTGGATCTTAATACTACAGCAGGTCTGTGTGGGCACACAGAATATATATCCCAAATAAATTCCAAATAAATTCCAAAGAACACAGATTGGAGTATTTCTGTTGCCTAAGGAGCGAGAAGACAGGAGAGCTGTGACAATTCCATTTGAAAAACCCAACTTCTTTGTGTGAAAACCTTTTCTTTCTCTCTAAAGAAGTTAAAAACTTGTACAAAAGAGAAGTTGAACCGTGCAGCGAATGCTGTGCTCATCTCCATGTCCCCAGCCAGGGAGGAGGAAAGGGAATTGAGGGTAAAAGTGCCAAAACAACATTTCTTACACTCCCCAAAGTGGTGGCCAGCACATTTGGGCCAGTCCAGCTCCATTTCTGACTGGCAGGGACCTCAAGCTGTAACTACTCCTGGCAGCAGAGAGCTCTCTCCTTCTGTCCTCGGCTTTTGGATAACCAGTTCATTCTTCTCAAATTGCTCAGACCATAAAACTGAATTCCAGGCTCCCACCTCCTGTTTCATGCTCATTGTTTTCTGCACAGAAGCTGCTCCAGATCAAGGCAGTGTCTTTGTCTCAGGTACCTGTGACTGAGTCACAAGGCACGAAAAGTGTCCCAGGTGGCCAAGAAGGCCAATGGCATCCTGGCCTGGATCAAACTAGCGTGGCCAGCAGGTCCAGGGCAGTGACCCTTCCCCTGGACTCTGCCTTGGGGAGGCCACACCTTGAGGGTTGTGTTCAGTTCTGGGCCCCTCAGTTCAGGAAAGAGATTGAGGGGCTGGAGTGGGGCCAGAGAAGAGCAACGAGGCTGGAGAAGGGACTGGAGCACAAGTGCTGTGGGGAGAGGCTGAGGGAGCTGGGGGTGTTTAGCCTGGAGAAGAGGAGGCTCAGAGGTGACCTCAGCACTGTCTGGAACTGCCTGAAGGGAAGTTCTGGCCAGGTGGGGGTTGGTCTCTTCTCCCAGGCACTCAGCAATAGGACAAGGGGGCACGATGGGCTCAAGCTCTGCCAGGGGAAATTGAAGTTGGAGATCAGAAAAGAATTCTTTGCAGAGAGAGTGCTCAGGCATTGGAATGGGCTGCCCAGAGAGGGGGTGGATTCCCCATCCCTGGAGGTTTTTCAACTGAGACTGGCCGTGGCACTGAGTGCCATGATCTGGTAAAGGGACTGGAGTTGGACCAAGGGTTGGACTTGATGATCTCGGAGGTCTTTTCCAACCCAATCCATTCTATGATTCTAAACTGCCCTTCAAAGAAAGACACTTCACAGGCACTACTTTGGCCCTGGACTTTCCCAGCAAATATTAATGCCCAAAGAAAGCTGCTAAAATATTGGTGTAAAAGGAAGAAATCCAAAGTGGGACATAAGACAGTCACTGTTATAACTGAGCTCTAAAATATTCAGCAGAAACCTGTCCTGTGCATACATTTCTGGGAGCCTTTTTTCATCAGATTATTTCCTTCAATTGAAGTGCCAAGTTCATAAAACATCAAGACAATACCAGCACCACGAGCATGGTTATAAATTTAGAGACAGAGCTTGCTCAGTTGTCCTTCAGCTCTGCCTCCTGGCTTGAACAGGGCAGCAACAAATGCTCTGGGGAAAAAATGCTACAATTAAGAGGAGTCTGAGCCTGCAATCCAGTAAAACCCTTCCACATGGAGAGGAACTTGAACTCCTTGAATTCATTTCCAGCTCTTCCAATAGAATATAAACAAGGCAAACTTTAATTGCAGTAAGCTTTCACATACTAATGGCATGTAAGTAGATTTAAAGAAATTTGGAAAGCAGCAATTTACTTTGCAGTAATGTAATTTTATTTAATTGCTTCTAATTAAAGTTTTTCTACAAATGTAAAACAAAAGTGTCTATTAATTCTCTTCATAAACTAAATTTAGATATCAACTGAGTAGCTTATTCACAGTATTTACTATAATTATGGCAATACTTCTGTAACTTTGATGATTTAAAAGTTTTGGGGCTTGATACCAAATAATCGTTTCTGCTGCATAAAGCAAAATAATCTTTCAAACTCCCAGTGCCTTTGTACTTTGAGTGTGACTCACTAAATTTACATTTTGTGAAGGTACACGTAGGAGTAAAAGCACTTATGTATTATCAAGAAATATGACATTATAATCCCATGAAGTTACTACTTATAGAAAAAAATAAAACTCTTCCCATTCTCTCCCATACCTAAGTGTAAAGTGAATACCTTCCATTAACTTCATAAAGAAAAAGGACACTTTAATATTTTTGCATATATTTTTAACTTCACTTTTAACACCAAGTTTTAAAATCAGCCATGAAACAAAAATTGAAAATATCTTTCAATAAAAGTTCATCTGAAAATAATCGTTGGATTTAAAACTAATCATTGATTTCTGTTAAACCAGAAAAAATGTTGTGGTCAAAGTTGGGGTGGAGAATAAATCAGAGAGATCTGAGACCATTCTGCAAACTTTTATATTTTAGAAATAGACTGACATAAGCTCAAAATCAATAATTTCTTTAAATCATTTATCTTCTTTATCCTCTCTCCAAGTTCTTTCTATATAGTTTCTCATATGGTTCCTCAAACACCAACAGACCAACACAGCAAACACAACACAGGGTCAGGGTGCCAGTTTTAGGGAAACTAACTGCAAAGTAAAGTAATCTCTAAATTCTACTTCCACATCCTTTTATTCTCCAAATGTTTTAATCCTCCAAAGTTACAATCTGTCACAAGAGAGTGGTGCCTGATTTACTTCACGAGGAGATGGCACTGCCCTGTGGTTCTCCAGGCTGAGTCCTTCACCCCACTGACACCTGAGCATGGACCTCCAATGATTTAAAAAGGAGAGAATGAGGGGGGAAATGCAGAAATACTGACTGCAGGAGGGTGGGAATTCCCTGTGAATGTCCCCCAGCAGTGCATGGGAGTGGGCTCGAGAGGGAAGAGGGTACTCCCACTTGGAACGTGGTTTGGTTTTTCCCTTACAAAGAAGAATGAAGGAAATCAGGAAAATCAGTGTACTGAAGAGAACTGGGTTGGAAAGGTGAGTCTGAGTAGGAGAATAGCCTTAAAAACCCCAAACATTTCACAAAATGTGACATGTGGCTACAGGCTTGGAGCATTTATGAAAAGCTCCAATCAAGGAGCTCCTTCTGGAAATCAGGAGACAGCCCAGGAAACAGCCAGACTCACAGCTCCTCCTCCCACTCAGAATCATGGAATTCCAGAATGTCTTAGGTTGGAATGGACTTTAAGGATCATCTCATTCCACCCCCTGTCATGGCAGGGACACCTCCCACCAGCCCAGGTTGCCCCAAGCCCTGTCCAACCTGGCCTTGGACACTTTCAGACAAGGGGCAGCCACAGCTTCTCTGGGCAACCTGTGCCAGGGCCTGCCCACCCTCACAGGGAAGGATTTCTTCCCAATATCCCACTTAAATTTCCTCTCTGTCCGTCTGCACTTGCTGCTCCTTGTCCTGTCACTCCAGTTCCTGCTGAACAGTCAGTCCCTCTCCAGCTTCCCTGTTGCCCCTTCAGATACTGGAAGGTGCTGTGAGGTCTCTACACAATCTTCTCTTTCCAGTGTGAAGAGTCCCAACTTTTCCAGCCCATCTCCACAGGGGAGGTGCTCCAGTCCCCTTATCAACTTCATGGTCTCCTCTGCACTTGCTCCAACAATTCTTATGTTGAGTTCCTATGGGAGAGGCTGAGGGAGCTGGGGGTGTTTAGCCTGGAGAAGAGGAGGCTCAGAGGTGACCTCAGCACTGTCTGGAACTCCCTGAAGGGAAGTTCTGGCCAGGTGGGGGTTGGTCTCTTCTCCCAGGCACTCAGCAATAGGACAAGGGGGCACGGGCTCAAGCTCTGCCAGGGGAAATTGAAGTTGGAGAGCAGAAACAAATTCTTTGCAGAGAGAGTGCTCAGGCATTGGAATGGGCTGCCCAGAGAGGGGGTGGATTCCCCATCCCTGGAGGTTTTTCAACTGAGATTGGCCATGGCACTGAGTGCCATGATCTGGTAAAGGGACTGGAGTTGGACCAAGGGTTGGACTTGATGATCTCGGAGGTCTTTTCCAATCCAATCCATTCTATGATTCTCAGAGTGTTATTTGGAAACACTCCTAGAACTCAGCAAAGCCACGGAGTGTGGGAATCAAGACAAGGTTTCTGTCTTTAAACTTCAGCAGAGAAGAAAATGTATTTCTGACAACATATTACCATTGGTTTCTTTTTAAAAAAAAAAAAAAGGAAAGAAAAAACAACAGCAAAACCAAACAGATCCAAGAGCCTCCTAAGAAGTCACAGAGTGCCACCTTTGGGCACAGATGTGTCACAGAAACATCTGTGCAGAGCAGGATCCCAATTTCACTATTTCAGCAAGGTGGAATTTCTCCATCAGTGAAAGAGCATTTCCCTCTGCCTAATGAAGTTCAAGCCAAATTACATTGATGCCTTGGCAAAGCAAGAACCAAAAAAAAAAAAAAATTTAAAAAATGAGATTTTTTGTGACAATGGCACTTGGGAAACAGTTTCTTACAGCAATTTACTTCTTGCATCACTGTGTGGCACTGAATATACTCCTTCACTGAATGGATACCATGGGAAGCAGATCCTTTTAACCCCAAACTCACCAAGTCTAAATCAGGCACTAAATTAAGAAAAGATGAGGGGAAATAAACTTTAATAAACAAATGGGTTACACAAATACAAAACACAGGGTTCATATTTTTAAAATGGCCAAAATTAAAAGCAGTAATAATGAATTAAATTATAAAAACAGTTATTAAACTGTCAGTTTTGAATATATGAAAACAAAAACCCTGAAAATGCACTTTCTCAGGGAAAATTCTGTAGTGTCAGGAAGAGACTCCCAATGAAACTTGAAGTTTTTTCTTAACCTTAGAAATTCACTAACAAATCACCAATAAAGTCTTGATCCCCAGGGCATCTCAGAAGCACTTTTGCAGCATTAGTAATAGGCCATTTAATTCCTCCACTTTAATTCTAATTTCTAATTAGGTTTTAATTCACATTATAACATCCTTTCATTGTGCCAGCCTGTCTTCTTAAGGAAACTGGAATTTATCTTCCTAAGCTAGAAGTTTTTACAGTCAGGATTCCAGGATTATGGTGTTCCTTCTGCTTGTTTACCATCTTCTTCAAGCTATTCTAAAATAAATCAAATTGTTTATTATCAAAACATGCTGATTTGCCCCGCCTGATTATTCTTCTCAGCTGGCAAAGCTTCACTTTGGAAATGCTTCATCTCTAAGGCAAGAGTTGGTGACATTCCATGTATTGCTACCTCAAACCATGTCAAAAAAGTCCTCTATAACAGGGACCTTGTCTTAAAACACCCTTTAAAAGCCTGGACACAGAACACTGAATAAACTCCTTGTGCCAGTATCTGTCCCTGAGGACACAAGCTATGGGAAGAGGGATTTGATCCTTCTTGGACTTCTCCTGCCTATGGGTTGCTGCAGTACTTGGCTCCCTAAAGGTTTCTACAGCACAGCTGCTTCCACTGTCAAACAAATCAAACCCCAACAAACCAAAAATCTCCAAATAACACCACAAAAAAAACCCCTCACAAACAAATAAACAAAAAAGCCATCCCCAAAAGAGCCGCTTTTTCCTTGGGATTTTTACTCCATTTTAGAATTGTATCATAAAATCAATTGGGATGGAAAAGACCTCTGAGATCATCAAGTCCAACCCTTGGTCCAACTCCAGTCCCTTTACCAGATCATGGCACTCAGTGCCACGGCCAAGCTCAGTTGAAAAACCTCCAGGGATGGGGAATCCACCCCCTCTCTGGGCAGCCCATTCCAATGCCTGAGCACTCTCTCTGCAAAGAAGTTTTTTCTGCTCTCCAACTTCAATTTCCCTTGGCAGAGCTTGAGCCTGTGGCCCCTTGTCCTATTGCTGAGTGCCTGGGAGAAGAGACCAACCCCCACCTGGCCAGAATTTCCCTTCAGGTAGTTCCAGACAGTGCTGAGGTCACCTCTGAGCCTCCTCTTCTCCAGGCTAAACACCCCCAGCTCCCTCAGCCTCTCCCCACAGCACTTGTGCTCCAGTCCCTTGTCCAGCCTCGTTGCTCTTCTCTGGCCCCGCTCCAGCCCCTCAAGCTCTTTCCTGAACTGAGGGGCCCAGAACTACTGCAGCAGGTGCAGGTCACCAGCCTGGTGCATCTGACTCCTGGATCTCTCAGTGACCTTCAACAGAAAAGCCAAGGACTGATTTAGAACAGAACAAGGGAAGAATTTGGGTGAAATTAGAGAGGGAATAGTGTGACCTGCCCCTCGGTGCCCCTGCAATGCAGCACACTCTGAGCTCTCCCTGTGTGGCTCTGGCAGCAGCAGCAGCAGCATCTGCTGAGGCTGGGAGGGATCAGCTGTACCTAGGAATGCTCCTGCAGTTTGTCATTGGAGAGACATTTCAGGGCCCTCCCAACAGCCTGTGCTGGGCACAGGATTCAGACACTGTGAAATGCTCCTTTTCTCTTTCCTCCTCAATCGACAGCCTAAGCCTGTGCCTTATGCCCAGGAGATTTTCCTGCCATGGTTCAGTTTAGCTTGTTTTGTTCGAAATGTCAGCAAAAGACAGAGTGGAGCAAGAAAACCATCAGGAGATGGTGTGTCCATGACCCAGAGCAGTGCCTGGCTGGGGCTGGCAGGTGCCCCCACACCCCAGGACTCTCCCTGCTCCTCGGAGCTCACCGAGCACTGCTGCAGCACAGCCTTGGCATTGCCAGTCCTGCCAAACCTTCACCTCCACACAAACACCCAAAATAAATCCCAATTCTTACAGTTCATGTTTCTGAAGAGCAGCACACACAGATCATCCTGAGATAGGCAGCTTTGCTTCTCTGCTCATAGGACTATGAACAAAGACACTAATTGACAGGAAGCTCAACAGGAGCCAACAGTGTGCCCAGGTGGCCAAGAAGACCAATGGGATCCTGGCCTGGATCCAAACTAGCGTGGCCAGCAGGCCCAGGGCAGTGACCCTTCCCCTGGACTCTGCCTTGGGGAGGCCACACCTTGAGTGTTGTGTTCAGTTCTGGGCCCCTCAGTTCAGGAAAGAGATTGAGGGGCTGGAGCGGGGCCAGAGAAGAGCAACGAGGCTGGAGAAGGGACTGGAGCACAAGTGCTGTGGGGAGAGGCTGAGGGAGCTGGGGGTGTTTAGCCTGGAGAAGAGGAGGCTCAGAGGTGACCTCAGCACTGTCTGGAACTACCTGAAGGGAAGTTCTGGCCAGGTGGGGGTTGGTCTCTTCTCCCAGGCACTCAGCAATAGGACAAGGGGGCACGATGGGCTCAAGCTCTGCCAGGGGAAATTGAAGTTGGAGAGCAGAAATAAATTCTTTGCAGAGAGAGTGCTCAGGCATTGGAATGGGCTGCCCAGAGAGGTGGTGGATTCCCCATCCCTGGAGGTTTTTCAACTGAGATCGGCCGTGGCACTGAGTGCCATGATCTGGTAAAGGGACTGGAGTTGGACCAAGGGTTGGACTTG
The DNA here is from genome assembly GCF_047495875.1 of Pithys albifrons albifrons. Lineage (NCBI taxonomy): Eukaryota > Metazoa > Chordata > Aves > Passeriformes > Thamnophilidae > Pithys > Pithys albifrons. Next base: position 13,290,298 of record NC_092460.1, read on the forward strand.
ATGATCTCGGAGGTCTTTTCCAACCCAATTGATTCTGTGATTCTAAAGACAACTGAGATCTAATTTTGTTGGTCACAAAACAAAGAGTGTGTTCAGTTTTTAACATCCAGCCAAATTCTCCTCTGGTTATAAAATGAGTTTAAACTTATACATCATGTTCATTACCATAAACAAGCTGCAAAACGGCCAGAAAACAAACTCCCCCCTTGTAATTTGCCATCAGAAAATCCCAACAAAATAAACATTGGCATTTCGGCTTTGCTTTCACTTTGTCTCAAGGCTTTGGAAAGTTCAGCTTAAAAGTTTTCCTTCCAAATAAACTGAAGGTTTTAAACAAACCAGAGAGTGCTTCCAGATGTTTTTCTTTCATGCATATCTTAATAAATCTCTCTAAATAAAGCAAACTTAGAGGTAGATAAATAGTGTCTTGGCGAACAAAGGATTAGCAAAAGGGTCTAAGCTTTACAAAATGATCCTTATTTTTCATTTCAATTGATTTTGTCTACCTAATCAGTAAAATTGACAACAACTTGACTTTCTTGTTCAGGAGAGGGAACAAAATATTGTTTTAAAATATGAGATAATTTCAATTTAGTAAATCCGACATCTGCAGGTAATGGGATTTGCATGAAAAATTTAAAAAGCATTGCTGCTCATCATTAAATTCAAGTCAATCAGCATGTTCTGCTGCAGATTCAATTAAAAACCACTATTCTAAATTTATTACTCTGTCGTAAATATCAATTCCGTTTCCATGCAAAACAAAATAAATCTGCAGTAAACAGCTAAATCATTCTGGCAGTGAAACTTTGCCTAAACACCAACCCAAACAGCAACAGAGAAAAACAGTTGCAAAGGCACAGCACTGATACTTCTCCAAAAGCAAGACTATATGGTACAACACAGCATGCCTTAATAAATCCATGTAACTGATAAAATAATTATCATAATCAAGAGGCTTGATTTAAAAAAATCTGTGTTTACCTGGTTATCAAATGTTATAAATTATTGCTTTGAAAATATGTTAATTTTAATGCCATATGGGAGAGGGGAAGGGTCTGTCAGAGCACAACTCTGATGGAAATCTCCTAATCAAGCTTGACAGATAACCAAATAAACAGATTGATAGATAGACAGAACATGCATATGGCTCATTTCTCTAAAAATCAGACTAAAAAGAAGTTGTTTCTATTAATGCTCTCTCCATCTATCCCAGGGACTCGGGCAGTGCCCACAAACCTCAGCACGATGGGAAACAATGAACCCAGAGAGTGCAACAGCCCCGGGGCACAGGAGATGGAGCCAAGAGGAGCATCTGCCTCCTCTCCCTGGATTCCTCCCTGACTGGCACACAGGTGTCCTCACTGGGCAGGAGGAGCTTCCAGGCACGCAGAGCTCCTGGGGGTGAGTTACCTCCTCTGGAGAGAGGGATAAAGGGATGGAACAGCAGGGCACAGAACCAAGACAGGCTTGGGAAACCTGGCGGACTTAGTCCTGGCTTTCCAAATCTAAGCCTGGCAGCTGCTCCCAAACTCAGCCAAGGGGAACAGCCAGACCTGGCCAAGGTGGGCAAAGCTGGCCCAGGCTGGCCATGGCAACAACCTGTGGGAACCCGAGCTCTGCAGAGACAGGACCCTCACCCCAGTCCCAGTGCTGCCCTGAGTGCCAACACACTTATTTTACTGTTCTCCTCTCCCAGAAGTTGCTGTTCGCTACATTCGTATTTTCTATTTGGCATATAGGAACAGTATAATACCAAGTCTGAACGAAATTTCTCCATGACCATAAAAATATTTTTGATTAAACAGATGTCAGCAAAATTTTATAGAGTGAAAATTGAGTAACAGATGGTGAGGTCTGTGGAGTTCAAAGAGGCTGTGTTTTATTAAAAAGGAAATCTGAGGAAAAGAATTATTTTGCTGGAAATATTGATGCAGTGTTTAGGCAAATGTAAAAGTATACTTGATAGAAAACAGTAAGATTAAAAAAAATAGAAATAGATGTATTGATGCCATGAACCTCAGACATTATAAAAGGTGATTTTATTCCACCTTCTAATTACTGGATACAGCTTTTCATCCACAACATCAAGGTTCTCAAAGAAACAAAATATACTTCATGGGGAAGGAAAAAGACCAACTGCCAAACCAAAAAATAACAATGAACTTGATTAAGCATCCTGGACAAAATACATCCTTTATGTGACACACAAGCTACTGTGAAAGATAATAAATAGTTACCCCTAATTTATAATAAACTTTTTTTTAAATGGCAAATAATGGCATATGTCCTGTAGGAAATAAAACTGAGAAGGATTATAACTCCTGACAGCCATTAATATATCACCTCTTTTCCACCTGGAATGGTAGAAGAATATTGCCATCAGTGGAACACAGACAGAGTCAATGAAATGAAAGGAATGGCATAAATATAATTATTAATGCAGAAAATGAGTTTGCTCCCTATTCCTATGGCTCTCAAGTCTCTTTTTTCAAGCTGATACTTTACACATTTTATTACATCACTGGCAAAAAAGTTCAAAAGGCAGAAGTAGTTTCAAATTCATGACCAGTCTCATCAAAAGCTGCAGTGCCCTGTGGAATAGCAGTCAGTGAGCTACTTCAGAGGTCCGTGGGGAAGGACTTGGAGAGATCAGAGTTTCAGAGCACTTAAGCACATGCAGGAGGGCTGCCTGTTCTCCAGATAAGCCCTGTGTTGGTTCCCAGCTAGGAGAGAGCCCCTACCTACACAGAATCTGTATGGTCTGAGCTGCCAGAGCCCTGAGCTGAGCCTGCACCAACACTTGCTCAGAGAGCTCTTCCCATCTGCCTCTCCCAAACCTGCTGGGAGCTGTTTTGGCCCTGATTTGCTCCTCATGCAGCTCAGCTCGGGGTTCTGCTGCTCCCCTGGACACAGCTCTGAGTTCTGCTGCTCCCCTGGACTGCAGCTCTGAGTTCTGCTGCTCCCCTGGACTGCAGCTCTGAGTTCTGCTGCTCCCTTGGACTGCAGCTCTGAGTTCTGCTGCTCCCCTGGACTGCAGCTCTGAGTTCTGCTGCTCCCTTAGACACAGCTCTGAGTTCTGCTGCTCCCTTGGACTGCAGCTCTGAGTTCTGCTGCTCCCTTGGACTGCAGCTCTGAGTTCTGCTGCTCCCCTGGACTGCAGCTCTGAGTTCTGCTGCTCCCCTGGACTGCAGCTCTGAGTTCTGCTGCTCCCCTGGACTGCAGCTCTGAGTTCTGCTGCTCCCCTGGACTGCAGCTCTGAGTTCTGCTGCTCCCTGGACACAGCTCCGAGTTCTGCTGCTCCCTTGGACTGCAGCTCTGAGTTCCGCTGCTCCCTTGGACTGCAGCTCTGAGTTCTGCTGCTCTCTTGGACTGCAGCTCTGAGTTCTGCTGCTCTCTTGGACTGCAGCTCCGAGTTCCGCTGCTCTCTTGGACTGCAGCTCTGAGTTCCGCTGCTCCCCTGGACTGCAGCTCCGAGTTCTGCTGCTCCCTTGGACTGCAGCTCTGAGTTCTGCTGCTCCCTTGGACTGCAGCTCTGAGTTCTGCTGCTCCCTTGGACTGCAGCTCTGAGTTCTGCTGCTCCCTTGGACTGCAGCTCTGAGTTCTGCTGCTCCCCTGGACTGCAGCTCTGAGTTCTGCTGCTCCCTGGGACTGCAGCTCTGAGTTCTGCTGCTCCCTTGGACTGCAGCTCTGAGTTCTGCTGCTCCCCTGGACTGCAGCTCTGAGTTCTGCTGCTCCCCTGGACTGCAGCTCTGAGTTCTGCTGTTCCCCTGGACTGCAGCTCTGAGTTCTGCTGTTTCCCTGGACTGCAGCTCTGAGTTCTGCTGCTCCCTGGGACACAGCTCTGAGTTCTGCTGTTCCCCTGGACTGCAGCTCTGAGTTCTGCTGCTCCCTGGACACAGCTCTGAGTTCTGCTGTTTCCCTGGACTGCAGCTCTGAGTTCTGCTGCTCTCTTGGACTGCAGCTCTGAGTTCTGCTGCTCCCCTGTACTGCAGCTCTGAGTTCTGCTGCTCCCTGGGACTGCAGCTCTGAGTTCTGCTGCTCCCCTGTACTGCAGCTCTGAGTTCTGCTGCTCCCTGGGACTGCAGCTCTGAGTTCTGCTGCTCTCTTGGACACAGCTCTGAGTTCTGCTGCTCCCTTGGACTGCAGCTCTGAGTTCTGCTGCTCCTCTGGACACAGCTCTGAGTTCTGCTGCTCCCCTGGACTGCAGCTCTGAGTTCTGCTGCTCCCTTGGACTGCAGCTCTGAGTTCTGCTGCTCCCTTGGACTGCAGCTCTGAGTTCTGCTGCTCCCTGGGACACAGCTCTGAGCACACACAGACAGCACCAGCAATAAACTGATCACAAGCACACAACAAATAGATGTTTCTGATCTTGTGTCTCAGTTGTTCAGTGACATCTCGTGCCAGCTCCTGAAACTGTGCTGTCAGGATTCCTGCTGTGTGCAGTCTCCCAGAGAGTGGGAGCTGCTCTCTCTCACACTTGAGAAACGCTGCTTATTTTCCAGAAAGCGACACAATAAACTGAGACTATGAATGAAGAAACAGCACTTCCAACTCACCAGCACTAATATTTATGATTTGTGAACTAAGTCCTGTCTTGTTAGTGGGTTTAGACCTTGACACAACACCACAAGAAACAGGCATATTGCTACAAAGACAGTATTTTACAGTGAAATACAGTCAGCTTATGTCTGACAGAGTGATAAGAGAATCAATTCATTCAAGCCTCCACAATGCAAAATACCCCCCTTGAGTTCTGTACCTGAGGATCTGGTACAAGCACAAGCTGCTCAGGAGCAATGTTTAGCTTCACAAGTCATCCATCATTCCTTCCTCGCTATTGACCCACTTATCAGCCACATCCAGGATCTTACATTTGTTCAGAGACACCAAATGAAAACGTGGAGAAGTTCTTGGGTTTATATTTCTGCCAGAGTAATTTGGATGATGTTCAGGATAGCCCTCCAGCCTATCCAAGGAATAACTGATCAAATCCAAGCATGTTGAAAGCACATGCACGTTGTCTAAAATATTTTCACATTCTTTTAGGTATAGCAATTCTGTATTGAAACAAGCAGGAAAAGGCAACCTTGGAGATGGGTGTTAATTACTCCTATTTATAGGCTTCTTTTTGGCAGTTTTCCATACTGCTTAAAATTGGAGTTGTAACTTATTTTCAGTGATTTAAAAATCAAGGCAAGAGTCAGAAATTCATCAGACAAACGAGAGGCTCCTTTTCCAGAGATGTAAAAGAAAATGCAGCTTACACGTCTCATGCATCAGGTTTTAGATCTATCCTTCATCTTCTGAAGGCAAACATGATGATCAATCCCCCAAAATCCTAAAATAGTTCCCCAGATCCCTCCTCTTAATCTTCAGCTGTTCAAGGATTCTGTGGTTTTCAGAAGGACTCTTAAGCACTGGATATTTTGTGTTTTGAAGTATTCAGTGTTAATGGCATTAAAATATCACTCCAAATGTTTAAAAGAGATTTCAAAACTTGACCCAAGCTGATAACCCTGGTTAAGATTTTCATTTCTGGATATTTAAGATAAAATGGCTGAGAACTTACAAAGAGGAGAAACCAGTTTTACAGCAGCATTTTAAGTTGTGATAAAATTCCTAAATATAAATGCCCAAAGTTCATATGCTAGAATGTTCATTGGGTACTTTTTAAAGGAAGACACAAGGAATTATCTTCAACATTTAAAAGAAACTTATATTTAACCTTACCACAAGAGGCAATTTGGTATTCAGAAAGATCCTAAGGAGGGTCTCATTCTCATCAGATCATCTTTCTTCAGCTTTTGAGGAAGAAGTGTTAACTCTCATCCTTCCCCAACTCCTGACATGCTCTAGGATTCATTGGGAGGGTGGGAAAGGAAATAATTTGATCTCTTGAAGAGAAGGGAAAGGTAACTGGGAAGGTCATGTGTGGGGAGAGATCACTGTTCCAGATTCCATGTCAAAGTTGTGAGCCTCAGTCCAACTTGTCAGGGCCAAACCTGACAGCTACCAGAGAGGTTTACCATGAAATGAGATGAGCAGAAAGTATTCCTTGTGCAAAATTATGGAACCTTCATTTTTCCTGCAGCAAAAGGCAGGAAAAGTCGACCTAAAAACATCAGATCATTTACAAATGGATTCAGAAAGAAGAAAAATTATATCAATATGCCCAACACTCCCCATATTGAATGAACTTGCTTAGAAATAAAAAGAACTTCCTAAAAGCATCATTTTAAGTGCTTTTTAATACCTCAGTGGGTACTTGTTACCATATTGCAACCAGAAGTTTTGCAAGAGCTGCCTATTGAACACTTTAACTGACAAGTTATTGTTGAGGCCAAATCCCATGTCCACCTTACACACTGATAGTCCTGGAGAGGACAACACACTGCAGGGGTGCTGTTATCAGTTTGCAATATTAATTAAATAATTACCATGCCCACCTTGCACACTGTTAGCCCTGCAGAGGATAATACACTGCAGGGGTGCTGTTCTCAGGCCATAAGAATAATAAAATAATTACCATGTCCACCTTGCACACTGTTAGTACTGGAGAGGGGTTAGTGCTGTTCTCAGTCCATAATAATAATTATTATTAAATAATTACATGGGAGTTCAGTCAGCCAATTGTTCACAGTAGAAAAACTTTTGAAGAATGAAACCTAAACTTTACCTTTTTTCTGCCTTAGCCCAGTCCTAAGCTGATCACTGAGTGTGAAGTGCTGCCTTTGTTGAGAATTTATGCCATTTAGAACTGTTGGTGTAAAGGTGCCAACAGGAGGGAGCTGTCAGGCAGGAGGGCATTATGTGGATACAGGAATTTAGGGCAGAGCCCAGATGCTTCCACAGGGAATGATGAACCCTTTTTCCTAATTATCCTTCTTTTATTCCCAGGACACTGCTGTGTGCCTTGGGGCAGCAGCAGGTTTGTGGCACTGGGCACAGCCACTGCAGACACTTCCCGAGACAGGAACGTCACCAGGAGACAACAAGGGAAGTGTCTCACCAAGCACAGCTTTGCATTAAATGCCTTCCTTAATGGAAGCTGAAAGCACACTGCTCAGGATGATAATTAAAAAAAGAAACCAAACAGTTAAGGTCTGTCTGATTAATTGCTCCACTTGACTAATTTGATAAGCTCTCAGTCAGTTTTCCATGCCTCCTCCATCGGCTTGAGCTATGCCATAAATTAATCTAATTAGGAACACCTGCAATCAAAGGCCCCATCTCTGCAAATTTAGACAACTCTTATTTATACCCAGCATCTTTCAAAAGGTCGATTATAGACCCCATCTTGCCACAAGAGGCTTTGCTGGGGTGGAAGGAAGGAACACAACAAGGGTCATATGCAGGGGAGGAGCCACTGTCTGAGCTCAGCAGGGCTGCATTCCCAGTGCTTTCAGCAACATAAACTGCATCCTTCAAGGGAATTCCAATAAAAATTGCACCACAGCAGACAAAAGATGACATGTCAAAGCAATTGCAATCCCCAAACCACACTAATCAGATAAGCCATCCATCAGGAGGTGAGCAACGATGCCAGGCTCAGTCCAGGTGCCAGGGGGAGCTCTGAACAAAGTGGGCACTTCCCAGGGAAAGCTCAGTGGGTTTAGAGCACATCACAGGCTGCAAACTGACAAAACTGTTTTCAAAAGTTCACAGTCATCCAGAGTGAACATATGTCAGATAATAGAAGCTCAGCTGTGTATTTATCTGGATGTACAACTTACCCTTGAATCTCAATGAAAAGCCATTTAGGTTTGCACCAGTTCTTCCTACAGGACAGAACTCTTTGCCAACAGAGTACAAACACAAAAGTTCTGCTGCAGTTTCTTCAAAAATATGAACTGTAATTGGATTTTCTTTTTTAAAAACAGTTGTACCAATAGTTGTTATTGATCCCTCTGCTTGCTACTTAACCCAAATTTATTCTTCTGAGTATAAAGTAGAAACAAAAGGAAGCCCCAATCAATTTTATCTCTGAAGATTTTGGGGACTCGATTTGCAATTCCCTTTCACAAAGTATTTTGTGTGCAGAATTTTAATGCTCCATTTTAATCATACTTTTCTGCCTCTCAGAGCCATTAAAGAAAAATTGGACATCATAAAATGAGTATTTCCATCAAGATCAGAAAAAGTTATAGTTCAATTCATCTGGGTTTTTTGCCAGCTTTGCTAAATCGTGTTTTCAAAAGTAAGACAGACAAGAACACTGTCAGGCTTGCCTGCCTCAAAAACAATTTGCATTAGTAAACCTTAAATATAAGCCCTTGAGATGACAACAGTTCCTTGGATTTGTTGTAAAAAATATTTTAGCTAAACAATGCCAAGCTTGGGGCCTTGTGCAGTAACTGTGTTAAGGAAAATTATGAACCTTTGCTTCAGAGAACATCCACAGAGCTTGCAAAGAACTCCTGCAAGAATGAAAGGCACTTTTTTCATACCTCAGAGTAGAAAATATTGGTCCAATACATTAAAACTGAGAACACAAGAAAGTGAAATTATTAATGGAGCCATTAACTGTCTCTCTGGGGCTCTCAGATTAATTAAATTTGCAGAGTCAATGCTCAGGTCCTCACAGCCTTTCCAAACCTCCAGCAAGCACCAGCAGGACTGCTCCAAATATCACTGTGTTGTACAGGAGACTGTGGAAAAACCTCGTGCTTTACATGGAAAAGCTGCATTAAAAGACCTGAGAGATGTTCAGCTTTTGCTCTTGCATTAACTCTTATTCCAGAATGATGAGTAATTAAATGTAAAGGGTTTGTCACCTACAGAGATACCCAGGAACCCTCAATGGGGGCTGTTTGGACCCTGCAAACCACAGGAGGCCCACTGGGAGGTGGGAATGACGATTAAAATGCCAGTGGGTATCCTGGGATTGAACATTTCAGGAAGCAGCAGCACGTGGATGGACTCTGAGAAATACTCTGGGAATGCTGAGCCCCCCAACAGCTCCATAAGGCACATTTTCAATGGATCACTGAACGTGGGTGAACTGGGGAACATGGAAAGACTGACCCTTAAAGCCTTGGCCACTCTTCTGACATCCCTAATCCCATCAGTCAGGGAAAGCTGTTTCTCAGCTTCTGGGCTCAGAGGGAGAGGTCACTGAGCAGCTCAAACATCCTTTGACAGGCGAGGGAGAAATTGGGAGAAAGAAAAAAAAACTGAAAGAAAGAAAGAAAAAGAAGGGAGAGGGGGAAAGCAGTGGAACCACATGAGGATTCCAGCTACTTCCAGTAAAAAAGAAAAATAATTGATTTAAATATATGTATCAGTAAACCCAGAATTACAGAACGTGTTTTCCACTTAACTGCCCCAAAAAAGAGAACATGGTAAGAAACCATTTGATAAATGTGAGGCTTAATTCCAAAAGCTGGTTTACTCTCATACCATAATAAAAGTGGTAATTTGCTAATATTTGGAGGAGAAGGGAAAAAGAAGAAGGATGTGCTGCTTCAGAGGAGCACAGGGGCTTATTTTGCCTATACAAAATGAGTTTATGGAATATTTTTAACTGAGTTATTTTAAGAAGTGCCAGCAAGTTGGCAGCCATGGAGAACTACTTAGCATAGATAAAGAACCTGAAGACATGGAGCCTGCATAAAATGGGATTCACTGGACCCCACACTGAGCCTCTTGTGGTACTGTTTGTCTGTCTTGTCATTTGGGTTCCTGTCCTGAATTCAGGTGCCACCGCATCACTTAGAACTACAAAAAGAGTCCTGTCCTGGGCTGTCTGTAGTTTGTGACAAAACCACTGAGATTTTGAGGCCATTCTCAGGTCCTTCACAGATTCTGAAAACTCACTTTGCACTGGATTTGTACACAACTGGAGATCTGCCACAGTTCAGTAGAAAACAGAGACTCAACTCCTGTCTGTGTCTTTATGATCATCTCAAGTAACTGACTCATAAAACAGCACATAAAATAAAGGGAATGTAAAAATATGAACTAGGGCTTACCATGACCATAGTGCAGGGTGCAGAGCAATCTTGGTGCCACAGCATGCAAGACCTGGTGAAAATAAAGGAAAAAAACAGTTTACATTCGGGAAACAGAAATGATGACTGATTATAATGAACGTAAAGTCAAAGAAAAAAGCAGTCCAGCCACTTAACACATCTGGCTTTATTTAGATGCAAATGGTTTTATTGCACAATTAATAAAATTAAGCTCATCTCTTCTGTATTACTCCCTAACAGGAAACTTGAAAGTGAGTCTTAAAAAATAAAATACAGTACACCTTCAAAAAATGAAACTCAACACACTTTCCAATACAGCTGAAGCATTAAACATTCTCTAATTCCAGAAAAGTCCAAATAATAATGCACACAATTGCTATTACACTTGTTGCCATTTATAATTATTTTGTAGCAGCACTCAGAACTGATAACACTAATTTACCTTGGAATCAAATATTTTCAAAGAAAAATGTTTACTAAATAAATACATGCATGAATAAGGGCACTTGAAAACTTTACTCCATTACTTTTGGAGATGAAAACAAACATGTCTTCCAATAACTACATCAAGACAAACAAGTAGGTATCTCTCTGGTTCACAAATATAATGACAGGAATAGATTTTCAATGAAGAATCTGTTTAAAACCCTTCTGTAGATAATTTTAAGTAAGCAGAGCCTTAAGACTCCGTGGAGCACATCTGGTGAGATGCAGCTTGCCAAGCAACCAGCCTTGTCAAACAGCTCCTCTCAGTGCCGGGAGAAGGGGCTCCCTGTGCTGGGACAGCCATGCCATGGTGGCCAGGAAGGCCAATGGGATCCTGGCCTGGATCCAAACTAGCGTGGCCAGCAGGCCCAGGGCAGTGACCCTTCCCCTGGACTCTGCCTTGGGGAGGCCACACCTTGAGGGTTGTGTTCAGTTCTGGGCCCCTCAGTTCAGGAAAGAGATTGAGGGGCTGGAGTGGGGCCAGAGAAGAGCAACGAGGCTGGAGAAGGGACTGGAGCACAAGTGCTGTGGGGAGAGGCTGAGGGAGCTGGGGGTGTTTAGCCTGGAGAAGAGGAGGCTCAGAGGTGACCTCAGCACTGTCTAGAACTGCCTGAAGGGAAGTTCTGGCCAGGTGGGGGTTGGTCTCTTCTCCCAGGCACTCAGCAACAGGACAAGGGGGCACGATGGGCTCAAGCTCTACCAGGGGAAACTGGAGAGCAGAAAAGAATTCTTTGCAGAGAGAGTGCTCAGGCATTGGAATGGGCTGCCCAGAGAGGGGGTGGATTCCCCATCCCTGGAGGTTTTTCAGCTGAGATTGGCCGTGGCACTGAGTGCCATGATCTGGTAAAGGGACTGGAGTTGGACCAAGGGTTGGACTTGATGATCTCGTTGGTCTTTTCCAACCCAATCCATTCTATGCAGGGACACAGCAGGGACAGCCCTCCTGGAGCTTCAAGACAGATATTTAACAGCAGCTCCTCTCCCAGTTTCTCAAGGCATTCAGGAATGTAACAGGGTGACACCCAAACTGAGTGCACCTCATGCCATTAACAGCCAAAAAGCAATTCTTTGGATCTCCCAGTTTTGCTGTGAACACTGTGCAGCTGTTCAGGCCAAAAATTAGAAGGACAATACAACTTCTTTGAGAGGCAAAGCTAAGCTAGGGAGGTGACACATCAAGAATTAAATTGAAATCTGGCCAAAAAAAACAAAAAAAGCCTAACCCACTTGTCAGAAGTGCCAGGGAATCCAATTACTACAAGTGATAAAAATATCTCTTTTTTTAACCTGTGCTCACAGAGGTGCTCACAGTAGTTCCAAGACAAATACATTGTTCCACCCCCCCAGGCTACCAACATCACTTTAGCACATTCATCCCAGAGATTTCCCACTGTGGAAATACATGAAAGTGTCTTAAAACCAGAGCTCTGTCATTTTGAATTGCACACACAATGCTGGAGCCAAGCAAAAACAAGCCCCTCTCCTCCATGAGCTGGTAATGCAATCCAGGCAGTGGATCCCATTCCCGATTATTTGCAGGTAATTCCAAGAATCAAACTGCAAACAAGGAGACACCTTAGTGGAAAAACCCAAATGCAAGAGCTTTAAAGTACAGAAAGTCAGAACAGCTTTGCCAGCAGAGATGAAAATGAGGCAAAGTAAAGTGAATGAGTGAGAAGACAACTCCCAGTGCAGGACTGGAGGCAGCACAGTCACAGTGATGGGAATACTTGGCTGTGTCCTATCCATACCCCAGCTCCAACACCTACTAATGGAGGCTTAGATGGCAAAAAGTGTCTCTCTGCCTGACAATACAAGGATGCCCCTGAACCTCCTGCCTCCATTTGCCTCAGCAGCAAAGTTCTCCCACTTCCATGACACTGGTTTTGAGTACCAGTTCAGAAGATAACATAAAAGTGGCCAAAATACTGGAGCAATAAATTAAAATTTATGTCTAATCAGTATTCTTATATGTTTCTCTGACTCCATAAAGACTCAACATTTTCAGGCTGGGAAGGATAAAACCACAGTCCAGGAGTAATCACTGCTGGCTTTAAAATGCATTGTTGCTTTGATCAGGGATTACTTAAGGCTCCACCAGATCAATATTTATTTATGCTTTCATCTGCTTTTCCCAAAGTTTTAGAAAATTATAGTTGTCAGAGGTATTGCATATTGCTGTAAAACTCCCTGTGAAGAAGTTTGATGTAGGAAAGCCAGTCACTCTTGAAAAACATTATATTTGCACAAAATTCATCATTTAATAAAAACCTTTGTGGTTCATTTGTTTCCCTAAATAGCTTCAGCCCTTGCCTGCAAATCAGACATTTGTTGCAGCTGGCTCAAAGTATGAATAACCATAAAGAAACTGATAATCAAAGAATTTGCTACAGAAAAAAAAAGTAGCTTATTGATTTTTAAGACTCTTTGATGAGGAAAAGGTTTTACTTTCCCAAGTCATGATGAAGATGGAATTACAGAGAAACTGTTGGGAGTTCCCACTTAGTATATATCCTGAAAATCTGGAATTGCTGCAAAGGTGGCATTGGCAAACCCTCCATCAACAACCAGTTTCTTAGAAGAAAGAAAACAGATTCTGTTTGGGGTGCAAGACCATGACAGAAACTTGATCACAGAATCATAGAATCAATTGGGTTGGAAAAGACCTCCGAGATCAAGTCCAACCCTTGGTCCAACTCCACTCCCTTTACCAGATCATGGCACTCAGTGCCACGGCCAATCTCAGCTTAAAAACCTCCAGGGATGGGGAATCCACCCCCTCTCTGGGCAGCCCATTCCAATGCCTGACCACTCTCTCTGCAAAGAATTCTTTTCTGCTCTCCGACTTCAATTTCCCCTGGCAGAGCTTGAGCCTGTGCCCCCTTGTCCTATTGCTGAGTCCCTGGGAGAAGAGACCAATCCCTGCCTGGCTACAACATTCTTTCAGGTAAGTATTAAAAAGAGTCTTCCAAAAGTGGTGGGCAAAAAGTTCTTTTGGCCCTCAGTCGATCAGCTCTGGAATACTCACCTTTTGCCAAAGGTTCTGACAACTCTTTATTTTCATTAAAAACAAATTTGTAGATAGTTCTCTTTGTATTCTGGGCCACTTAAGTGGCTTTAGGACCTAAGGGGGACCAATTAAAGTCTTCTCCAGGAGCTGTAGCCCTGCGTAGTCTTTCCACACAACCAGAACTCATCACTATGTCTTAGCAACAAGAAGAAAACTGCAACAGCTCCAAGGTCAATGAGCTAATCTGAGGATGATTAAAGACTGGTTGGAGCTACTCAGAGACATGTCACTCACAGATTTCCTGGTACCAAGTGAAATCTGTAAATCCTTGCATGGTGTCTTCTTAGCTCAGTTGGTTAAATCTTGGCTGTAATAATGCCAAGGTCATGGGTTCAATTCCCTGTGTGGGCCGTTGACTTAAGAGTTGGACTCGATGATCCTTGGGGATCAGAACAGTCTGTCATTCTGTGATTCTTGCCAGCCCCTGGCCCTCCCCTCAAGTGGGTGTTTTCACCCTGCTGTAGTGCCCATACAGAGCTGTTTGTTCTCTCATGAGTTCTTGTTTCTTTGCTTTAGTTTCTAACCCCTGAATGCTCAAGCAAACAAACAAAACCTGCAACTATTTGATCACCTCTTAAAACCCCCCGTGTGACATCACAGTAAGATTTTCAGAGTCAGTTTTGCACTGCTAAAATCATCATCACCCCTCCGTGCTCTGTGGCACTTGGGAACAGCACTGGGGGGTTATTTTTAGCCTCATTCACACATTCTGTGGTGCTGCACGGGCAGTGCTGCTCTCTGTGCATGACTGCAGCGATAGCATCTGGCAACACTCTCTAATAACTGCCTAAACTCTTCTAGGCGTGTACTTCAAGCAACATACAATTATTCCAGCACCTAAAAAGAGCTTTTTCCACTTGAAGTATTTTCCACTATTCAGTATGTGAACCCTTGCAATTGGATAGTTAAGATTTTCCACTATTTCCCTTATTTCATTTACTCCTTTTTCAGCCACCGGACAAAGGTGGCCCTGCCCATGGCAGGGGTTGGAACCAGATGATCTTCAGGGTCCCTTCCAACCCAAGCCATTCTGGGATTCTGTGTAGCTCACAAAACGTGGCTTAAACAGTTTGCAAAGGCTACAGTGAGAGATTGTTATCTTGATGTACAAATCCATGAGGATCAGGCTGAAAATTACGCTTTCCATCAACACATTTATACAAATATAGAGAACAGTCACTATAAGAACTAAAATTTAACAAAACTATGAAGATAACATCAGTATCTGGCATGACACCAAACAAAGCCAAAAGTAGACCAGGCCAAGTTACAGTATTAAGTTGCTTTGTAGTTTTAAATTTTCAATGAATTCCAGTAACATGTTCACTGCAGCACCACTGGAGCTCTTTCTGCTCTCTCTCCCAAAGCCCTTGGATGCTGCTTCTATAGAGGAACATCTCTGAAGATGAACTAAAGAAATTCAATTTATTGACGTTATCGTGGATGTAGATTTTGAATCAAGCATAACTTTGTTGTTTATATAAAGGGTGGCAAAGCTTTGGGTGAAACAGGGATAAATAAAAACTGTGTGAGGATGTTTTGGGGAGGAAATCATAGAATCGATTGGGTTGGAAAAGGCCTCCAAGATCATCAAGTCCAACCCTTGGGCCAACTCCAGTCCCTTTACCAGATCATGGCACTCAGTGCCACGGCCAATCTCAGTTTAAAAACCTCCTGTGTCCTCTTGGCCTGTGCATCCATCTTGTGCAGCAGAAAAGACCTCAAAACCCCTCTCCACTCAGCTCTTGCACCCCAGGACAGAGTTTACTAATGTTTGGACATGAAATGAGGGTAAACTCCAAACCAGGTAACACCACATGCCATTTCCTGGAAATTCTAGCAGATAACACACACAGTATGAGGTCAAGACATTGGCAAAAATGGCCATAATGAACTACCACCTGCAACTAGACCTGGTGGAGAAATGAAATCACAATATTTGAGAATTAGGGAGGACAACAGGAAAGAAACTACAATGACACTTGGAAAACACATTGCCATGGAAGGAGGAGAAATTACTGCTTTCTTATTTAAATGGTTATTGTGAGGGGTGTGCCTTCCTCATCACCTCCGTGCAACAGTGACACCGGCCTTTACCACACCTTCAGCTGCTTCCACCTTCCATAAGCGCAGCATTACTCCAAGTTTAGTTTACACTGTGACATTCAGCTCATTCCTCTTATAACTGCCTGGGATTTCAGTATTTGTAATTGCAGCATTACAGAACTGACAGTGCCATGTGAGTTCAGTACAACAGAGAGGTAGCAAAGCCCCTCAGAGTGGCTGTGGCACCCCTACTGTCACCTCTCATCAGGTGACAAACTGCAAGCGCTGCAAGCAATGGGGTTCCTTGTTCTATTAAATGAGTCACTCCTGCGTGTCAGGCAAGCCCTGGCTAGAAATGCAGGCTGGAAACACTGCCCCAAGCACTCTGAGTGTGCTACACAGTGACCTGGGGCTTCCTTTATCAGCCTGGAGGAGATTGAGGGGAGACCTCATTGCAGGTACAGCTTCCTGGGGAGGGGCAGAGGAGGGGCAGGCACTGAGCTCTGTTCTGTGGTGACAGTACCCAAGGGAATGGCCTGAAGTGCCAGTGGAGGTTTGGGTTGGATATCGGAAAAAGGTTCTTCACCCCAGAGGGTGGTTGGGCACTGAACAGGCTCCCCCAGAGAGGTGTTGACAGCACCAAGCCCAACAGAGCTCAAGGAGCTTTTGGATGATATTCTCAAGCACATGGTGTGAAACTTGGGGACTGTTCTCTGCAGGGCTAAGGGTTGAACTCGATGGTCTTTGTGGGTCCCTTCCAACTCAGCAGATTCTGTGAAGTTACTAACTTTAAAATAAAAGTGACATTCCTGGCACCTGGAATCAGTCTTGAAGCCACAACAGGGTTGTAGGCACCAAGTAGACAACATTGCTTCTGTACTTGGCCATGAAAGTTAGAGATGCATGAGTTAAAATGATCCCATTTGTTTTTCTTGGAGATCTGAGATGCCTGATGCCCTCACTGCATTAGTGATCTGAGCTGTTGGGAACAAGAGAACAGCAGAACTGATGATAAAATGTTCCAGTGCAATGGCACAGCCACATCTGGCAGTGACTGTGCCTCAGTGTTAGTGAAGATCTTGACTGAGACATCACACTACACTGTGGGTCTCCCTGGGGGTGCTTTATCAAGGGAAAATCCTTGGGGTTGGTTTTTGGCTTGGGTTTTTTGTTAGATGCTTTCCCCCCTTTTTCTGTATTTCTTTACCTTGCCTTTATTTTCCAGATGCAGAGTTAGAAGGACAAAAAGGCATTCAACCCATAACAAACTAGTTCTGACTTCTCAGTGTGTTTATATATGCAAGTATTTCATCCAATGACTATTCTACACATTAACAAACACGAATTAACAACTTTACCCAAACCATACAAGAGATCCAGATGGATTTGATGTTAAAATTCCTTTCAGGACAGTGGGATCTGTATGTTGGCCTAGACTTGGTAGGGTTAGTGGTTTAAGATAATGCTCTATATTATACATTTTAGTCAAAGGCCATCTACTACAGATTTAAAACAGGAAAAAAAACCACGTAAGGCTCTTTCAAGCAGTAAACATATTTGTTCCCCAGAGGTATTCAGTTTTAAAATAAATAATGAAACAGGGATTTAAGCTGTTAACTGCTGGAATCAAAGCTGTGTATTTCAAAAGACTCAAGGTGATGTCCGACCTTCATTTGCCTGAACACTGTTCATATCCCAGGAGATCAGACTTTTGTTCTTCTGAGATTGTTTTGGTTCTAAAAACATTTAGTAGCTCCAAAGGCACAGTAAGATCCTTACCTCAGTCCTATCAGACATATATTTTCTAAATATTCCATTTTATTTCTAACAAATGGAGCTGGATTTGTAGCAGAACACAAACAATATCAAAGAAAATGAAGCAATTATGACCCAGCTTATTTGACGACTCCTTCACTGTTTCTATTTGCGAGCACTTCATAAACTACAGTTATTACCAATTCCTTTATTAATTTGGCTTGCTGATTCTAGAAGATTATCTGGGCCAGAAGAATCCTCAGATAATAAAAATTATATTATATTACAGAGCTTTATAGCTGTACTCAATGTAGATACACAAATGTTTTCTCCCAGAGACCAGTTCAGTGATCCAATAATATTTCTAGACAGTTTAAGGCTGTACAATAAACACCCTATAAAAACTGCCTCAAAAAGCAATGAGTCAACTCTTATAAAATCTGAAAAAAATGTAAATCATGTTTGAAAAATGAGGGGGGGGGTATTAAGAAAAAAAATCTGTATTTTCTTATTTCTGAAAGCACAGGTGAGAGATTACCCAAATGCTGCTTTTCCAGCATTCCCAGATACCGATTCCCTATTTCTCAGGTGTGTGAGGCTTCCTGGGTGCCCATGTGCCAAGTTGGCATCCAGCCAGGCCAGAGCCCAGGAGCCAGCCCTGGAATGGGCAGCTGCACAGCAAAGGGAATCAGATGGAGCACCCCTCTGGCTCTGCGGTCCCCTCTGCTGCTGTGCCAGCGTGGGCACAGCCACACCACGTGGCTCATCGCGCTGCCACAAACCCTGACACAACCCCCGAAGGGACCCATGGGGATCATTGAGCCCAACTGTGTGCCAAGAGGAGAGGAAAACACAATCTGAAACACTCTGGGGGAAGAAGTAACATGACCATAACCCACAACAGCCACAAAAAAGGCAGCCAGACACAAGGCATTTCCCTGCAGAGCTCAAGGCAATGGCTTTGCTGGGCCCTGTTTTGGTGAATCATAGAATCATAGAATGGATTGGGTTGGAAAAGACCTCCGAGATCAAGTCCAACCCTTGGTCCAACTCCACTCCCTTTACCAGATCATGGCACTCAGTGCCACGGCCAATCTCAGCTTAAAAACCTCCAGGGATGGGGAATCCACCCCCTCTCTGGGCAGCCCATTCCAATGCCTGAGCACTCTCTCTGCAAAGAATTTTTTTCAGCTCTCCAACTTCAATTTCCCCTGGCAGAGCTTGAGCCCATCGTGCCCCCTTGTCCTATTGCTGAGTGCCTGGGAGAAGAGACCAACCCCCACCTGGCCAGAACTTCCCTTCATGTTCTTCTAGACAGTGCTGAGGTCACCTCTGAGCCTCCTCTTCTCCAGGCTAAACACCCCCAGCTCCCTCAGCCTCTCCCCACAGCACTTGTGCTCCAGTCCCTTCTCCAGCCTCGTTGCTCTTCTCTGGACGCTTCAGCACCACAGCCCAGCCTGGCAGTGGGCACAAGGGACAGCACAGAGCAAACAACCTGATCCAGCAAAAAACATAAGTTGCTCACTTATCTCAACCCATGACAGGTTTAACAAGCAGAGCCACTCAACAAACATTTCCCCTTAGGAAGCTTTAGAAGTGAAACTGGTTGAGGGGAAGAGGAGTCCACCACTCTCCCTCAGTGATCTTAAACTCATCAGTGAGGAACAGTCCCATTAGCCCAGCCCTGGGGACAAGCTGCTCCTTTGGTTCATCTCACTTATAATCCCCCCAAATCTTTCCACAAAACAGAACTGCCAAGCCAATGTCCAAATACTCTTCCCACTGCAGGCATCATGAAAAAGCAGATATTTCTCTCCACTTTCTTTCTGTACAACTCCCTTTTGGTACTTGTGAGCAGTATTTCCCTAACTATTGAATGAACATGACCCCATTCTCTCCTTTCTAATTTCTTAATATATGTAAATGTACTACAAGAATTTTCCAGGCATCAAACAAAACTGGATACCAATTTCTCATTAGAAACCTCTGCAGCAGCTCTGGGAATCTCAGCCTCCTCTCTGTGATTTTAGTAAAAGAAAAAATATCCATGTAAGTGGTCAAGGAATTGTAGAAATTTGTATTGTATGAATGTATTTTTTAATTTATTCATGAAGAAATATTTTTCAGGACTCTGTTCAGTGACAGAGGATTTAACACGGTGTTATGCAATAACTAGTTCAACAGCTTCCCCCACCATGTGCCTTTCTCTGCATGTACATTTTTATCAAGTTATTTCTAAGGCAATAACTCGATATCAAAAGTTTAATTTCAGAGTGTGACAGATGACAAATATCTTCTCCCTATTTAAGTGCTCCCCCCACAGAGCTATTCTAGTCTGTGCAGAATATAAATGACCAACTGAAGGGAAAAGGGGGGAAAAAAAGCCAAAAGCATTTTTCAAAATTTTTCAATAAAATCCACATTTAAGAAAGAATTAATATGAGGGGGGAAGAAGTTACCCTCCCCAAATGATGCTGATTAAAGCACATTTCTTCAGATTTGCTTAGCAATACATCACTCTCCTGTCCCCTCCCAAAGCAAAAAAATAAGCATTGAGAATTTGTTAGCTACATTTATTGTAAATACATTTATGACACTGCAACAGGGGAATGCTGCCAGGCTGCTCCATGCACCCAGGAAGGAAAATTCCTGCAGTCTTCTCCTCGTGTAAAGGACTGCACCAAGTTTAACACAACAGTTCAGGGTGTGCTTAAATGCTGAACTAGGCCATATTTCAAAAACTTGCAGTTCTGCCAACATTTCTGCAAGGAAGATGAACCAACCTTAAACCAAAGTGTCCAGGGAGAATGTGAACCTTCCTAGCAATGCAAAGAAACAGGTCTAAATCTGTGCTCTTCTTGCTGTTAGAGCAGAAGTTCCAAGCCACCCATGATTCTGCCTGCAGGGAGTTTGGATCATGGATTGTACTTTTCAAGTATCAAATAAGAGGAATTTTCTTTTATTTTTTTGTGCTTCCTCCTGCTTTGTCATTACCTGAACATCACTGGGAATATTCTCAGCTGATGCACACAGGGAAATAACTTCATTCAAGAGAATGAAGTTCTCTCAACCAGTAGAGAAACTCATGCATGTGCTTTAAGTCAAGCCTACGAAGGACAAAGGCTCTCATGTTCTCATCTCATTTTGGTGGCTGGCTGAGCATGCACCCACCCTGTGCTACAAAGGT
Organism: Pithys albifrons albifrons; assembly: GCF_047495875.1. NCBI lineage: Eukaryota > Metazoa > Chordata > Aves > Passeriformes > Thamnophilidae > Pithys > Pithys albifrons. Next base: position 13,310,816 of record NC_092460.1, read on the forward strand.
CATCCCCACAGGCCAGGCCTGCCAAGGGCTACCCTGCAGCTTAGCTAAGCATCTTCTCCCAGGAAAAAGCCATAAAACACCAACGGCACAGTTTGCCAGGCAGGCAGAGCCCAACCAGCAGCATCTCAGCAGGAATGCAGAGAACAGAAGCACCCCCAGCATGACACACAGTGCTTTAACACCTTCTTATTTTACTCACATACATGGCAGCAGGGATGGGCACAGTGCCTGTCTGGTGGGCATAGCACTGTGCTGGAGTCCCAGGAAGAGCCCAGACACGCCTGTTCCAGAGCCATTTACACCCCAAAACTGAACTGAATGAGTGTTGGATCTGGAATTGCTCAGTCACCTCTACAGGGCATCCCACTTGCCTTTCAGACAGAAATGAGGATTTGCACGGGGGGTTGGTTCATCACACTGAGATGCCTGTCTGGACCAAAAGTTTAGGATCACTGAAAGAATGAATAGAGTCCCTAGAAAGTAATTTGAGCATCCCTTATGTGCATCCAAACATTCGGGATTTGAGAGAGGATTTACATCTCCCTGTTCACAAAGCTGTGGCTAAACTGCTTTTCTGACTAAGTTTTATCAATTTGTTTTCTCTGTTAAGGTCTTCCACAGCACCAGCAAAGCGTGGTGAGAGCACTTCCAGGCAAGATGATTTCTGCAAAGATACTTCCCAACCTTCTCCCAGGCACTCAGCAATAGGACAAGGGGGCACAGGCTCAAGCTCTGCCAGGGGAAATTGAAGTTGGAGAGCAGAAAAAACTTCTTTCCAGAGAGAGTGCTCAGGCATTGGAATGGGCTGCCCAGAGATGGGATGGATTCCTCATCCCTGGAGGTTTTTCAACTGAGCTTGGCCGTGGCACTGAGTGCCATGATCTGGTAAAGGGAGTGGAGTTGGACCAAGGGTTGGACTTGATGATCTCAGAGGTCTTTTCCAACCCAATAAATTCTAAGATTATTTTCTCAAAGTGAGCTCAGTGTAGCTGTGAAAAATGCTTTTCCCATCCCCTATGGTAACCACACACAATTACTATTTATTAGTTACATATGCTACAATTGCAAGATATCTTGCCACTTGTAGTCCCATACCACTCCTATAAAGATCAAAAAAGGAATAAAGTTGAAACAAATGGAGGATTTGCACCAACTAAACTGCTGTCCATAGACATCAAGAAACTGAATATTCAGGAGTGCTGATGTGTTAGAGCTCTTCAGAAATGAAAGGATGGAGAAATAAGACACACAATTATATCCAAATTTCATCACAGTGGTCTGCAGATAAGACATTCTGGCAGCTCAAGGAGTATTTTCCTGTCATAAATGCAGTGACTGTCATACACACACAGCTCCAAACCAGCTCACAGTTCTGTGCTGGCCGAGTCTGACCCTCTTGTTCAAGGGAAAAAAAAAAACTTTCCCCTCTTTGAGGGGAACACTCATTGCTGGTGCAGCACATTCAGGGGATTATTAACATGAACTCTGTCATGGAGTTTATAAGCAGATATATAATTACCAAGAAGGTAAATAAATATTACAAGTAAAGCCTATGGGGTTGTCAAACTCTGACTCAAACAACCACCTCAGAGTTCCTGCATTTATTAGGATTTAAACACCTCCCTTATCATTATATGGTATGTAACATGATGTGCTTTGCCCCTTCTTAATGCCTGTGACTCAAAGCAGCAATCAATCCAATTTGCTTTGATTAGCTAACATATAGAAATCATTTTCATGGCACATATAAGAGTGATACAAAATGAATTCTTTTACTTTGAAAGCAGACAACAGGACATTTTATCAATTCAAATACAATGAGATGCCAGTGAAAAAAACTCCTTGTGATTGACACGTAACTCCATTCCTAAACTATTCCTTTCACCATCTGTGGACGTTTACAAGAGCTATTGGGAGGAATTTTGTTCCCAGGACTTTAAGTTGCCTCAAACTATTCTATGCAATATCTTCAAAAAATAATCCAGTGGAGCACACCACAAAATACTCTTTAAAAGCAAAGTGACTGCAAACTCTCTTCTATTTAAGGCAAAACAGTGGTCTTTGAGCATCACACGAAGGAGAAGTATCTTAAATCATTTCTTGGCACTCCAGACTCCTCCTGCACAGCTTTCCCCCACACTATTGTCACCAAAAGGTGCTGCTGACGCTCCTCAGCTCAGGCAGGAAGCCACCCACACAGAGAGCCAGAAAAGCTCTGCCTTGCCAAACTGGCTGCTGCTGGGCAGGCCTCCATGTGACGTGGCACCTCTTGCTATGGCACCAGCAGGATCCCCTCTGGAGACCCCTCAGCTGCCCCAGGGCACACCTGGCAACAGCCACAGAGCACACCTGGCAACAGCCACCAGAGCTGCTGCTGCTCCACTGCCCCCTGGCACCCACAGAGATGCTGCTGCTGCCCCACTGCCCCCTGGCACCCACAGAGATGCTGCTGCTGCCCCACTACCCCCTGGCACCCACAGAGATGCTGCTCCACTGCCCCCTGGCACCCACAGAGATGCTGCTGCCCCACTGCCCCCTGGCACCCACAGAGATGCTGCTGCTGCCCCACTGCCCCCTGGCACCCACAGAGATGCTGCCCCACTGCCCCCTGGCACCCACAGAGATGCTGCCCCACTGCCCCTGGCACCCAAGGGCGGGGCAGTGCCTTCCCAACCCATTCACCTCCTCTCTCTGCCCTCCAAGAACACTCTGCTCTCAGGAGGCGAGTTCAAATTTGGGTTCCCAGAGGCCAAAAGTGGGTCAACTGTGCTGCTTCTCCCCAGGCTCAGAGGCTTTATGGGATTTTTGCCATTTTGCAAAAGGAGAGACAAACAGGGGCAAACCCAAGTTCATTCCAAATAATTACCTCATCCCAACACACCCGTCAGTCACCACTATTTTCACAGCCATTAGAACACATTTCAGCTTAAACTTTCTCTGAAAAAGGTTTGAGGTTTTTTGCTGGGTTTTTGTTGTTCGTTTGCTTTTTGTTTTGTTGGTTTTTTTGGTTGTTTGGTTGTTTGTTTTTTGGTTGGTTTTTTTTTTGGGGGGATGGTCTTTTACCTCTAAAATTTCACTGTTAAAATTAAAAATCCCTTGCTATGGATTAGAGCTTTTTGGTTTTACAGACTCTGTTTCTGTGCAGGGGAAACAACACTAGTTTAGAGTACATAGTAACATAAGCCATTGTTCAAGATAATTTCTAGACACTTGAACAAGGAAATATGGACATAAAATTAGATTGTTTTAAATATTATAACTCTGTAATATATTTGCCTTTCTGTTCTGATAAAGTGTGCATGTTGACAGGAGAAAATGGAGAAGGGATCCAAGGGAATAAAACCACTGCCATCAACTACAGAAAGTGTAATATGATTGCAGTTGTACCAGAGATTAGACATGTTAAATGCAAATACATGCAAAAATGCTACTCATAAAGGGTTTCAGAGGCCATGAATAATTTCTTTTTGTTTCATTAATGTGGATATATTAAACTGTGAGATGGGATGCAATTAATTGCACGTGATGTATGAAATTTTGGTGAGATTTTTGAGACCACCAGCCTCTAACCCTGAGTGCCTTCAGCACACACAGCCATGGCCAAGGGCACGAGATTACGACAAAGGTAGCACCAGATGCTCAGAGTTTATCACATCATGAAAATGCTTCAAGGTTACTGCAAATCCCAGTTCACGTCAAATATTCAGCTTTATACCACAAGCACCCACATGCCAAACTAATGAAGCTGGAAAAAATATAGCTCAGGATTATTTGTCTTTACAACATGGAGAAATGAGACAACAAATAAAAGCTGGCGAAACATTAGAGCCATTTTCAGGAACTGTTTGCAAAGGTACAACTGAATTGGGCTTGCAGCAAGTAAAATAAACTGGAACCAGTAGTTATCTCTAAAACTCAGCCTAGAACCCCCACAAACAGCTTATGTTGGTAAGAACAGGAATTACTTATTATGGCATCATTTTTACTCCAGGTTTCCCCATACATTTCCCTCCAGATAACAATTCAAGGCCTTTCCCCATGGCTGTCACCACTCCTTCAGTTAATGAGCCATGAAAAAAGCTCTGCTCACAGGTACTTCTCCTAGAAATAACGGGCAAACATCAGCAATGCTTTGCTTTGGTTTGCAGTCTGGCTTAATTTACTGCTTGGACTGAAGACGACTCCTCAGACACCTGTGATGGTACCAGAAATGCCATTTCTCCAGCTCCTAATGGGGCTACAAAAAAGACCCTGAAAAGCATCTTTCCCAAGCAGCAAGTAGGTCTAACACCACTAAGAAGCTCCAACTAAACAACAATGCAAAGCCTTTCTTCACTTCCAGCAAAGTCATTTATTTTTCTCTAACTCCATTACATTTTACATCTGGTAACTGGGAAACATTTCCATTCCTGATCCTTAGCTCTGACCAGTTTCACAAAACAAAAGCTGCCCAAGAGCAGCTGGTGAATTCAGATTCCACAGCCAGGCCAAACAAACACAACCTTCACCAACCATGATCTGTCCTCAGCCAGAATAAGGGGGCCAGAAAGGGAAAAAATAAAAGGTTCAGCAGTTCTGTTGTGGGCCAGGAGCTCTGCCCAAGCCCTCCAGCAGCTGAGCTGAAGGCACCACAGGAACAGCTTCTGCCTGGTTTGGTTCTTAATTTTATAACTTCTCTCCCATTAACATCCAATTTTCTTCTTAGGAACAGGATAGACTCAACTTCAACAGCTGAGCTTAGGCAAGAGTTGGTCTTCAAAAATAAAAAGTATCTTCAAACAAAAAGGAGATCGTAAGTTCAAATAAACAGCTTCACAGAATGGTTTGAGGTGGAAGGGACCTTGAAGATCATGCTGTTCCCACTCCCCTGCCATGGGCAGGGGAACCTCCCACCAGCCCAGGTTGCTCCAAGCCCTGTCCAACCTGGCCTTGGACACTTCCAGGGATGGGGCAGCCACAGCTTCTCTGGGCACCTGTGCCAGGGCCTGCCCACCCTCATAGGGAGGAATTTCCTCCTAACACCCAATTCACATCTACTCTCTCCATTCCCCCTGTCCTGTCACTCCAGGCCCTTGTAAACTGTCCCTCTCCACTATTCTTGTGGGCTCCCTCCAAGGACTGAAAGGCCACAATGAGGCCACCCTGAAGCTTCTGTGCTTGGTTTAGAGGTATAACTTTAAGAAAAACACCCAAAACATAATGAATAAACAAACAAACAAAAAACCACATGCCCACCACAAACAGAAAAGCAAAGAACTGCTCAAATTGTTTCAGAGAAAACCATAAATACAAATTGCCATGGCAAAAAGCAACAAATTCTGTAATATTTTCAATCTTAGCAGAGCTTCATAATGACATTTTCTCTCAACAGTAACAGCCCACCTCCAAACAGTACCTCCTAAACTGTGTTAAGTGCCAGAGACTCCCAGAAACATCCCCCTGAATATTTCTCATACGAATTGAACATTATATTTACTATTTGATACATTTATAGTGGCACAATAAATAGATACTTAGAAAAAAGGCTGGATTTATTTCCAGCATAGAAAAAGCCATAAAGTTTTCCACACACAGGAAACCAAGCTAATCATGGGCCATTCAACCATCATACTCAAACATTCCTGTACCACAGTTTGATTGTTTTCTGCTCAGGACAGATGGGCCTTGTCTCCAGATAAATCTCCAGGGTGAGTTTATGGAGTTAAATGCTCAACAAGGCCCAGGTATTCTGACACAAAGACATATTTCTTTACTAGCCCTATTTCCAAAGGCCAAAAGAACATCTAAAACTTGCCACTAGAGTCACACAGAACAGAATATTCCACATTTCAAATCAAGAATGCATTCATTTGAATTAAAATTTCCCTCCTCCTATTTTATGTACTTACATATTTAGCCCAATAGTGGCCATTTGCTCTTCCTCCACTCTCACTTCCCCCTCTCTGCCCGAGACTGAGCTTCACTCAGCACAAAAGGCCCAAGGTTGGGACAAGCCAGGGACAAGGGGTTGCTTTGGGTTTTTAAGTTAGCTCATTTTCAACTGTTTCAGAATGACCCCCTCAAATCAGTAACAAGCTTGACAGTAGCCTTGATCTTCAGCTTTTCTTTTACTTGCCTTTATTGCCCATAAACCAACAAAATAAAAAGGTTGCAGGGATTCTCAGAGTGACCCCAACCCACTACTGCCCAACAGAAAACGTGTATTTTATTGTAATATCCCATAACCAGGATCCCATTGCAAAGGAATGCTCTGTATGAAGCAGAGATTTTTCCTCAGCAAAAGAAGGATTCTTCCTTCCTTTCTTTTTTATTATGGAATTGCTCCAGACCACAACTTAATTTGTGCAAAAAATGTTTCCTTCTCAGAGACTTTCTGTAGCATCTCAAGGTGTTTTTTCTCCTTTGTTACAACATGTTGCATTTTTAACTCAGTATAAACAAAAGTTATTAAAGCCCAACCCAGCAGGTTTTACCCACAGAGAAACCTGGGCTGGGACAGTTGAGCAGCATATGAAACAGCTCTTGGTGAACAGCAGCACATCTGTGGGCACCACTGGGATGGGCTGCCCAGAGAGGGGGTGGATTCCCCATCCCTGGAGGTTTTTCAACTGAGATTGGCCGTGCCACTGAGTGCCATGATCTGGTAAAGGGACTGGAGTTGGACCAAGGGTTGGACTTGATGATCTCAGAGGTCTTTTCCAACCCAATCCATTCTATGATTCCTCATCACCTGCTGTTTGACAGGAACTGCTCCACTCAGTATAAAATGAATAGTCTGACTTTTCTACACATGTAGGCTTGGGATAAGAAACAAATAAAAGCCCTAGAATTGTTTAAGTTGGGAAAGATCTTTAAATGATGGAGTCCAACCATAAACCCAGCATGTCCACCACTAACCCCTGACCCCAGGTGTCACATCCACGTGAGTTCTTGAACGCTCCCAGGGACGGTGATCCCACCACTTCCCTGGACAGTCTGTTCTGATGTCTGGTCATCCTTTCAGTGAAGAAATTGTTCCTAATATCCAATGTAAGCCTCCCCTGGTGCAACCTGAGGTAATTTGTTCTTACTCTGACCCTCGTTGCTTGGAACAGAGACCACACTCAGGTGGCTGCACCCTCCTGGCAGGGAGCCACAGAGAGCAGCTGCCATTTATCATGGTAACACATTATAACTTGAACACTGGGTGTGAAGACAAAGCAGGTGATTGTCAGAGCAGCAAACTGTTCTCCAAGCCAGTAATTTCTAATTCCACAGGACACAGATCAATACTCTGCAGCTTTATGAACCGATTCACTCAGAGTTATTGTTCCTACCACCCCTTTGCTGCACAGGGGTTGCAATCAAAGCCACAGAACAAAGGAGGGGTGATGTGCCAGGGGGAGGTCCAGGTGAGAGGCAGGCTCTGCTGTGTGCCCTGAACCCCCTGGGAGCTGCTGCTCACAGGCTCAGTCTCACAAGGAAGGAATCAAACCTTCCATCTCTGCCACGAACAGGAGCTGCTGCACAAGCAGCACATTTACTGCTCTTGCCACCAGATGCAAGGAATGCATAAGAGAAAGGGATTAGACAGTGAAGGACAAGGCAAAGAAAAGGAGACACTACCTGAAATCTCAGATCCATGTCTGAGGGTAGAACTCCTTTTGGAATACCAACATTCACATGTCCCTGCCCTCACACAGAGAGCACACACAAAGCCTGTGTGGTTTGCACACAGCCCAGGGATAAAGGACTAGGGCAAGCTCCTGGGAGAAGCTGCAGAAGAGAGAAAGGAAAATGGCAAAATCAAACATTATCTTAGATAATCCAAAGTGAATATTGTTAAAATCTCCTTTCAGCTTTACAATAACTTGCATTTTTTTGTTTTCATTTCAGTGACAGTTTGCAAATCTCACTGAAGCGTAATAAAATTATCATGTTTCATGAACATAAACTATTAAAAAAGCTACTATTTATTACTACAATGAAACAAGAAATGGAAAGTCTAATATATCCCATCTGTCTAAATGGTAATGAGCCCATGTAAAACCCATTGCAGGGTCAGAACCCAGTATTTCTCTTTGAATTGTTCAGTGCAGACAAAATTTGTGTCAACTCTGGTTCCAAGAGGCAGAACAATGTGCAGCTCCCAAGATTTTATTATGCTGATCAGGTATTTCTCATGGTTTGAAACCTTTCCAGGGCTCAATTCCATTTCACAAATCAGAACCTGGGCTGGAAGGTGTTTGCACACGGTGACACTTCTCCTCTAACCTGTTTGCTGAGCTGCTCCAAAGGTACACACGCTCCTCACTCTGCTGGGGGAGAGCTGTGGCTCTCAGGGCTTGTACAGACTTCAAAAATCAAAGTACAAAGGTTTTGTAGGGCATTTTTAGTACCTAAATGGTCATTTAAACATTAGTCCCCAGTGCTGTTGGAACACTGGGCTCCTGCAAAACACACCAGTCTACCTGCACCAACAAAAAATAAAAAAAACTTAGGAAAAGGTTGCCAAACCTTAGGGAAGGTTGCAGAAGGAGGAGAGAGAAAGCAGCAATTTGGGCTCTTTCTCAAGTCTTTGTGCTGCAATAAATGAGTGAAACCTCAAAGTCTGACCGGCACTTGTGTGGGACTGTCAGCCTTCAATGAAGGGCTGTGGTCTCAAAACTCTTTTGAAATCCTCACAGTAATTTTTAAGCTGTGAAATTTGATTGCCAAAGCTGAATGATCAGGGCACAGTAACCTTCAGATAATTGCCATAACACACCTGACAGCTCGAACCAGCTCAACTGAAACAAAAACAAGAAGAAAGAAAACCCAGCAGACAATGTATAACAACTTCCTTTAGAAAACCCCAACCAAGCAAAAAGAAAAGGGAAAAAAATCCTCCTTTCACTTATTCTCCTGCACTACTCGACTATCAACTTGTTTTGAAATGACAGGCAGGTTTTTAGACCTGGAAAGCAAACTGAGTGTTACTTGTTTTCCTTTGCAATCCTGCAGGACCAACATCCAGAGCAGAGCCAAGCTTTGGCTCCTGTTTCTTTGATCCTGGAAACCCAAGTTCTGCCAAAACGTTCCAACAACCCTGCAGGCTTAAGGCTAAAAAAGCAAGTCAGGCTCATACATATTCAGCAGAGCTAAAGGGCCCTTGTGCTGGTAGCCCGGAGCAGACCTGAGCAGATGCTTTCATGGCCCACACCTCCTATGATGAAACCACCCACGCTGGACTTGGATGATAAGCACCAGCGTATCAATGTGTGATCAATTAATTAAAGAGTAGTTAATATGCAAAGGAAAGGTCAGCTAATTCTCTCACTGAGCTTAAGGGAATTTTTATCATTAGTGGCAGCTACAGGTACATCTGTGATCCTGCAGCTCAAACACAACATTTTAAGCCCATAGGCAGAGACATCTACTAAAGCTGCTCACAGAAGGACAATTTATCTTTTCATACTCACTTCCCACTAATTCTGTTACTGACATACCAGTAATTAGTGTTTCTAAATGCCTTCCCTACTTTCTTCAATTTTAATTATACTGTGTCAGCACCTAAAAATGTACAAACCATGCACAAGACAAAGAAGATGCATTTCCTACAGAGGCTGCAGGGCTTTCAAAAGAAGGAATTCAAGAGCAAGGCCCCAGCAGGCAGAAAACACCAGATTCAACTTTGCAAAGCTTTGCATAGGGAGCCCCAGATAGGGATGAAAAATAGACATGAAGGTTTGAAGGGCTGGAACAGAGACCCAGAAGGCAAAAAGAGAACTGCAAAAGATTTTTCCTGACTCTTACCTGCCATTCTCCCATGATGTTTTTCCCCAAGAAGTGGACAAAGAAAAAGCTTGTTTGTCACTCCAATACAAAACCAAGGCTCCCAATCATCTTTTAAAAGCTTTTTCTCTTGCTCCCTCCAGCTTTTCTAGCACATCTGTATTACCCTCCAGGGCTCATTCCAATAACAGCATTTGCAAAGGTGGTGACTTCTCTTTGCAGACCACTTTGGATACTGAAGGGGGTTTTGATTTTTCATTTTTATAAATTTAAAAAGTACTTGTAGCTGTAGCAAAGTAGATTTTTAGTAAGTTAATACTAGCAGCTTAAGTTCAATGTTTATACATGCCAACCTCTGCCACTTATCAGTAGCTCAAGTTCTTTTAGTTGTTTAGACTCTCTTCAAGGTAGAAAGCTGACAACTCAGAAGGCCTGCAGAACAGCACATAAACACAGGGCAGAGTGACCCACAAATCAGAACACTGGAAGAACTCCAAAGCCCGAGGAAGAGAAGGGTCTCATCGACCCCCCCAGACCCAATACCTGGAGGGGTGAACAGGGGTGGGACCGGGGCTGGACCAAGAGATGTGTAAAGTAATGATTGGAAAGATCATATTATAAAAGCCATGGAAACTAGAGCTGAGGGGAGAGATGTCATCATGTATGCCTAAAAGCCCTAAGCCTGGATGTTAAATAAAGTACCTTTTATCCCACATTAACTTGGCTCAGAGTCCTGGTTTTGGGGTCCTCACGGCACCACTTTCCTGAGGAGAAACACAGCATTAAAGTATCTCTCCCTGCATACAGCACATGCAAGTGCAAACCTTCAACAGGCTCCACCAGTGCCAGTTGAGCAGATGAGATGTGCAGGTTCGTGTTTTCTGCAATCCTTTATAAATCAATGCAAAATAACCTGCTGGTGAGAAGTTCCTCATCAGAAGGATATAAAGTAATTTTTAAGAAGGATTCTGGTGGATCAATAATGATTTGTCTTTAAAAGTAAGTTGAGGTCAGAGAACCAGAGTCAGGAGGAAGATGGAATGCCATGATTTGACTTCCTCAGACATGGCTGGGTTCATAAAAAGCTTCTCAATCAGACTCACACCTGCCTCCCACCTCCAGAAAACAGTTTGACAAGCCAGGGGCTCTGACAGGGCCTTTTCAGGAGACAGTTTTCCCTCTGCCTGTTAAATAAGGTTGCCTTCCAATTCCCAGATATTAAGAATTCATTCTTCTTCTCATGTGAGAGGGAATTACCTCGTTCATCACAGTTCAGCCTTACTCTCATTATAGCATCTACAATTAGGGCATGTGCCTATAATATCTCCTCAGCAGCTTAACCCTTCTCCTTCTATCTCTCCAGGTCTCTACCTGTCCAGGGGAAAAGTCCCTGAAGAGCCAAAAGGAAGAGCTGGAGGCTGGATCCCAAAGAGAACTGGAGCCTCACTGCTCTGTGAACACAACCTGGGGGATGTCTCACCTCATTTCCAGCTCTCTGGCCCAACAGCAAGAGCCAGAATGGTGGTTTGGGGCCACAGGCTCCTTGAGCACGAACCAGAACACAGCGAGGAGCAGCGGCCCCCAGGAGAACACACTGAGGAGCAGCGGCCACCAGGAGAACACAGCGAGGAGCAGCGGCCCCCAGGAGAACACAGCGAGGAGCAGCGGCCCCCAGGAGAACACAGCGAGGAGCAGCGGCCCCCAGGAGAACACAGCGAGGAGCAGCGGCCCCCAGGAGAACACAGCGAGGAGCAGCGGCCACCAGGAGAACACACCGAGGAGCAGCGGCCACCAGGAGAACACACCGAGGAGCAGCGGCCACCAGGAGAACACACCGAGGAGCAGCGGCCCCCAGGAACACACACCGAGCAGCAGCAGCCCCCAGGAACACACACCAAGCAGCAGCAGCAGCCCCCAGGAACACACACCAAGCAGCAGCAGCAGCCCCCAGGAACACACACCAAGCAGCAGCAGCAGCCCCCAGGAACACACACCAAGCAGCAGCAGCAGCCCCCAGGAACACACACCAAGCAGCAGCAGCAGCCCCCAGGAACACACACCAAGCAGCAGCAGCAGCCCCCAGGAACACACACCAAGCAGCAGCAGCAGCCCCCAGGAACACACACCAAGCAGCAGCAGCAGCCCCCAGGAACACACACCAAGCAGCAGCAGCAGCCCCCAGGAACACACACCAAGCAGCAGCAGCAGCCCCCAGGAACACACACCAAGCAGCAGCAGCAGCCCCCAGGAACACACACCAAGCAGCAGCAGCAGCCCCCAGGAACACACACCAAGCAGCAGCAGCAGCCCCCAGGAACACACACCAAGCAGCAGCAGCCCCCAGGAACACACACAGGGCTGTAGTCCCTCTCAGGTCTTAGCAGGTACCTCCTTTTGTAAGGATTTGCAGTATCTTTCACACCTGAGGGAGCTCTCCTGAGACTAACTTAGCACAGGAAAGGAGTGAGGCCTCACCATCACCTTCAGCCCCTTCTTTTTCAGCTCCCACAGCTTTGTTTAGTGCCACTCTGGAAGATAAAGGATGTCCTCACTGAAACAAGGCTGAGACATGAAAGAGAGTGCAGAGACCACTTGCAGTTTTGCTCACATGCCATCCACTTGATGGAGACTATAATCCTATATTTTAATGATACGACAAACCTATATTTTACCAATAAAAAGCATAACTGTTTCTTCTCCTGTAGTTTGCTTTACATTCTTTCATGTCTCACTAAGGAGCTTTTTTTCAAAGATCTCTGAAGGACATTAACAGATCACAAAGCAGCATTTTATAAGCACAGTAAAACCCTCTGCTTCGCCCACTGCTGTCATACATTCAGTACTTACAGTTTATTATTTATTTCATTAAATCTTCCAGAGAAAAGAGGGTAAATATTTTGATCTAATGCCATTTAACATCATTTTTAAATTCTGTTGGCATTCTAACTGGTTGGCTGTGTTAGTTACTCACTGACTGAGGACACATCAATTACTTCAGAGATGATACCAAAAATGTGCTTGGTAGGAGACACTGGATAATCTAATAAAGCAAAAAATATATTTCTCTTTCGTTATAAATCACCAAAATCACCTTCTACATCTTCCTCATTAAGAGTGTACTATACAATGACAATTTATAACCCAACCTCAGGTCTTAGAACAAGCAGGAGAAGTGAAACTAATTCTCAAGCCTTCAGATAATTCAGGAAATGTTGTGGACCAGCATCATTTTTAAGGGTTTTAGCAGCTCAGATTTTAGTACAGCATCAATTAAAATTTCCTCTAGAACACTGAGCACTATCCTGATTGGACTGCCCCAACAGTTCAAGCTCTAGAAATACACTTTTTGCTGCCTTACAAGTGCATTTTTCCTGCAAGGTTTCAGCACTGACACATAGAAGTCAAAGGCTTTTGCTGCATGTCTCCAAGGCAGCCCCAGTTCCAACCTCCCTCAGCACTCTGCAAACGCAGCTCCATTAACATTCAACAGGGTTCAGCCCAAGAAAAAGGAGAATTTTGTCTAAGTATTAATTATGCAAATTAAGTATATGCTTTTAAATATATCTAATGTATGGAAATGACCCAAAGCTACAACTTCAGTACAATTCTTATCTAATAATAGAGACATGCTGCAGGTACAGTCTGTTGGGTAACATCTTCATTTGGGTCACAATCTCCAAAGAAGAGAGAAGAGAAGGAAAGGGGAGAGGAGCAAGAACAGCCTTTTTCTTTATTAGTTTAGCATCAAACCTGAGATCAAACAAGCTCAAATCTGAGCATTATTGACAAATACTTGCAAGAGTAACTGTGGAGAGATATAAATATACTGTGGGCATCACCCCGGAGCAGATCATTCATGTTTTGAGGTATCTGATTCACAGAGTTGACCTCTAACTTCAACCCCACCAAGCTGAATCTTCTGGAGCTCTGGAAAAATCCCACTAAAAAGAAAGGGAAGAAGAAGAAAGAAGAAAGGGAGGAAAGGAAAGGATTGAGAAATTGCCCACTCAAAAAGGAGAGATACAGGAACTTCAAATCATAAATGACTATACTGTTGAAAAATTAGCTAAAGGCACTGGAACTGGCTTTATTATCCAATGACTGGGATTATCCAGTCTCAAACCAGACCTGGGCAGAACAAAATCTATGATGAGAGAACAGAAATGATGTCAAGAAATACGTGGTTAGGAAATAATGCATATTTTTATCTTAAGCCCATTAATGGCTTTAAAAGAATTTTAAAATCACAAAAACACCAAACTAATTCTAATGACTAATTAGAAATCCTGCTTTCAAGAAGACATAAACTGATTAGCCCACCACAGTGCCAACAAAAGATTTTAACAAGAACACCACAAAGAAAACAGTTTTAAAGTTTATTTTTTACTTACCAATGGGATGACTACTTTTATTTCTTAACTTTAAGGAATGGGTTAATTATAATATAAAAATTCAAGCATATAAACAGAAACATCTTGGGATGGCTGCATTGCTACCCCCTGTGATGGCTTTATAAGGCCATGCCACAAGTGCCACATTACTGGCATTCCTTGGCATGACAGCACCAGCTCAGGAGGACTGCAAGAACATTTCCTTACTGTGCTGACAAACTCTTTGCTACCAGGAGGCAACACTTGGTGGGTGGAAAGAAAATTCTTCCCTTCACACCTTTCTGGTAATAAAGGCCAAAATGAACTTGGAAAACTACCCTGCTGTTACTCCAGCCCCACCATTCCTGAACTGTATGGACCTGTTAGTGCCAGAACCTTTTCTCTTCCAAGTCTGACAGAAGTTTCCTTCCCCTGAGCAACATCCACCTCACTCAGCAATTCCAGCAGCTCCAAGTCCCGGAGAAGTTTGAGCAGCTGCACTGCAGCCAAAGGAGTGGGACAGCAGGAAGCAATACCTCATTCCTTGGATGAAGATGTGCTGTTCTGAACATCACCAAGGCCTTGAATGATCCTCCACATCAACAGGCACGAACAGTACAACAGCTTCTCAGCCATGAATAAGAGGAGAACTCATTGCCAAAACTTATTTCACATTTTTCAACCAATTCCTCCCACTGAAAAAGCAACAGTGCTGTTTCTCAAACACTGATGTGTCCTCTCTGCCAAAAATCATGGAAATGTAGTGAAGAAAGAAAAAACACCTCACTTTATTCAGAGGGAAATAAAAACTGAAAAAGAAACAGTGCCCTAAAGCACATGTGAATTCTTGTTGCTTATAAATGCCACAAGAACCCCTTGGCTGCCCCTTACACACCTGCTGGCAAATGAAATGGCAATGCCATGGGATTACCAGCACAGAACACCCAAATCCCCACTACTGGAGGGAAAATATGAACCTTAGTTCCAGGCTAAACAGGGCATTGATATAACAGCAGGAGTGAAGAAACTATTAGAGATGTTTTTGTGGATTTCCCTCTTTGGTTCAGATTCGCTTATATATCATTTAGGCTTTCCAAATGGGTTCATGAAACAGGTGACCTTGGCCATTCCCATGGCCCATGATGGCAGAGAGAATGTCAGGAATAGATGGATGTGCAAAGAAATCTTCAGAGCAGGACAGTTCCACTGAAGGTGTAGGGGGCTGGAAACTTGCAGTCCTTGAGGTTTTGTGTTTTTCCTAGGGCCTGGGAGAAGCATTGGCTTTGTCTTTGGCATGGATGGGTGCATCACAGCATCCTCCTCACAAAGGAAAAATGGTGTTCCCTGCCTTCTCCAAGCCATGGGATTTAAGGTTTCTCTGAGCTAAATGATTTATTTTGGGCAGTGCTGACTCCACATGGCCTCAGCCCCTCAGAGCTGAGTGACAGTGGAGATAAATGACTTCAAAAGTGGAATAAAGCAGCACAGAACTGTAAGCCAAACCTCCCTCCCAGCAGCCAAAACCTCAGCACCACAGAGCAATAACCATCTGAGCCATGCACAGACACCCAGCAATTGGGTTGTCCAAGGACTTTCCAGTTTGGATTTGGCCATGACAACACCTCCCATATGGAACCCAAGCTTTGTCTTCAATTTGTAGATGTTCAGTCATCCAGAGCAAAAGTGGTATAGAACAGCATAAAAGTATTGTGGAATCAAACTCTTTTTTTTTCCCTTTCATCCTTAAGGGTCTGCCCAAAAACTCCTTCAGAAGAACAGGGTTGCACCCACCCTCCCTCAGCAAGAACAACAAATTCCTGTTTGACCCTCTGCCCAAGGTTATTTTGCCATAAAAAGCAGTGGGTTTGCTTCCTTGGGTTCTTATTTGTTTGGTTTGGGTTTAAGTCAACATGGCCTGCAAATAGGAAAGAAGAAAAGTTAAATACTTCTGAAGAAAAGGGAAAGCTTTAATGTGCTGCTTTAAAAAGCCAACAGCATTCAACACTCTTCCTTCATCTGAGGGTTCCTGAGGTGTACATGAAATAACAGGGCAGAGGGGCTGGGATGACACAGGTCAGACACACCTCAAATACTATTCAATTTAAAAGAACTAGCTCAACAAAAAGCAACTGTTGCACTGATGCAGGGTAGCAGATCACATGGGAAAATATCACATACTTCAAAGGGAAAAGCCCTTAATGTTTCCACTTATTATAATAATAATTATTTTCTTGTAAGACATTTGAATGCTACAATCCTGTCCTGGATCCAAACTAGCACGGCCAGCAGGCCCAGGGCAGTGACCCTTCCCCTGGACTCTGCCTTGGGGAGGCCACACCTTGAGTGTTGTGTTCAGTTCTGGGCCCCTCAGTTCAGGAAAGAGATTGAGGGGCTGGAGCAGGGCCAGAGAAGAGCAACGAGGCTGGAGAAGGGACTGGAGCACAAGTGCTGTGGGGAGAGGCTGAGGGAGCTGGGGGTGTTTAGCCTGGAGAAGAGGAGGCTCAGAGGTGACCTCAGCACTGCCTAGAACTCCCTGAAGGGAAGTTCTGGCCAGGTGGGGGTTGGTCTCTTCTCCCAGGCACTCAGCAATAGGACATGGGGGCACAGGCTCAAGCTCTGCCAGGGGAAATTGAAGTTGGAGAGCAGAAAAAAATTCTTTGTAGAGAGAGTGCTCAGGCATTGGAATGGGCTGCCCAGAGAGGGGGTGGATTCCCCATCCCTGGAGGATTTTCAGCTGAGATTGGCCGTGGCACTGAGTGCCCTGATCTGGTAAAGGGACTGGAGTTGGACTTGATGATCTCGGAGGTCTTTTCCAACCCAATCAATTCTATGATTCTCCGTATCTGTGAAATTGCAGACCTGCCTTCTGAGTCTAGAGATGCTCCACACCACATTTCTGAGAGGTCCTACAGAAACTCCCTGGTTTATGAGGGCTCTTCACAGATTTATCATCCCTGCAATTTTTCCCAGAGTTCAAACTCTCTGTTACATCTGTAGTAAAGATGCTTAACACTCCAGTTTTAAAGATGAAAGTGAAAACTAATGTGGAAGTGATTTTAAAACTGTTGTTAAATTGACTTAAAAAAAGTGAGGAAGGCTTTTCAACAACAGCAACAAAAACACATGAACCCAAACAAAAGCACCAAAAGGGCTGATTCACCAGGAAAGGTATTTCCAAACAAGCTTTATTGAAGTATGTTCAGGACACTCACAATTTTTTCTTTCATCAGACTCTGCTCTTTTTCAAAAGGCATAACTAGGTCTAATATTCAAGTATTTCACTTTGGAGAAACTCAAACTCTAATTTGCCAAAATAAAACAGAAAATAAATCCAGTAAAACACTGAAAGAAACAGTCACAAAAAGAATTATAACCTCTGGAACACATAATAATGAAGGACTGATAACAGTACATAGTTTAGAAGTAGCAATTCAAGCCTATGTATTAAAGTCTCTTTACATAACTTGGGCTGCTTTGCAATTTGTGTTCCAATCAGCAATAATTGCACTCAACATAAAGGGTCACTATCTGAGTTCTACAGTCAGGCACATGCCCTTGGGCCCTGCATTGTGGGGTGTCTGCACCTCCTTCCAGCTGTAAAAGCCTGAAAGAAACAGAACTACACAATATTTTCATGTAGATGAAACCCTACACCTGGTAAAAATATTACTTCAAGTGCTAAAAACCCCTTGGAACTCTCAATGTCCAAAGTACTGAAGAGTCTAGAAACTTAAAAATGCTCATGTAAGCATAAAAGTTTGCATAAACCCTCAGCTTCTTGCTTTACTCCAAGCAGGTCACATTCACCCCCATCTGTCTCTTTATTAAAAAAAGGTCCAAACAAAAGTCATTAAATAAGCACCTTCCAGCTGGGACTTTTCCAGTGACAACATCAAATATTCAGAGCCAGCGAAGCTGACTCTGCTACACAAAACAAAATAAATTTCCAACAGCAGAAGGTGCTGGACACCCTGAGCAGGTGAGAGTTTGGAAAGCTCACCAAAAAATTCCAGAATAAAAAACATTCTGGGATAAAAGAGTGTCTCTGCACAAACATAAAAGGTTTTATTTTCTCCAAACCCAATTTATGTGTGGCAAAATATCATTTGCAAGGGCATAACTCCAGTCCACGTGATTCTACAAAACTGTGGCTTTAGAAACTACTCATGGAGTTCAACCACTTGCAAAGTAATTCATTTTTACCAAATGGAATTAATGCTACTTTTATGCATTTCAGTCCCACAGTTTGCAAATATTAAGGTGAAGTTCTGTGTGATTTGGTGCCAAGAATGGCACTGCCCACTGCCCCATGTACACTCTGTGCCACTCCAAGTGCCCTCACAGGGGGTGCCACTCCTGCTCCAGCCATTCCTCTGCCCAACACAAAGCTGTGCACGTGGCTCAAACACGTTATTTTACCTTTTGTCTCTGCTTAGAGCTCAGCTAAGTCAGCTCTGAGAGCAAGAGTGTTGGCACTCCCTCCCTCATCTCTGACAGGATTTGCACAAGTGGGAGCAGAAAATGTATTTAGCAGGAAATTCCGGAAAACGGAAGACAGATATTGCAAAACTTCCCATGGGAGAGGAAATCGGAGTCAGTTTGGGAAAAGATGACAAACAAGGTTTATTTCTAAGGGTCAGCAGTGGCTTCTGGACACGCAGCAAGCATGGCAGGGGGAAAGAGGAGGAGAGGAGCTGGGATTTGGGAGGTGCTGCTGGGAAACAGGGAGCTCTGGCTCAGCCTGCCACCTCCAGGGGATGGAGCAGAGTCCTCCAGGGCTGAGGATCACAGCAATGGCCTGGAAGCTCTGCCTGACTCTGCCAAGGCAGCAGGAAACAGCCCTTTCCAGAGGCCTGTTCCATCAGAATTCCAAAGGATACATTTCCACAAACACTCAGGGTTACAATGAATTTCAATTTTTCAGCCAAAAACAGTCTTGTCACAAGTCTCCACTGTTCCTGCCACCAAATTAAGAGCCATAAAAAGAATGGATTTTTTAAAGCAGTTCTGGCCAGCTGGATTCTTCCTCTGTGGCTATTGCAGAATTCCTACACGACCTGGAGCCAACTAAATGTTTCACTGATCCTCACTGATCGTGTGCTTTGCATTCTCTGTATCCCACCTGAACCTGCCAGGTGTGCTGAGCCCTCACAGCTACAACCACAAGGTAATGGCTGCTGAGTTCAGCACAGAAAAAGTTCTGTTAATACATAAAAACTTTTCAAACAACTCAAAGTCTTGCAAGTTAATGCTCCTGACAAGGTGACACCGTTCTGAGTCATAAAAACATGAGGTTCTCTTTCTTAGCTACCTCATGATTAAAAGATTATGGGAAATGTACTATCACTGACCTACTGACACCTCAGCAGATCAGCCTCGATTGCCCTGCTTTGATGTTGCATAACACCCACACCATGGCAAAACACATTCTTTCTAAACCAAAAATCACAAGCTCAGATTTCCCCCCAGATCCTGCTAGGGAGAGTTTGACTGCAGCTTTCAATGATCATCCCTTGCTGCTCTAAGAATCACAGGATCATGGAATCAATTGGGTTGGAAAAGACCTCTGAGATCATCAAAGTCCAACCCTTGGGCCAACTCCACTCCCTTTACCAGATCATGGCACTCAGTGCCACAGCCAATCTCAGCTGAAAAACCTCCAGGGATGGGGAATCCACCCCCTCTCTGGGCAGCCCATTCCAATGCCTGAGCACTCTCTCTGAAAAGAATTTCTTTCTGCTCTCCAACTTCAATTTGCCCTGGCAGAGCTTGAGCCCATCGTGCCCCCTTGTCCTATTGCTGAGTGCCTGGGAGAAGAGACCAACCCCCACCTGGCCAGAACTTCCCTTCAGGCAGTTCTAGACAGTGCTGAGGTCACCTCTGAGCCTCCTCTTCTCCAGGCTAAACACCCCCAGCTCCCTCAGCTTCTCCCCACAGCACTTGTGCTCCAGTCCCTTCTCCAGCCTCGTTGCTCTTCTCTGGCCCCGCTCCAGCCCCTCAAGAAACTGAGAGATTTCGGAAACAAAACAATTACTAACATTAATTAACCTGTTTGCAGGAGGAACCAAGGCAGGTGTTGCAGTCAGTGGTGGGCAGAGCTCAGCTACTCCCTCACTCTTGTTTGCCAAGCTGAGGGGAGCAGGGTGATTGTGGATTATGCATTTTATATAAATCAAGCTTCACAGAATAAAAATGTTCTCACTGCCTCTCCCCAGCCTCCCCTAAGGCATCACCCAACCAGGAGCACAGGCAGTAATTACTGGTAGAAAAACATAATCCACTCTATCCCAAACTATTTACTTCAATCTCTAACAGCTTTTCCATTAGGGAAGGGATGTCAAGTGGAATGTAAACCATTATGACACATAACAGTTTGATGGAGCAAGGATTTCAGAAGATTAAGCTGGATTCTGGCAAGCACCAAGTCTCAGAGTTATCAGTTGGTGTCAGGGAACTGGTGGCAGTGGGACCTCACCAGCAGCACTGTGCCCACCTCTGGGGCTCCTAACAGAAGAAGGCCTGGACCTCTTGGAGTGAGTCCATAGGGGGTCCACAAGGATGCTCCGAGGGCTGGAGCAACTCTCCTATGAAGGCAGCCTGGGAGAGCTGTGGGTGGTCAGCCTGGAGAAGAGAAGGCTCCAAGGAGACCTGAGAGTCCTTTCTGGTGCCTAAAGGGGCTCCAGCAGAGTTGGAGAGGGACTGGGCACAAGGAATGGAGGGACAGAACAGAGGGGAATGGCTTCAGATTGACAGAGGGCAGGGTTAGATGGGATACTGGGAAGGAATCCTTCCTTGTGAGAGTGGGCAGGCCCTGGCACAGGTGCCCAGAGAAGCTGTGGCTGCCCCAGCCCTGGGAGTGTCCAAGGCCAGGCTGGACAGGGCTTGGAGCAACCTGGGACAGTGGAAGGTGTCCCTGCCCATGGCAGGGGCTGGAACTGGATGATCTTTAAGGTCCCTTCCAACCCAACCTGTTCTAAACTTTCTAACCTCGACTGGAAGCTCCTGATGCACAAAACTGTAGCACATATCTGAACAAGGAATGTTCACTCTCTCTGCAGGGATTAAGTGGATCTCCTGCTTGAGGCACATACCATTTTTAAAGCATGAGATAGACAAGCAGTTATACTTTCATCTTACACACAGTATTGATATTCCAATAAGACAGCTTCAAGCAATAAATAACAGAAAGACAACCACATTTAGTTATTTATACTAACAAACCAGAAAACTGATGTGTGCCATCCCTGAAACTCCACTGACTTAAAGGTTATAGTCATGATTTCTTTCAGGAAAATCTTTCCATATAGAAAATTTGATTTAACAGAGATTTTCAGATATTCAGTCAAATTTCCTTCTAATTTACATACAGTTATGACAGTGGAACAGGAGACAAACTTGCACATAACAGTAAGAATCTGAAATGCAATAATGTGATGTCTAGGTCCCAGATCTGAATATTTGATTCCTCCCTTCAACCAAGACAGTGCATTTTGATATAAATGCAGTTCTTTTGAAATGGCCAAGACTTAAAGACCATTGCAAGTGGCTGAGGATTGTCCTAAAGAGTTCAGCAACCTGTTGCAAAACCTGCTTTACATTCTACTCACAAATCAGAAACTCCTACCTGATACTCCACCACATTCATTTTGCAACAAAGGGGTTCTATCCTTGAAAGACCTCTCAACTTTTCTTTATTCCAAAACTGAGGTGGCCTGAAATACCAAGGAAAAGTTATAAAAACATGGAAATTTCTCTCCAAAAAGTGTATTTACTGAAACTCTGAGAAATCAATTGTTCATGGGCAGAAACCCACATTTTCTGGAACAAAACATCCTTTAGAGAACATTTTGGCATTTGAGCAACAGCTGCAAGCAGTGAAGATGTGATGGATTCATTTCCAAGTGCAATATCTGTGGGGGCAACACAGGGAAATGTTAAGAACTGGATTTTACACAGATTCTGTAGTAAATGCTCCTTCCCAACAGTTTGGGCTCCCTTTCTCCTCCCTGGCTCTGTGATCCCAAAGCCTCCCAGCACTGCCAGAAGGAAGAAAGGAAGAAGGGTGGTGGTACTCAAACAATTAGAATGTTTTTCCATGGAAGGAATAACAATAGAACTACTTTTCGTCTTATTCACTTAATAGAACTTTGGTAATTAAGAGAAATAAATAATCAAAACCAACCACCTTAAATAACATTTTGGATGGGTTAGGAACGGTCTCTCCTCCTCTGCTCACTTCACTGTAATAGCACAGATTCTGACTCAGGAAAAGAATGCTGCATATTTCCTTTCCCCAACTCAGAATTTTGAACAATAAAGTAATCATTTTATTGAACCATTTTTTTTTTAGCTGATGGAAAATAAAATAAGCTTATGAGTTAAAACAAAAGAGAAACAGGTCCACTGCACTCCTAGTCAGACAATGTGTTGCTCATGCTGCCCCTCTGTTTTGCTCCAGAGCTCCCAGTTTCCCCAGTGATTGTGTGACTCATTTTCTCTTTGTAAACAAGAGTCATTCCCCTTCTCCTCGGAGCTATCGAGACAACATGTCACAATATTATGGTGGTACCATGACAAATACTAATGTAAGTGCCATGAAATACAGCAGTGGTAACACTCCCTTCCACTCCAGCATCTCCCAGGAGCATCCAGCTCTGGGCTGGAGAGCTCCCCAAGGAAGGGGGTTGTGTTCTGCAGAGCTCTAATGGGGGAAATTTAATCTAAGTTAGTGAAATCCTCAGTGCAGCTTCCTGAGGAAAAGCAGGGCTTTACCTGGAAACAATCACAGCCAGTGTGGGCCAGGCCTGACTCCAGTGAAATCCAGGGTTCTACCCAGTCAGAGTCCAACTGCAACCCGCTTGCTTCAAATGCAATAATCAGACCCTCATAAAACACATTCTACTCCTTTTCACACGGACAGGAGTCACAACCACTGAGTGCCTTCTGCCAGCAGCTCTGCTCTTTGCCTGGGGTTTCAAACCTAAGTGTCCTCCTCATCCCTACTGAATAACCATTAGTTTGGAAACCATTTATTTTGTCTAGGAGTTTGGGTTGATGAGAAAAAGGTTGCTCATTAAAAGATCTTTTGCCTAAACGAAGCAACCACAGGAACAACCTTATCTGCACACCAACTTTATGGATGTGGACTGTTGGCACAAACTGCCCCAAACACTTCTAGAATCCAACAGTGCTGAAAATGGTTGTGTCTCTTCATACATTTTTCACATTTCAGGTTAATTCTTAAGCCACTTCAGAAACTATAGTTTCACATTATGCAATAATCTCTTTTGGAGGCTTTATATCTACAATACAGAAAAAGAAAAAAGCTCATTTCTCAGCTCATCTTTTTAATGCCTTTGGCTTCACACACTTTAAAAACTCAAAGTACAGCCTGAAAGAAATCTTATTGAATGTGCAGCCTTGCCATGGCCTGGAATGTTCAGGATTAAGACAAGCAGTGCTAAATCATGCTTGCCAATATGTTTCCAGGGGATACAGCTCTGAACAAACTTGACTCAACCTTCAGCAGTTCTGTTGGAAACTCAGGTACTCCAAAGACAAAGCACAAGCTGTAAAAGCAGCTGGGAGAGTCACCTCTAAAACAGCAACTCAGCGTTTGCTCCTGACCTTAAAAAGTGGCTTCTAAATCCTTGTACCTGCAGATGCCAAAAACCTTTGGATTCAACACCTAAGGGGAGATGCTGTCAAGGAAGAAATACCAACAGCTTTCTGAAGTGCAGTGCTAAAAGGGAATTCTCTAGTTATCTTCTACAGCTTCAGAACAGTGAGGAAATAACTTTGTTTTACTGCCTGGAAATCCAAGGCACAATCCCTGAATTTGAATATATCACAGTCACCATCCCCATATGAAGATAAGAAATAATTATATATATTAAAATCTACTACAACTAACTTGTATTTGTCTAGTTTGAGACAAAAAGGCAGCAGTTCACCCCATGCAAAGCAAAACCTGCAGGGAGAGAAAGCATCTTTAGTGAGAAGAAATAATATCCTTTGGAATATAGAAGAGCATCAGGGTATGGTATTTTTTCCTTTCAGCTACTGATGAGACATGCAATTATAATATCAGTGGGGGTTTTTCCCCTCAAAAGCCAAAGCAATCAATGCTTTTCCATCCAGATCAAAGCAAGGTTCATGATATTATGTCAGTGTTCAAATTCACCAATAGTAGAGGGGGGGAAATACAATTTCTGAAATAATGACTGAAGAGGTCAATTTGACAAGTGTATTTCTGTGAACTCCAATCAGAGCCCAAATACTAAAAAGGGTTAATAAGGGTTCTGAAGTGCCAGCAGAGAAATACCAAGCCATCCAGTCCCTTTTTATTCAGTGGTGTTAGTACCAAATATCCAAAATATTTATTGCATACAAACAGCAGTTTCTAATGTGCCTGCATTTCAGAAGAACGGGGATGAAATTGTTTGGGATAATAAGCTGAGCTTTCCCAGTTCCATCTAAGATTTGTGGGAGCAGCAGTAGCTACTGTATCAAACTGGAGAAGGCTAAAAACAAAACCCAGCATATGCCAATTAATCTTGCAGCATGACGACACAGAGCTAAAATCAGACTGCTAAGACAAGTGTGGGCAGAGAAATAATTTCTCTTCTGTTCTGAGGCTTTTTTTTTTGGGGGGGGGGGGGGGGGGAGAGGGAGGAGAAAGAAAAAAACAAGATGCAAGAGCCCAAATAGAAATTTTAAAAAAATCTTCCCATGCCCTTTTTCATCCAAGGTTGGAAGTATCCCACAATCTTCAAAATAAGCAGAATCTGCTCGTAGGAGCTAAATTTAGTTGCATATGTTTTCCACAACATATGCAAGTGCCACTTTCCCTCTTCCTCCTGGAGGCACTCCCTGCACTGAGCTGTTAGGCACTCATTAATCCATGGATCATGCACTCAGTAATCCATGGGCTCTGTAAACTCCTGAGGAATATTCTATCCCACAGACAGAACCCATCTGTGATTGAGAGAACATTCTCAAAACAACAAAGCAAACTTTCTCCTCACTGCCCCCTCCTCGTAACTTCCCCTCTGTGCTGAAAATCAGTCAAAATGAGCCTGTTATTGTAGTATGGCTGAGAAAAAGCACAAACACACAAAGCCCTGTCTTTGGAGAATGATTTCTGCTGCTCATTTGGGAGGAGCAGCTCCCTATCCCATCACTGAATAGAGAGAATTAATATGTAGTACTTGGAACTTATTTTCTTCCTTCCAAGGATACCAACAACATCATTATCTGATCCACCTTTCACCCTCTTTTCCAGGATGCCATTAATCATATTTTTTAAACATTAAGTGAATTCCCACTGTATTAATTACCATTAGTTATTAATAGCATTAAGTAATTCCAACTCTTTTTCCCTCTGAGTTCTGGGCATCCTTCCTTACCTCTGAAAGACGTGTGGGCTCCTGTTCTCACCCCCTGAGTTAATGAACCAAAGCCAAGTCTCACCTTCCAGAAACCCCTCAGTGACTGTTTCTCAGGACAACTGTCTCAACCTTTCAGTGCAGCAAGGATTACCTTCCACTGGAAATGCTGACACAACTACAGGCAAATTAAAGTACAATTCCTGAAAAAAACCCTCTCCAGTGAACAGTGGGGGTTGAACTCAGCCAAAACACTGAGCCACAGAGCAAGAAATCAATTTAAATCCAAAGTGACCTCACGAACTACTCAAAAAAGCAATAAATTCATACTGAGTCCCATCACTATCACTGAACTAACAGCTTTATTATCTTTATACAATCATGTTTTTGCAAGATAATCATGAAAAGAGAAACAAATCATAAGTAGCAGCAACTACTCCTAATATTGTCAAATCCTGCTGTCTAGATTTGGGGAATTCTATAGTAAATGTAGAACAGAAAGTATATTTAATCAATTGGAATTTTAAGCAATATTCAAAATATTAGTCTGAACGAGCATCATGCATGAAAATGGCATTTGAGAAGATGAGACCATAATCCTCACTGGTATTTCAAAAAGTTGTTTATAATGAAAATATTTCTGCTCTAAAGAGCATAAAACCATGCAAGTGGTAAGCAATGCAAACACACAGAGCAATGAGAGCCCCAACATTTCCCTCTCACTGCAAAGCAGCAGCTCAAACAGGAAGAATCACAGAAAGGATTGGGTTGGAAAAGACCTCTGAGATCATCAAGTCCAACCCTTGGGCCAACTCCAGTCCCTTTACCAGATCATGGCACTCAGTGCCACGGCCAAGCTCAGCTGAAAAACCTCCAGGGATGGGGAATCCACCCCCTCTCTGGGCAGCCCATTCCAATGCCTGAGCACTCTCTCTGCAAAGAATTTTTTTCTGCTCTCCAACTTCAATTTCCCCTGGCAGAGCTTGAGCCTGTGCCCCCTTGTCCTATTGCTGAGTGCCTGGGAGAAGAGACCAACCCCCACCTGGCCAGAACTTCCCTTCAGGCAGTTCTAGACAGTGCTGAGGTCACCTCTGAACATCCTCTTCTCCAGGAAAGAAAACACCTCCTGCTCCAAGACTTCCATCCCACAGTGCCAGGCTGTGCCCAGAAAGGACCAGCCCCGTTAGTGCTGTATGGAAGGACAAGATTTGCTGCTCTCTAGCAGAGGTGGAAGTGCTTTCCTGCTGCCCTCCCAGCTGGAGCAGTGCCTTTGGTTTGCTTTAAGTGCAGTGCAAACGGTGAACTAATTCTGCTCATATGTAGGTAAAGTACCCCCTAGCCCTGCTGGGCACATCAAGGTTGGCACAAATCTCTGCCTGCCCCTTTAGGGCAGCTGTGCTGGGCCCTCCTGGGCTCCTCTGCCTCAACTCACAGATCTGGAGAGGAGAAAAGCAAAATTAAGCACAAGGACCCATTCCAGTTTCCAGAGTCAGCTCCATCTCAGCCTGTCAGGCAAAGCCAGTGCAAACTCCCATTTTATCCACAAGCTCTTCCCCCTCCCAAAGGTGCTTTCCCCTTCCCATTCTCTTTTGCATGTTCACTAAATGTGAAAATATTTCATTAATGGTTTCTGAATGTTGCCAGTCAGACCGGGTTCTTCCTTCACAGAAATGCTCTGCAGAATTACAGAATTATTTGAGCTGGGCCAGGCTGTGTTGGCATCTCCCCCCACAAGTCCTGAGATGAGAAACTGTGTTAAAATGCAAAATATACCAGGGCAGAATGGGGAAAACAGAATGCAGAAGCAGTAATGATTTATTTCTACTGCATCTGTTGCTCATACAATAATTTAACCAGAAGAATACTAACAAAGTATTAATATCAATTTTCAATTGAACTCTGTAAAAAAAAAAAAAAAAGAAAAAATCAAACCTATTTTGCAAATGCAGAGTTTGTGGAGAACCACCAGGATGAAATACTGAGTCTCTCAGAGCTACAAACCCACTTAGTTACCCACAAATGGCAGGCACATTCCCACCAGTAATACTAAGTAAAACTTGCAGACCTGAGCCACCAGGATCCTCAAAGCACAGTTGTAAAGTAAAAATACGTTTTCACCCCAAATCCAGCAAATTGGACTACCAGGTTATTGTCTTTTCTCTTTGACAGTGGAATTAGGAGCAATTTTTTGAGGCCAATATTGAATGATTTTTGGGAATTGTGCGGTGGAAAAGAGGAGCCAATCCAAACACAGGGAGTTTAAGAATAGCTGCAAACATTTTGCTCTGAATAAAGGAAAAACAATGAACTTGTGCACATGAATATATACACAAACATATATATAGATACATACACAGAATGCTAAACCATATGTACCATAAACACATATACCACTAAGCAAAGGTTCAGTAAAGAAACTAAAAGCTTTGCCTCAGAAAGGACAAATTGAAAAATAAAAATGCAAAGGCCCTGCATCTGCATACTTTATGAAACCATTCTCTGTAAACTTTCCTTGGCTTTCTGTTCCACCTGGGAAAGTCACACAGAAGTTTGTGCTCTCTGAATTAAAGCAAACTCAGTACAACACTAAGAGAACTGTTACAATTGCTGTCAGAGAACTACTGGGGGAAAAGTAAAGTCACTCATTATCCCAAAGAAAAGAGCAGAACACTTTGAGGAGGAATAACCACAATATCTGTTTCTGCTGTTATTTATTATCATTGAAACAAGGAGGTTTTACTATTTTGTGATTTGCAGACCACTTAGGACACGTTCCAATGGCAAATGTTACAGGACAGTGAATGCTACAGAACATTAATTTTAAATAATATTGGATCCAGCTTTATGTTATGGTGTGTGTTTTAATACACACTGCTCCTAATAAATATTATAGTTAAGAAATAGTAACATTTTTAACTAAACATAAACACAACCCACACACATTTGAGAAAGATTGACAGAATAGATAATTTCTGCTGTTCCTAAAGTGACACTCCAGTGATGTGAAAACCAAAGGAAGCATAAAATTCAAATCCCCTTCAGCTGAGCATCACATTATTAATCTTTTTTCACTGAAAGAAATGAAAGGTCACACAAAGCAGAGCCACCCTGCCCAAGCCTGACTTGCTGCAAAGTACCTTATGAAAGGCTCTTTCTTCCCTCAGAACAATGTAGATGACAAAGACCAGTGGTTTTCACTTATATAAAATTATAATTGTAGATACCAACTTAGAACCAGCTGTAAATTCACTTACTGTGTCCATGATTTAAGACTGCTTGTTACTTTTATTTCTCTCCTACACTAAGATTCTGGGCAATTTATTTCTGGCAGCTCTTTGAGGCACCAACAGCAGCAGGTGCTCACCTGGATGGGGAACAAACACCTGATTTACCCCAAAAGATCCCAGACCCAACTGTTATGATGACTAAGGAAGATGCATTCTGCCAGATTCTAAGGTTGTACATGAAAATATTTCTGCCCAAGAGGAGTGATGTACAACAAACACATGGAAGGTGTGAATTCCTCTGACACATGTTGCCCCTGTGTACATTTAAATAGCTCTGACATTGCCTGCAATTCCCATTTGGGTCCACAGCAAACCCAGAATATTGATTTCTTACCATTTTTATTTGTTTCATGGGTTAGGGTTCGTGTTTTTTCACTATTACACTTCACCACAGTCAAAGACTGAAAGTTATTGGCCAAGAAGGCCAATGGGATCCTGGCCTGGATCAAAACTAGCGTGGCCAGCAGGCCCAGGGCAGTGACCCTTCCCCTGGACTCTGCCTTGGGGAGGCCACACCTTGAGTGTTGTGTTCAGTTCTGGGCCCCTCAGTTCAGGAAAGAGATTGAGGGGCTGGAGCGGGGCCAGAGAAGAGCAACGAGGCTGGAGAAGGGACTGGAGCACAAGTGCTGTGGGGAGAGGCTGAGGGAGCTGGGGGTGTTTAGCCTGGAGAAGAGGAGGCTCAGAGGTGACCTCAGCACTGTCTGGAACTGCCTGAAGGGAAGTTCTGGCCAGGTGGGGGTTGGTCTCTTCTCCCAGGCACTCAGCAATAGGACAAGGGGGCACGGGCTCAAGCTCTGCCAGGGGAAATTGAAGTTGGAGAGCAGAAAAACTTCTTTGCAGAGAGAGTGCTCAGGCATTGGAATGGGCTGCCCAGAGAGGGGGTGGATTCCCCATCCCTGGAGGTTTTTCAACTGAGATTGGCCATGATCTGGTAAAGGGACTGGAGTTGGACCAAGGATTGGACTTGATGATCTCGCTGGTCTTTTCCAACCCAATCAATTCTATGATTCTGAGCTGCCCTCTACGAAAAGCACTGAAAATTTCAAATGGAGAACAAAACCCTGTAACTGTAAAACATTTCAGGATTGCTGCTTCAGAGAATTCCAAAGGACAAGAGGAATCCACAGGCAGAAATATATTTTCTATATATATTTTTACCTACTGAAAAGGAAAAGCAGCAGAGGCCACTCCAAACTGAAATCCCCAAGAAAAACTCAAAATATCAGTGACTTATTTGCCATGTCATTCTTCCTTTGCCTCCTTTCCTCTCTAAGTTCCTTTGCCTCAGATTCAGCACATGAACAGACTTACACTTAGTTGAACTAAATCTCTGAAAATAACTTTCACTTTGTCCTAAAGCCCAGCATGCAAAGGCAAAAGTCCAAGTCACAGCCACATGAGAGATTTTAAATGTGAAAGTAGTAAACATTGGGGTAACTTGAAATAAATAGTTTACTTTGGGTCCTTAAGCTGCCTAATTAATTTTTGTTTGACAGTGTATTGCAGCAAGCAGCGATTTAAGCAGCTGCTTAAACACAGATCATACAAATATATGAGAACAGGCTAATGGAAAGAATGGCATATTTATTTAGATTAAACATTCCTGAACGAATTAAATAAAAAATGCCCAGATGACAAGAGAACTGTGTGGCTTTCTGAAATGGGCTGCAGCACAAAACTTGCTTTGCGAGTTCACACGAGGGAGAGCATCAAATGCAATGTGGTGAGTCCAACAAAGATTATGAATTTGTTCTAAGCTGTTAACAGGCATCATTTGAAAAGACTTAGATTAAAAATAACTCCTCAGTTTGCTTTATTTTAAAGCATATAACCTTTTTTATTACTCAGACTAATTTTCATCTCCAGAAGTCATTGCAGTTTGCTTTGATGCTGTGTAATGCCTCTTGGTTCTCTTAAGTGGTACATAATTATATTCCTCCCCTTCCCCCAACAGAGATCATAAATTCATCATCTTCTGACAGCTTCAAACAATTAGACTTCAAAAACATGCAGGTGAGGCATGTAGGTTAAAAGTTATGTCAAGTTGTTCAGCTTTTAGATGACAGAAGGGGCCTGGGGGTTATTTGGTGCTTAAATCCCAAGCTCTGAAGATCTGAGGGAAGTGGCAGAGCCACCTTTGGTCAGTGCAATATCTGGAAACAATCCCTTTAAATCTAAGACAATATCAGCACTCAATCCTCTGACCTTTCAGTGCAGCAGCAGAGACTCAGCAATAGGAAGGGACTCAAAAAACTCCATGTGGAGATGCTGGCTCATGGTGTTGGCTCGTTTGGAGTTTCAAAAACAAAACAACAAAACTGTTGGATGCAACAGCACTTCCCAAAGCTGCAAAGAACATTCTAGATACCTGAGGGTGAAATTCAGAGCAGGCCTGATGTTCTCCCATCATGCCCATGCAGAGATATTACAAAAAGGAACATGATGGCCATGTCTGTGGAGACCACTCTGCTGCTCCAGCGCTCCCAGGGCAGCTCCACACCCACCTCCTCACTTAGATCTGCCCTCCAAACTTCACTGGTGATGCCTTTTCATGCTCTCCCCCCACACCCCACTGAAATCTGCCCTGCAAACTTCACTGGCGATGCCTCTCCATGCTCTGCTGCTTGAAGCACACACAGAATCCCAGAATATTCTGAGCTGGAAGGGACCCACAGGGATCATCTGTCCAGCTCTTCAAAGGATGGCCCACACAGGCACCAAACCCACCTCCCTGGGGTTATTTGCACCACACTTGTGCAACCTGCAACAACTCATCATCATCATCCTCTTGTCAGAATCCTTGAAGTTAAAGGCTCAGGTTGCCAGTTGAGAGTTTGTTCTTCCAATTATTTCAGGGGTTTTCCCCCCATATTTCACCTTCCCCAAACAATTTATTTTTCTATTATCCACTTTACTCATCACAATTTCCTTTGCTTTCCCTTCTCTTCCACTTTTTTTTTCAAGTGCCCAAAAATAGAAGCTAAGTCTGCCTTCATGAGCCCTGAGGGTGAGCTCAGAGCTGCTGGATGTGACAAAGGGTGACTCCAAACATCCCAGGTTAAAAAGTCTAAGACAGAACACTGTTATCTTCATAATTTACTTTAATCTTACACTCTACCCTAACCCTAATTCCTTCTCCAGCTGCTAACCAAATGATCTCTTATTTTAGGCTTTCAGTTGCAATAGTAATTAATATACTTCTTTTTAATTTCACCCATTTGTGACCATCAGTTTTAGTTCTGACACTGCCCTGTGAAACACCTGGATGCCCATCTATCCTGGAAGCACTACAAGTTGTATGTGGGTTTTGTCATGCCAGTGCCAGCCTGTTATTAAAAAAAAATACACAGAAGAATCAGACCCAAAAGATACTCCTGAATGACCTGTTTCAGTTAGTGGATAACTGAGAACTCTGAATATTCTTCTAAACTGGCTGTTCCCCCCCAAAAAAATGGTCATTGTTTTGCAGTCCCTTCCTCTCTATCAGATTTTTCTTCTGACTTCTCAGTAAAACCTGGCAACTCTCTGATGAAATCTGTCCTCTGTGTACTGGCAAACTCATTTTTTAAAACCCCACTCTGACATCTTTCCTCATACCCAGTTAGGCCCCTCTTTACCCTCCCACAAAGCAAAGCAATATCTCTTCCCACCCACCCTCACCAGGCAGCTCTCTGGGAATTCTTCCTCCTGACAAATTCTCTCTGTCAAATGGCAGTAAATCACACACTTCAAAGAATTCCTTAAATAGCAAAGAATGTATTTTCGTTGGACCTAACCAAGTTGAATTCATCTACATTACCTAAATATTTTCTAGCATGTTCTTATCTTCAGGCTTGCAGTACCACTTGGAAATTGCATAAAGCATCTGATTCCGGATAATCTCTTCTGGATAGGCTAAGAAAAAATAAAAAGACTTCATGTTTTAGCTTTCTCCAAATCATCTGTTCTTTCTCTCACTCACTGGAAGAAAGAAACACCTCCTTCTTCATATCCTAAAGATAGCAAACCATTCTGCTTTGGCCAGGCAGTGGCCATGAAAGAGGTCCCAGTTACCATCTCCAGCCTTTTTAATCGGAGAACAGTTTGCTTAAGTTAATTAACAGCTTGTGGAGAACCAAAACTGTTGCATCTAATTTTGAAGCAAATCACTCTAACTCCAAACAACAAACTGTCAGTTAAGTGACTCTAATCTGTTAATTCTGCCTTTGGGCAAACTGTGTGTACAGCAATTTACACTGTAGTGACTGCAGGAATTCCAGTTTCTTCTCTCCACACACACAGAGTTTCTATTGATAGCTGGGATTTCTTTGGTTGAAGATCTGGCACCAATTCCCATTAAGGTTCCAAGGCAAAAGGTCCCCAGTGACCCACGTGAAAAACACACACTGACTCAGGTATTTCTAAAAGTATCCTGAATTTAGAGAACCAAGACAGAAATTTCATGATTAATACGAGCTATCCATGGCCAACAGCAAAGAGAGAATTTATTTTTCCTGACCTAGTGGAAAATATAATGTATTGAAATCAATAAATTTAGGACTGTCAAAGTTTGAGAAGGTTTGTAATTATTAAAAGTGATGGGTCAGAACAGTCCATAGTCCTCACCTGCTCATAACAATACTCCATGGGAAAAAACCAAACAAACCCAAACCACAAAAGCACAGAAGATTTCAAATAATGCAGATGGTGTTTACAGACATTTTAACACCACAGACCTTATTCTTTGCTCAGATAAACTGCTCAACAGACAGAAATTCCAGGCCATGGCACCATTGCAACACAGCTAATTCATTTACAAAAGTATCTATAAGTGGATCTGTCAGGAAGCTGCAGATCCAGGATCTAAACTTTCCCAGCAGTGGGACAGAGCTGGAGCTATTTAAGCAAAGTTTGGCACTTCAAACAATTTTTTATCAGAGAGAAAAATCAGAGTGTCTGTTTCCTGCCTGCATTTTGCACACACTCCTCTGACTTCTGAATTTACAGCCCTCCAGCACTTGTACTCGAGTTACAAATCATTTCCTAAATACTATGGAATTTCTTGAAATTGTGATAACTTGAACTGTCTCAGATCCTCCCCTGTGGAAGAAAGGCTGGAGTCTCACTCTCAGGGAAAAAACCCCACACAACTGTTTCTATGTATTCACAAAAACCAGGTGGTTCAGACCATGATTTTTAAATTATCAGTTCATCTAAAAGCAAAGAGTTCCATCACTTGTACTACAATGTCATCTACTCCATTCATATCACATACAAACCCCCCACCTCAGACCTCCATCTCCCCTCAGCAATTAATTTGGTTCCAAAGGACTGGAACTCAGTTCCAGTGTCCAAGTGGATCTTTACCATGTAATGGTTAAAATTCCAGAGTCCCTCAATTTTTGCAAATATCTTAAAAAAACCCCAGTGGTTATGATTTATGCCAAGTTTTGGACCCTAATTGTCTTTAGAGGGTTTGAATATCCTCTGAGCTACTTTTTGCTGACTTCCTTGAATGAAACTCAGCTGCATTGACTATTTTCAGCTAATATACAGTGAATATAACACACCACCACAAATACAGGGCCCTTTAAAACATGCCATTAAAAATACATAAATACAAAAACAAACTCTGCCAATGCTTTAATAGTTAAATCTTTCAGAATGCATTCCAATTTCTGTGTACTAACAATGTATTCTTTGCATAGTAAAGAGTGATGGCCAACTTCAGTAGAATTTTTAAGAAGACAACACCAAATCTGGAACCAGACTATCATTTAGCATTTAGTGAGACAGGACAACCTCTTTTCAAAAGCATCATAAATCTGTTAGAGCAGCTGGATTTCTATGGAGGAGAAAAGTCACTACTTATCAACAGCAAGTTTAGATTATACATAATTTGAATTAAATGAAATTACTCCTGATGTAAAAAGGTGTGGAAAGATGCAGTATTTGTCTAGAGTATATAAAAGGAATAATCTGTGGATTAATCCATGCTCTGGATGCCTTTATTGATTCCTTCTGGGTGGATACAGGAGTTGGTTTTAACCAAGAACTGGCAGGAGTCTCAGGGGGAAAAATCCTTTTGCTTAAAAGTCATATTCTGGAATGTGGAATTTAAAATGCCACATACTGGTAAAGATGCTGGTAGGGCTCTCTCTTCCAGTCAGAAACAAAAAGAAAAGAAAGAAATGCCTCCAAAGAGATTTTCAGGATAAAACCCACCTAATCCATGACTGACTACAAACTGTAATAGTTTGTGATCTTTCCCTACAGCTTCCCAGCAGGAACTGTGATAATGCTGAGTCCTTCTGAACACAATGGGTTGGAACTTGACAGGGAATGCAGCTGGAAATGCAGGAACACCCACAGGTTGAGGAACTGCCTCACCTGGATTGCCCAGGAAGCCAAGCCTTGGTGGGGACAGGAATGCCTTCTCCTGGCCAGAGGGTTAAGAACAGGGCACTCCCACAGTGCCTGCAGTGCTCTGTGTGCATGGACAGTGTGCATGAGCATGGTTTGTATGGAATGGAGACATCATGTCTAGGAGAAGCTTCCTGCCCTGAGGCATGAGATTCCCAGGAAAACAAATGAAAATATATATATATATATAGTCAGCAGAAAAGAGATCTTATGGTTCCAGCGGGGAAACACATTACAGAAGAGTTCCAAAAAATGGGAGCAGGTGACAAAATAAATGAAGGTGACACTGAGAAGACAGAGCCCAACTGTGAAGCCTCACAGTTGTCTCTGGTGAAGATCTGTAGGACTGGGGTCCTACTGTTTCTTTCAGTGGCTTGCAATGAATGGAAAAGAACACTGGTCTTACCACCCCTGATCTGGACAAGAGAAACACTCACAGAGAGGTGGGGAGGGACCTACTGAGAGCTCCTGGCCTGGGCCCTGCAAGCACCTTCCACACCAGGTGGGACCAGGGCTTGGAAATGCCCCTGAAGACACAACTTGACAGGGGTTCAACCCTGACACACAGAGAAAACTTGCATGATTTCAGAGCTGCTTTGGAATAAACACAGACACAAAAAGCACAGTCAGAAGGCACCCTCACTCCACCAAAAAAGAATTAATAAAGCCCCTGAGGATGAAAGTCATCTAAAATGAACAAAGAAAAAAATAAACTTGCAGATATAGAATTGTCTCCAAAGAAAACCAGCACTGTGCAAACACTGAGTCATTATATTTGTGTAGGACTCGAGTCAGAAGGTCCTTTAAAACCTCCATCTATATTTTGTTGTTCCTCAAATATGAATACGCAGTCATTGCAAGCCACAATTTTCACCACTGCCTCCAAATAAAGAGACCAATCAAAGCTGATGCAGAAAACTTCGGAAAAATGGGCTACCCTTTCAGGATTTGATTTCCAAGGACAAGCATCCAAAATATTTCACCCTTAGTCATTTAATAGCTGAGCATCAGCAGAGATGTGAAAAGAAGTGAAAGATTTCAATCTACCGGCTGGAGAAGAATGGAACGCTCCAAATCTCATTTTGACACATAAAAGCACTTGGAACCCAAACCCTGCTCCCAAAATCCAGCCAGAGAAGTTCAGGAGAAACCAAGGGATGCAGCCCCAGTTGCATTAATTGCTCAGAGGTTGCAACATCCCCCTGTGGTCATTGCAAGGTGCAAACTGACTTCACAGACCATAACACTGCAAAAGTCAAGGATAAAACTGGATATTACAGGAAGGTAGAATCATAAAACCTGAGGAAAATAAGGCTGAAAATTCTAATTTTCTTAGGAAGTAAACTCTTTCTTCTCCTGAACAGGCCAAGTTCTGGCCAGATGGCAGCTTTCTAGTTTAAGGTAGTGCATACAGACAGCCCATAACCTTTAGGGTTAATTCCAAGTGTTTCTGCAGGTCCCAGGGATGCCAATGGGTGACAGCAGATGATCTGCAGGTCGAGGGTGGAGCAGGAGGAGGCACAGATCACATTGCACAGTGTGACAGCATCAAAGCATCAGGTGCAAATCAAACCCAAACACAAATTCCACACAGAGCCTGGCACCACAGGCAGGCAGGAGACAAGCAAATATTTGACTATTTGAAGTGACAGAAATAAATATCTGAACCAAGGCAGCAAAGCCACTCTAACTTCATTGATAATGAAGGAAAATTACTATTAATGTTGGCAAAATTGGTTGTCACAATTTAAATCCTGTAGCCCCAAGCCTTGTGACAAGGCTGGGAAAACCCTCCACATTCATGGTTTGCCTGATAAAGGATTGCTGGCCTTTCTCACTGAAATGCTTCAGTTCAACAGCACCCAAGTCCAACCACTTTTCAAAGCCCAGTCTGTGTCTCAGCAAGCAGTGAGTGACCTGAGACTGTGCAGGGAAAGGGGCTCTGGCAAAAGCAAGAGGGAAAAGGCGAATCTCACAGCAGAATGTCAAGAAGTGACAAGTGTTTTTGCCTTCCTACATCCAGGAGGAAAAAAAAGGCACAAACCCACTTTCCTTCCTGCAGGTTTTGGAGGCAGCAAGTCCAGACTCAGAGCAGGGACAACCTGCAGCTGAATTAGCTCCAAGTGGGGAATGGCCAAGGGGTGCTTTGTTAACACCCCAAGGACCAAAGCCTTTCCAGAAGGAGGGTAAACACAATCCCTGCATTTTTGAAAGTTTGAGATGACAAATTGTTTAATTAACTGCAGTGTAGTCATGTCTAAATCATCTTAGGAAATCAGTACATGTTATGAAATTTAAGTAGGAAAATGCTTAGAAGGTCAAGCATCAGCTTCCTAAACATATGAAAGACAAGCAGTTCTCACTTCCAGGAATAATCCAGGTTTAAAATAAAATATATAACATCATAATATAATTTATCAGCTTTATGAAACAAACAAAAGAGTAAAAATGATATTTAGACAAGTCTTTCTGCTATGTGGTAAGACTGGTCATACAACTGACTGAGTGTATGAATAAACAGAATTAAAATTTTGAAGCCATACCAAGCAATGGGAGATGACAAAAATACACAGTATTTTGATTGGTTCATAACTTCCTTAAATTTATATCAGCTCTGGAAATTAAAACTTTTAATAGCTGGAGCAATAATGTGCATAAGAAAATATTCTTACAGATTCTTTGTGGTGAGCAACTTTTGCAACAGAGGAGACAGAGACAGTGATGCCTTAAGGTAATAAAGGCTCCCGATGTCACATTAAACAAATTTATAGCCACCCCCTGCACAAGAGGGCAGAGCTGTCACAATCTGCTCAATTTGATGGAAACAAGGCCTCTGCTGTACATTGCAAAGTACATAAAAAGGTTATTAGCATGGAGAGCCCACAGCCCAGTGTCATGCACATAAAAGTAACTTACAGAGAAATTCCTGCACCCTAACCCTGTTTTGCAGCAGTTGCATCTGCAATTGCATCTGGCAGCATCTGCTTTAACCCAACAGAGTCACTAGAGCAACAGAGCACACATTTACTGAGCCAGTTAGCCCATAATCCTCACTGTTATGGTGCTCTATCAGTGCTTGACAAGGAAAACAGTTAATTTCTTTTGAGTCCTAACTCCAGTTATCCTCCAGGTTACTTATCTTTTCAATAGACAAGTTTGGGTTAAGCATGTCCAAATTATGACTTGTTCATTTTCTTCTTCCAAAGAGCACATGGTGCCTTTACATGAACTCAGGACTTGAAAATAATTGAGCCAAGTGAATCTCCAAGTTTCCAGTCGATTCTTGGGGTAAGACCATGTACAACATTCACAGACAACGATACCAGGGGTTGAGTTTAGGCTATAAAATCCCAGATGGACTAAATACCAGAAAATACATTTGGGGAGGGCACTTTTCTCACATTTTAAGAGAATTTGTTAGTGCACAAAAAGAAAGACAGTACTAATGGAATCTGAGCAAAACACAGTGCCAAGCATTAAAGTGTGTTAAATGACAGGAGATTTTTTTCAAAAGCCCAGGAAAAAGCCTCCCCAAATACCTTATTTTAATGAACCACACAGAATTCCACACATCTTCAGCACCATCTCAATGCAGATTCCACTAAAATGGTGGGAAACTTTCGTTTCACAAGATGAATTTCACAGAATTATTGAACTAACACACATTAAACAAATTACTCTCTATAGCATATTTTGAGTGCAAAGGCTCTTTTTTTCTCACTGTAATTGGAAATGCAAGCCAAGATGCACAAATTATGTCTTTGTCAGCATCCCTCTAGTGAGAGACATCATTCTTTATTGCCCACAGAAGAAAAAGCACCAGCCACACCTGTAACCTGTCACTGCTCATTCTGTCCCATCCAAGGTGTTGGTTGTGTTCCCTCAGCATTCCAGTAACACTGAGCTGCTTCCAGGAATTACAGTAATGGCAACTCAGCCTTCTCTGATGCTCCACAGAGTGAAAAATCATTTCAAAAGAACAGTGGGGAAAAAATGTGACGGAGAGCAGTGTTGAGAGCATTGCCATCAGCATCTGTGTCTGTGCTCTGTGTTCAGGATTCATCACTCTACAGCACCTAAATGCCTATCATAAATATGTACATCAAATTAGAACCTCCAATTAGCACTTCATATCTAAGTAAAGTCAGCACACAAATTACATTTTCATCTGTAAAAGGGAAAAACTTTCATATTCATGAATAGCAGGTTGCAGCATCCTCCACAGCCAAAAAAACCCCATCTGAATTACAACACAAGTTAAAACATTCTGTGGGAAGGAATTTAAACCTCTTGTATTGATTTTTAAATAAAGTATCTAGGAAACTTGCCAGGGGTTGAAAATATTTCCCAAGGTAAGAATGTGGGGCAAAACCAGAGAGAAAAGTCATTTAAAAATGCTACAACAATACTTTAAAAAAAAATCGGTGTAAACAATGTGCTTTGCAGTTATTTGGTTTAGATGCTCTTAATTAATACAAAATGATTTATGCAATTAGCTTTCAAGCAGTCAAGGAAGGTAAACTGAAGAACTCTGAGCAAGGCAAATTCTGCAGACTGGAGCTGGTCAGTCACACTCCAGGCACAAAGGACAAATCCAGAGGAAAATCCAAATGCCCAAAAAGTGCCATTCCTTTATACTGTTATTCAAGTCTCATTAAATGTGAGGCACTGCAAGGAAGGATTTAGAGATAAAAAAGTCAAAATGAAGCAATCCAGCACATGAGATATCCCAAAGAGATGAAAAGCTCTACCTGATTAAATCAAAGAATTGGATTAATGCTGAAAAATATGCTGTATCTATTTCTGACTGCTTTAAAATTAAAGATTCAAACTGGTTTTGAAAAATGCTTTCAGACTGGAAATGTTTCACCAAAATATTCTCCATGAGCATCCACAGTGAGTACCACAAATAACAACTGTCTGTGCTGTCCAGAGAGCAATAAGAACCATTATTTATCAAAAATTTCTCACTTTTTTCCCTTTAATTCATCGAACTTGGAGAGGAAATAAATATTTTTTACAAAGAAAATAAATAAAATTTTTTATCACAAGCTTTAAAGACAGTAAAAAAAAAAGAAAAGACACTTGGTTTTGGGGGTTTTTTGGGTTTTAAGTATCTCAACTGTGAGAAAAACAGATTCCTTCCACATTTGGTGTTTTTCTACCAGATTGGCTTCTAAGTGACTAAGGTCACAACTTCTTATTCCTATGGGATCAGCTTTTCAATTCTTTGCCTTCAGGAAGCTCCCAAGAGTTTCACTTGGTTTCCATGCCCTCTATCTCTCCCTTTAAAATGGAAATCAGCTTGTAATTTTAGTCTTCCTTCTGAGAAAGGCAGCACCATCTCAACATGCAAAGGAAATTATTATGAAACAGAAGTCACTGTCTGTTCACACCAGGATGGATCCTCTGCATCCTTCACCTCTCATTTTCTGAGCTTTATGAGCTATTCAGTATTTCACCAAAGAAAGGAATGATGGTTTTAATCTTCGTGTCCCTGTCCTTGAGCAACTACCAGTGACAAGTCTTTTCTCTGCTTCCATGTCTTCCTGAGCATGTCCAGTCTGGACTGGAACTCCTTCTGACATCTCTCCCTTCATTTGGAAATGTTCAGCTGACCTGGCCCATGGAATGACCCTTAATGAGCAAAGTGATCCTGCTCACCCCAACTCTGCCAGTTCCTTGAGGCACTCAGTGTCACTGTCACTCCTCACTGTCTCCAATGGCCCAGTAAAGTGAAGGGTTGGCCTTGGCAGAGCTGGCACTGCCCTGAGCCAATAAAACCTCTCCAGGAGAGCAGCACACTGGAAGCAGCAGCTGAAAAAGTTCTAAGTAACGACTTGCTTCAAGTCTCCAAAAAACACATCCCGAGGATCTAAGTAGAAGATTATTTTGCTAAAATTACATCAAAGTTCAGGCTTGTAATTATAATAGGTATAATAAATGTAAGGAGCTATCTGGCATGAAGGCAGCCAACTGTTAAAAATCTACCATTATTTCCATTTTACACTCCATAGAGCAGCTGAGCCCTGTCACACCCAGCTCTGTGCCTGAGCTCAGACAGGTGTTTTTCAATGGCAACGGTTCAGCAGCTCCCGCTCCAGCAAAGACAGCAACTTATCCCATTCAACTGCAGGCTGCAAGCCCTTCCCACTGCAGGAGGTCAAAT
The DNA here is from genome assembly GCF_047495875.1 of Pithys albifrons albifrons. Classification (NCBI taxonomy): domain Eukaryota; kingdom Metazoa; phylum Chordata; class Aves; order Passeriformes; family Thamnophilidae; genus Pithys; species Pithys albifrons. The sequence continues at coordinate 13,352,184 of NC_092460.1, forward strand.
TAAAGTCGGTCATTTATCCCAATCACCCAGCAAGCAGAGGGCTGGCTGCATGTTAATGGAGTGAATGGCTGGGCAGGCAGAGCCAGCACACCCTCCCTGCCCTGGGGGGCAGCACAGCATGTGCCACCCACTCAAACCAAAGGGGCACAGGCACAGGCCCAAGGTATTCCTCAAGAAAGACAGAGAGCAAGGAAGACCATGTTTAGCTGTACTAAACCCTCCAAAAACCCCAAATATCACCCAGCAGCAGGGCCCTGCTCAGCTCAGCCAGGCTGTGTCACCTCTGTCTGACATGGCAAACCCCTCCTTGCTGAACACCACAGTAAGAACATGGGCATTACACAAGTGCCTCTCCTGGCATCCCTTTCTACAAATAGTCACCACACTAATATAAAGCCACAGCACTACATGATATCACCTCCAACCTGAAGATTGTGAGGCTGCATTAATCTTAGTTGCAGTACAGATTTCTCTACAATGGGAACAGAATCACAGAATGGATTGAGTTGGAAAAGACCAACGAGATCATCAAGCCCAACCCTAGGTCCAACTCCAGTCCCTTTACCAGATCATGGCACTCAGTGCCACGGCCAATCTCAGTTGAAAAACCTCCAGGGATGGGGAATCCACCCCCTCTCTGGGCAGCCCATTCCAATGCCTGAGCACTCTCTCTGCAAAGAATTTTTTGCTGCTCTCCAACTTCAATTTCCCCTGGCAGAGCTTGAGCCCATGTCCCCTTGTCCTATTGCTGAGTGCCTGGGTGCAGCCTTGAAAAATTTCTGACTGTAGTTCACACTCCAAGGTGTAAAAACCACTATATAATGGCAACTTTTAAACAGAAGAATGCAGAATTAATGCAAATTATAAAAACTAGTCAGGAGAAAAACCACCAGCACACCTTGGCAGCTGTTGCAAGAGTAACACAGTCCTGTTTCTCAATTTTGGCACAACTTCAGCTCCTGAAAACTCAAAGATGGAAAGTCAATGAGAAGTGCTGCAGGACAACATCTAAAGCCAAGGTAACCTGCTTTTGCTCAAGCCATAACTTCTTGGTAGCTTTGCTGCCAGTCTGGGGCTGGGGCAGCACACTCACTGTCTCAGGTGGGGTGGACTGTGGCAATGCCATCACCTGTCACTGACCTCCTTCCTGGGAGCTCCATTGCTGCCATGTGGGATTTAACAGCCACATTTCACTGTATTTCAGGGAGGGCTATGAGCTGCTGCTCTCAGAGGTCTCTAGAATATCTGTTGTAGGAGCAGGGACATTGTGTTTTATGAGGAGAGTCGACACATTCTTAAAGTTTAGTAAGAAACACAGAATCTCACCAGGCAGGTTTTATTGGCCAAATTGATTTTGTCATAGACTCCTACAATGGATTGGGTTGGGAGGGACCTTAAAATTGATCCAGTTCCAACCACCTGCCATGGGCAGGGACACCTCCCACTATCCCAGGTTACACCAAGCCCAGTTCAACCTGGAGCAGTTCCAGGGCTGGGGCAGCCACAGCTTCTCTGGGCACCTGTGCCAGGGCCTGCCCACCCTCACAGGGAAGGATTTCTTCCCAATATCCAACCTACACCTCCTCTCTGTCATTTTGAAGCCATTCCCCCTTGTCCAGTCATTCCAGGCTCTCGTAGACAGTCTCTCTCCACCTTTCTTGCCTGCTCCCTCTGGGTTCTGAAAGGCCCCAGTATGTCAATCCAAAGCCTTCTCTACAAACTGAACAAACTGAATTCTCAGTCTTATTTTGAACTAAGTATTAAAAGCACTATTAAATTAAGTAAGTAAAACAAGAAGAACTACAAGGGATTAATTCCTCTACCCCGTTCTTACTACAATATACAGCCACTGTTTGCACATGTGCCAAGTCTCAGAGTACAATCTTTGGGCTTATCATGGTCCACCAAAAGATAAGCTTAATTATGACAGAATAAATCAAACATATCTGTCAAAGGAGAAAAAAAAATATATCAGAAAAAGTTATTTTTTCCTCCTGAAAAAATAGCTCTGGGTAGATACATCAACTGCACAGCTCTGCAACCTCCTCCACCTCGACTGCAGTGTTGGCAGCAGGTTCCCACTGAAGGAGCAGACTCTGTCATTGCAAAGCTTGCTTTGATTCTGCTCCTGAGGAGAGGTTTGATACAGCAGTCAGGAAAAGGGCAACATTTCCATATCCCAACAGCCACAGCCACAAACACACACAAACCTCACTGGTGAATCTGTCAGTGGTTTTGCTATGGCAAGTTCTCACATACTGCAGCTTAGATTCCCAGCCACCAAGGGAAAAGTCATGTCAGGAGGACTCACTATATCCAACTGCAGTAGCAGAGAAACAGGTTTTTGTAAGGAAAACATCATGAGATACCTATAAAGCCTTCAAGAAATTCATCCTAGTTTATTGCTTCCATATTTAAAACAACAAAACAAAGCAACCAACCCTATTGTCTCTTGACCTTGATGAGTAACTCCTGCTACAGAAATAAATAGAAAAAGGAAAAAAAATTGCATGGTCATTTAATAATTCTCTCTGTAAATCCCTCCCAGTGTGGGAGCAGGATCACAGTGATGCTGAACACAGGTCTGGGAGCACAAGGGCATGGAGAGGAAAGAATGAAATCCATTTAGAGGTGCTGCATATATTTGATGAATGTTTTTGGAAGAAACCATCATCACAGAGGGCAGTCAGAAATAAACAGAACATTAAGTAGATAACCTCTTAAAATAATATGATAGATGAATTTATTAAAAATAAATTTTAAAAGAGATGGCTTCTCTGACTGTGGCTATTGCTTTCCCTTGGCAAAGGAACTGGGAATAATGAATGGATTTGGCTGCCTCTCTGCAGGGATCAAGACAATCGATCTGTGGGGGAAGGCCCTTATCTAGCCCAGAGATAGTGCTGGGACAGCAGAGGCAAGAGGAGGGACAAGTGTTGGGCATCTTTTCCTGGCATACCCTCAGAGCTGCTTATCAGCTCCTTCTGCTCAAACTGCCTCAGCTGCAGGAATCTGAAATGCTGCAACATGGCCAGCAACAACATTCCTTCTCTTCTGAACTCCCCTGAAGGGTGGGGTGGGAGAACAGGAGGTGTCACTCATTGCAAAAAGCAAAACCTCTGAATTAATCCAGAAGCAGCAAATAGACTGCTTGTTCCTCTCTGGCAAATGCAGCCCTTAAAGCAAAGACATTAGTTTTGTTCAGGTATTAGTGAAAGGTGTCCCTGCCCAGGCAGGGGGTTGGAACTGGGTGATCTTCTATGGCCCTTCCAACCCAAACTATTCTGTGATTCTGTGCAGTCACAGTATGTGCACAATCATTGGCCTGACAACACATAAACTGCAGATTTATCAGAATTAAAGGAGTTTGGGGTTTAGTTATTTATTTTACAGTTGCTGAGTCCATCATCTGCTCCACAGCTGAGTAGCTCTGGGAACAAAATCCTCCTTTTCAATGTACAAGAGATCCAAGTTAATTCATCCCTGCAGGAAGCCAGAAGTGTGATTTCAACCCCTAACCTTTCCACATCTTCTGTAGCCCCAAAGTCTGCACAAACACCTCTTGGAGTGGTCATTTAAGCAACCTAATTCTCAACAGCTCTACAAATATTTTCCATGTAAGATTAATAATATCTTCATTTTCTGGAACAAACCAACAGTGACTATTTATGGGTTTTCCCCCTAAAGCTTCATGACATAGGATAAAACAAAATAATTGTATCAGCCCAAAATAAGCTCAAAAGTCACATTTGTGTATCTGATTCTCTGACAGAAAAAGATGTAGAAGGTGGGGGCTTTTCTAAAACATTATTAGATAATCACATGGCATCGCTCAAAATAGCACTGAAGTTAAAAACCTTTGAGAACACACAGAAACTCACAGTTTTCCCAAAGTCATTTTAAGAAAAATTAAAACACCTTGCAAAGAATCAGATTCTCCAGGAGACTGGATCCCTTGGAGAAAGCCATCACTCAGCTCATTAAATCACTGTCCAAGCTGCCTGGAACCCATCCAGCAGCTCAATAAACACCAGTGAAAGCAGCCCAAACTTTCTGGGGAAGTTAAAGTGTTGGTTTCTTTTCCAAATCACCACAGAGATTTCCTTTGTGATGTGAGGGGAGTAGAGTGTGACAGTGTTTCATCTGTCACCAGGAAATAATCTGCATTACTGCTGTCAGTCACAGAGTGTTGATAAACTCACTATTGCAAATTAGCACAAACAACGAAAAGCTCTTGAAAAAAATCCAGTCCTGCTGGTTTGTTGGAACTGTGGTGACTTAAAGATTAATGTGGAAAACAAACCAGGCACATGATCTAAGCAATGTAAACAACTGTTTACTTAGGAAAGGTCAAGTCCTCAGCTTATACAACTGGGAGAACCAGCAATGGCTGAAGGCAGCAGAAGAAAACATAATGGGCTGAGAAGGTGTTCTTAGTTTGTATTACAGGTTAAATTCTGCAATTAAACAAAGCAAGCAAACAGAAGTGATCTGCAATACTTTCTTGACTGCTCCAAACATACAAAAATCATCCTTTTGATTGACCTGATCATCTCTGAGCCCTCATTAAACATTTGGCTCCTCGGTCTTATTTCACAAGAATGTGAAGAAGTTTCTTCATTTTCTTAAGATGCAGTTGATAATTTCATTAACCCTACCAAGATCTTGCCATAGCAGATGAAGAATTCAGCACCACACCACTAAAAACCAAATTTTAGTCTAACATTTATTCTTGTAGTATATCATAACTACATTTTCAAATCTTACTGTTCTTCCAGTGAATGTTTTGGCAATTTAATTCCAAATTACACCTACTTTTCTTTCTTTTTAAAAGTTACTTGGACAGAGGAAAATATCCTAAATAAAATATAATTTCAAGTCTCTGCCTTGACACTAATAAATTAGTTCATTTGGGGCTAGAGAGAAAATATTTCTGTCCTCTATAAGCAAGAGTTCTGGGCAGGAAAGTCAAACCATCCCCATACAGTTTTCAGTGTGATTAGATCAAGCTGTGAGCAACACTGATATATCTTTTACTCCCCTCCTCACCCTCAGGATGCAAAAAATAAAGGGGGGTTCTGTCACACCTCTGGTCCTCCTCTTCCTTTCCTGCACAGAATTCTGTCCCCCCCCTACAGAATTCTTTCCACCCCCTACAGCAGAGCTGCTGTGGCACAGCTGAGTGTCACACAGGAGCAAGGCTAAAAAAAAGGAGCTGGGCTCATCCAGGTATCAAACCCACTGGGCATCTGCCTGGTACAGCCTGGCACAGCTCAGGGGGCACAGAACCATAGAACGGATTGGGTTGGAAAAGACCTCCAAGATCATCAAGTCCAACCCTTGGTCCAACTCCAGTCCCTTTACCAGATCATGGCACTCAGTGCCACGGCCAAGCTCAGTTTCAAAACCTCCAGGGATGGGGAATCCACCCCCTCTCTGGGCAGCCCATTCCAATGCCTGAGCACTCTCTCATATCATAACAAAACCAAACAAATATTTGATATTGTAGTTAAAAAAGTTAAGTGCTGAATTCAGGAAAATTAGTGGCAAAATGCACAGTCATTTTCACAAAACCTTCCCTTGAATTTTTATGCTTTTCCCTTTCCTCCTGCCATCTCAGGCTTTTCAACAGCCCTTCTGTGGCATGCTTTAAATAATATACTTACACTGCCTTTTAATTTTCTGAAAACTGAATTAATTGTTGAATATTGAAAGGAAACTGCTAGAGTGGAATTTATTCCCACATTTGGGAATAACTGTACATGGCCTTTGGTTAAATCCAGCAGATATTCCAGCACCATCAACCCCCCTCTTAAATCTCCAGTGCCTTTACACAGCCTCATGTCTCATCCTGATACTACCAGGAGTTTGGCTCTTTTATGGAACACTTGCAGCAAATAAAGAAATCCCTCCTCATCCTTCATCTCCAATTTTATTTTACTGAAAGGATATTGTGGTTTGGACCAAAGAAATCACAATAAGAAGTTTTAAAATGTTGGGATTTTCTTGGGGTTTGGTTATGGTTTGGTATTTTTTGTTTTGGTTTGGTTGGTTGGTTTGTTTTGGGTTTTTTGCTTTAAATGTCCAAAACTCTTAGTCTATAAAGCAAGATTATTTTGTGGCCTTCAGCCATTTACATGTGAACATTTCACCTTCCCATTGGATGAGGTCAAAATCAAAGCTGCAGTTATTGATGCCTTTCCTTTCCAAGAGAATTGGAGATTAGAATTCAAAGGGAGGTGTTAACAGCACAAATATTAACTGGCATTTGCTAAGATCTCATAATTTATTTGTCCAGCTTGTCAGACAGCTGCTATAAATCTTCCACAAAATCCCCAAAGACCTGAACATTAGAAGACTGGCAGCAGAAAAATACACAAAATACAAATAAATACAAAATACTCCTATAGTTGTACCATGCAAAAAGTCAGTTCTACACCAGGCCTATAATCCAACAAAGCTTTTAATTGTATGAGACCAACTATTGCTAAGCATGACTTCAGCTCCTGTGTGGAACACACTGAGTCATGAAGGACACCTGCGGGAAAATATTTCTGTTAGTGCTGACTTCTTAATTAAGCAGTTCACTTCAAAACAAAGAAATCAATCAGTGATTTGATACTACTCTCATCATCATTCCAAACACAAGTTCAGGAGCTGCAAAGCTTCGTGTCCCACAGGCAGGTTATGGCTGGGCATTAAGTTGTTGGGTTTGGGGGTTTTTATGGTGGATATTTTTCCTCCCCACAAAATAATTCCTAATTCCACACAGCCAGGGAGACACCCCGTTCAGCTCTAATGAAAAAAGTCAGACCTATTTCAATGCAATTTTATTCAAAGTGCCCGTGGCTACAGGTTCTTGTTATGAAAGCTCTCATATTGCATTAAACTTCCTGGGAAAATTAGCATCTTAAGCCTGAAAGAACCCAACGCACCAGCCCACCTCCCCCTATATATACACACACCTTTCCCTAGTCCACCAGAAATAAAGACAACTTTCAATCCAGGATTCAGAAGTGTATCCTGTCAGCAGGGCTTTATTTGCTCTCCTGCAAATGCTTTAGCCATTTTTTATTAACACTTTTAATTATCATATGACCTATTATTCTCACAGCTGAACAAAAGGCTGAAGGACCAACAGCAACAAGAAAAGAACTAAACCCACAAAAAAGCCCCTTCCCAACAACATGACAGAAGGAATTTTACTGTTAGTAAAGGCTCTCTCTTGATACTTCATTGTCACTTCTGCTTTTCAGGCCATAAAAACTTTTGGGGTTCTGCTCTGCTGAAGGTTTCACCACCCATTATTACAGCACTGTTTAATTAACAATTCTGGGTTTACAGACACAAAGCAGTGGCATCAATATTTTACATGAAAGCACTACTGCAAGAAATCTAAAAATCACAGAATCCCAGACTATTCTGAGTTGGGAGGGACCCACAAGGATCATCGAGTCCAACTCTTAAGTCAATGGCCCACACAGGGGATTGAACCCGTGACCTTGGCATTATTGCAACCAAGTTTTAACCAACTGAGCTAAATCCTTAGGATTTTCTTATCAAGTATTTAAGTAAATCCAATTTTACATTTGTATATATATACACGTCTGTGTGTGTGTGTCTTGCTATATAAGGACACATTGCCAGGTCAAGGTTTCAGTGTGTCTCCTTTCCAAAGCCAACAGCCAGTCTGTAGGACACACATACACTGCCCAGCCAAGAATATTCCAGCCAGTCCTTACCAATTCCTTTGGGGTTTGAGTCCCAGATCTATTTTGGCTATTTTTTTTTAACCTCTTTCTCAGACAATGTTTCAGACACCATCTTGCTTCATAATGAAGACCTGAATTGCAGACAAAGTGAAAGCAGTAAAAGCAGAACAAACAGCTTTGATTATCTTCTTCAAATATTGTTTTGTTGGCATGGAAGTGTTTGGCTCTCACAATGCCTTCTTTGTTGTTCGAGACATGAATAGGTTGAGGGGAACAGCAGCACAATGAGGACGATTCAGTCCCCCTTTCACAGCTACACAAATGCATTGTCAGAGCAAACATTGCTCTCTGCATTCACCAGGACAGAGGCTGGAGAGGAAATTCTCACTGCACAGCACATCCCCATCCCACAGCAGCAACCAGAATTATTCTACCCAGGAGAAATCAACTGGGGGAAAAAAACCCTCGCCTATGTAGATATATGTATATATTCATATCAACACAAAATTACATTGTCTCCTGATTATTTATTCTGCCAGTATATCCAGTTTAACGAACCAATTCCATAAAACAGCAGGCATTGGTTTTTCTGGCTGAGGTGGATGCAACAAAAGCCGTAAAAAAAACCCTCTCAATTTAAAATCCACTATGAGTGGCACCATTAAATTTATTACAAGTCTTTGAGGGATGGACAGGGAAGGAAATACCAGGCCAAAACCCACAAGAACGTTATAAACATGTTAATTGTATTTTGCATCCTTCTGCCACTCATTTACTAGAGAATGCAAGATAAAAAAATTTAATATTTAACAACAGACATTACATCTAAGCAAAAAAAGTATTTTCTAGTTTTTTTAACGTATTTTCTCTCTTGATTGACCAGCTTTTCTTTATATGGTGTGTGCCAGCTTAACTTCTAAAATAATTTTCCTCCTTCCTCAGGAAGAGCTTTGTGAGGATCACACATTCCCCGCAGTACCCCTGATATAGAGACTTGCTAGTCCCTCTGAGCAGAAAGCCCAGAATATCCAAATCCCATTTCCACAGCCCAAAACTGCAAGGGAAAAACAAGCACTTGGCTTTGCATCCTTCTGATCCCAGGAAAAAGACATCTGGAAATCAAGAAGGAGATTCAGACCATCTCTGGCTACTTGGAATTTTCCAGTAAACGAAGAAAGTACATTTGAAAAGCCATTCCCTGTGTTCATTTTTAATACACATTTGACTGAGCTTTATTCACCCACAGTCATTTGTTAACTTAGATGATGCTTTATAAAAGGAATAAGTAGATTTTGACAGGGGAGGAGATGGCACAGCTATGGATCCAACATACACGTCCACTCCTCTTCAGTCTTTGCCATTCATGAGCAGTCTTTTCTATTCTCATTGTTTTTACAAACTAAATTATTATGAAGAAAGATTTTAAGCCATTGCCTTGTCATACTTCATGTACACTTTTAGAAATTTTCTGTGTGTTCCTTTTTACAGGAGATGTTAATGAAATGTGTGGTTTTCCTGCAAGACATAGTAAAAGCAGATGATTCAATCAAAGTCTAGGTCAGAAAGTAAAAGATTTTGAGCTCTGCACTCCATCAGTGATTGCTGTGAGTTGGTCAACACCAAAACAAACTAACTTGAAGATCACTGCCTGGTAAGAAATCTGAAGGCTCTTGAGGAGTAAAAAGACAACATCAAAAGGCAAAACTGGACTAGAAGGATGTAAGCAGAAGGAAAAAGCTTGTCAAATGGCAAAAACTAATAAAAACCCCCACATATACAGAAAAAAAACCCAAACAACTTTTTTCCCCTGATCCTATATATTTGATCAAGCTGGCTTTAATTTTTCCCTGAAATTACCTATCAAGATAAATTCAGCCCTCCTGGATGAAACAAAATTTTGAAATAATCTTTTCAAAGCAAGGAAAACTAGGAAATATATAGACAAATATTCCCTGCCAACTAATGTCAATATAGATCACAGAATCATGGAATGGTTTGGGTTGGAAGGGGCCTTAAAGCCCATCTCATTCCACCCCCTGCCATGGGCAGAGACACCTCACACTAGCCCAGGGTGCTCCAAGCCCTGCCCAACCTGACCTGGGACACTTCCAGGGATGGGGCAGCCACAGCTTCTCTGGGCACCTGTGCCAGGGCCTGCCCACCCTCACAAGGAAGGATTTCTTCCTGATGTCTGATTAAAATATTTAACATATATATATGTATGTATAAGGCAAGTCTTACACTTGTGTGTGGTGTTACACCAGCTGCACACAGTGTTATATTCAGGTGCAGGAATAAAAGGGTTTATTTAGTCATATTTCTCAGTGAAAGCCAAGAGAATTCTTTCAAAAGGTTTTTCTGTTTAATCTCCCAAGCACAGAGGATAACTCAGTCCCCAATTTGTTTGTTTCAGGCAGATTTACCCCAGCACAGAAACCAACAAAGCACCACAGAATACAATGATGATGATGCCAAAGCCAGAACCAGCAGAACTCGAAACAAGAAAGGTGATTCAACTTCTCCAGTGACACAACAAATCTGGAGTAAACCAGCTGGACGTGCACTGGCTTGGGATTTGGAATTCTGGGTGTTCCAACCACGGCATTTTCTTCCCATGGACAACCCCTCTGGCTAAAGAGTTGCTGAACACCAAAGTACAGGCACCAGCTTTGCTCTCTCAGAAAATTCATGTTAAAACACCTTTTTAACAATACACACAAAACACTAAAAACTCTGCAGTGAAACATGAGAGATGAAGATTTTGATTCAAATATAAAACCCCAAAGAATATTCAGTGTTCTGTGGTAGAAACAGAAGTCATAAAGAAGTGGAAATGAAGTGTTGTAGTTTGGGATTATTATGTAAATTCTCTCCCCTGCCACTTAACTGCCCAGGCCAGCGGTTAACAAAAGAAGTAGTTAACTGTGATCGCTGGGGTGGGGGCAGGTTTGTCTCTTTTGGTTTTTTTTTTTTTTGGATATTCTCCTCAGTCTTGGCTCGGCGGAAGGGGGGAGTGGGGACTCCAAGGAGGCAGGCTGCCCTGCTGGTTACTGCTGGGGTTTTTCCCTGGCTGTCTTGCCGCTGCCTACTTCGGACCACCTTTTCCTGCCGTGCTGCTGCCTGCCTTGGATTTGCTGCTGGTTGCTCGTACTTTTCTGCTTCTTGGACGGGGAACACAGGGGGAAGAGACTGAGTCCATCTGAAAGCCCACTGCTCGTCTGTTTCGCTGGAGAGGGACTGAAACTCACTCTGCAGCCAGCCGGGCTGTGACAAGGACACTTAAGTATAACCTTTTCTCCCGGAGAAAAAACCTGCTGGGTTTTGTTGTTGTTTTGTTTCTTTTGGTTTGTTTTTTTTTCCCTCTCTTGTGGTGTTGGGGAAGTGGGTTGTACTAGTCTGTTTACATATATATATATATTATAGCAGTTATCCTTCTTGTATTAAAATTCCTTTTCTTAAATTTGATAAAGAGTGGTGTGATTATTGTGGAGGAGGCCCCTCCCCTGCTTGTGGGTAAAACATTTTGGTTTTTCCCCTCAAACCGAGACATGAAGCAAACAAGGCACAGGACTTCAGCCAATTAATATCTCCAAAAAGAGTTAGCAACTATTTTCTGTAGATGTCACACAATGTCCTAACTCCACTCAGTGCCAAAGCTTACCCAGTATCTCAACCAAATACAAGAAAAACATGCTCTTTACTACAAGTATTTCTTGCTTATTTTCAAAAAAACATGAGCAGGTGCAGTGTGTGAACCAATTCAACATGCTCAGCCCTTCCCTTAAGTATTCTGGTCTCCCACTGCCTACCTTGGCACAAGAATTGTCCACAGCAAATCATCCCATAGTTGGTAGTGGGTTTACATCTTAAAAAAAGCTTGTGGGGGAAAAAAACCCAAAACAACAACAACAAAAAAGAGAGAATAAAATATTTAAAGGTATCTTTTCACTCCTGTGAATTTTGAATGACTGCATAATAATGCAGGTCTTGAAAAGCATTGCCTGATAAATGATCGCTGCCCACTACAAAGCCTCTCAAGTGTCACATCTGTTAAAATTTCATGGAGTCAGAGGCTTTAATGATGTCTGAAAATTATCTATTTTTAAGCACCAAGATTAAATGGAAAAAGAAAAAAGGCGGAACAAAATCATTTGGAAAAAAGGCTCATTCGGAAAATGGTGGATAAAATCCAGAGCCTCAATAAGTGGGTATTACAAAAGAGCTGGGAACTGACATAAATCTACATTTGAGACTTACAACCACAACAACAAAATCACAGCTAGTGCAATACAGCAAAAGAACTACTGCATGCACAGTGTTGGGGTTAGGTCCTGCTACAGAAACACCAGAATTTCTGTTTGCCTACAAGGACAGGCTTTGCTGAAAGAAATTTGTTTCCATCAGTCACTCTTGGCACTAAAAATTAAATAAAGGATTCATAATTGATATTGACAGGCTGGGAGAGCTGGGGGGGGTTCACCTGAAGAAGAGAAGGCTCCAGGGACACCCAAGAGCCCCTTCCAGTGCCTAAAGGGGCTCCAGGAGAGCTGGAGAGGGACTGGGGACAAGGGATGGAGGGACAGGACACGGGGAATGGCTTCCCACTGCCAGAGGGCAGGGTTAGACGGGATATCGGGAGGCAATTCTTCCCTGTGAGGGTGGGCAGGCCCTGGCACAGGTGCCCAGAGAAGCTGTGGCTGCCCCATCCCTGGGAGTGTCCAAGGCCAGGTTGGACAGGGCTTGGAGCAGCCTGGGCTTGTGGGAGGTGTCTCTGCCCATGGAATCCTTAAGGTCCCTCCCAGCTCAGGCCAGGCTGTGCTCCTGTGATGCAAAGCAGAACACAGTGTGACAACACTGGAACATAAGAGAAGAAAAGCAGCACAGATCCCTGAGTGTTTTACCTCTAAATACCTCTGCCTTTCTGAGGAAGGCATTTTGCTATCCCTGGTCATCTGGCCACACACCAACACTGTGGAACAATCCAACAAGACCTCAGGTCTCCCCATTCCCTTCCCCACTAAAGCCACAGACTCCCCCCAGACTCCCAGTGTTTCACACCACAGAACTGTGTCTGGACATCACAGAGTTTCACAAAATGCTCCAGGACAGTTCAATTTTTTATTTTCCTCTCCAGATTGGCCATCTTTCATTCCTCCATAACCTCTTTTGATAGAACAACAGCCTAAGCAAATGACTCCTCACCCCAACACAACAAAATTAATTCTCTAGCCCAAGGCAAGGGAAAATGAACTACATTAAAAAACAAATAACTAAAAAAAGCAACTTAACTGCCAAAATCAGCTTCTGTTACAATATTTTAATAACTAGAAGCTTGTCCAAATGAAAATATTTGTAATACATGAAAATGAACATGGCAAATCAGAAAACTAAGGTGAGAAAATGCATTATTTTTTTTATTAATGGAAAAATAACTTCAGAAAAAAATAAATCAGGTTATAGAGCTTGCATAAATCCTGTGGACTAATATTTAATAAGATGTGTATTTTTATGAGAAAATTGGGGTTTAGAATTAACCTTTGAACTACTTTCCTTTGGAGAAAAGCGAATCCAATTAACAGAAGAAAACAAAACCATAAACATGAGAGAAAAGAGGTGACATGACAAACACAAAGCACTATTTCTATTAAGCACTTATTTGTTTTCTTTGTTGCAAATGAGTATCACAGAAACCACTGTTAAAAAAAACCCAGATGAATCAAAAACAAGCCCAGTGAGATGTCAATCTTGCTGTGACCTGATGAGGAATTAAAAACCGACATGACAACTGTAAAACTGAAACTCAGTCCAACCTCAGAATAACAACGCAAAATATGGTTACAAAAATAAATCTAAAAATGCTCTTAAAAATTAAAAGACATAAACAATATGCTCTATCATTTCAGCAAAACAATAAAATGCTCCTTGGGAAATATTATGCATTCTAAATTAGGGCTGCAGATCCTGGGGAGGATTTTATTTTGTGTTTGCATCTAAGGTCACGTAGAGTTTTGCTGTGAGTTATTTTCCTTTCGAACCTGTAAAGCTGGAGCCCCTCAAACTTTCTGACCTTGAAATACAAACACCTACATTCAAACACAGAGAAACCTTATTCAAACAGGCAGCAGAAATTATAGAATTAAACAACAGAAATTTAACTGAATTAGAGAACTGTACTTACCTAGAAATTTCTAAATTCTTTCCTCTTGTGCTTTACCTGCACTGAGGAATCATAAAGTCTTTGTGCCAATAAATGACTGGGCTTCCCCTCCAAGCCTCCCAATGTCAGTGGTACAAAGAAAAGAACATTTTCTATGGATTAAGGCTGTGAAATGAGTAATTGGCATGGTCCTTAGAACCAAATGTGTCCAAAACAGTGGCATATTTGTCACATAGTTTTCACCAGCAGAGCAGTTCTAGTTTAAGTCCAAGCATAAGATTGTAACTGCAAAACATACAGACAAAAAGAATAAAAGCCACAGTAACTGGTGAGTGATGTCCCTTATCTTCATTGTGATTCAGGAAATTTCTGACTCCAGTTCTTCCTATTTCCTCCCTCATCCCACTGGGGGAAGACACAAGCAAGAACCCATGAAATTGCTTTTCTCCCAGCTGGGACCAACCCATCACACCAGGGCAGAGCATCAAGGACTCCATGGTCACTCCATCTGCCCTGCTCCTCAGCAGCTCCATCACTAATGAAGCAGAACTGCAATTACATGTCCTGGCCAGGAAGGCACCCAAGACATGAACAAGCCTCAGTCCTTCCCTCTTTCCCCCAGGGAGCCACTACAGTTTTTGGTTATCTGCTATAGACCTCAAGATGCAGACCTGGACATGTTCAGGTCAAGAACAGACATCCTGGGACCTTCTTACAGCCAGAAAACTGTTATATGGACACCTGTAACCACAGGGGTTGGCCTTGTATTCAAAGGTCCTTTCTTCCTGTCCCACAACCCAGTTCAGACCAACGCAGAGGTCTCAGGTCCTGCTGACAGAGCACCAAAGGGCCAGTACTGGCACCTCTGTGTGAGTAAATGATGCTCCAAGACTGGATCCTGCTCACCCCCAGCCACAGCACACACAAGGGGAACATGCTTAAGTAACGCCTCTTTAGACAGCACAAATCCCATTCTCTAACTACTTTAGACTATTCTATACTGCTTTGGTGCAACATTTTTTCCAAATGCATATGCTCCTCATGTTCTCTTCCAACAGGATTCACGTCTTGTTTACCTTAATCCACAACAATTATTCAGAGGATTTAAAATTTTTGCCTTGAATACATCTTTAGCTAAGAGCTTTCACAGAGCTGCAGAATAGTCAGGGTTGGAAGGGACCTCTGGAGATCATCTATCCAAACCCCCAGCCAAAGCAGGGCCATCTAGAACAGGTTTCAAACAAGGCCACCACCTTCTGCAAAACATCATAAAATCCCCCTAACTTGGTTGCCTTATTTACCTTTGAGCAGCAATAAAAAAATAGAGCTCAAGGGGATTGCAGCATCAAAACTACTGCTGCAGTTATGATTCTCCAACTTCAAAATCTCATTAAAGAATTTCTGTTACTTATGATTCTATGCAATATTCTGATTATACTGTATTACCTTTTTCCATTAAGGAGTCAGTAAATTCCGAGCACAAGATCTTTTTCCTCCCCCTGACAGCCAGCAGGGACAGAAAGACATCCCACACAGATCTGTCTTGTAGGTTTATATCTCCAGATTAACACCATGAGTGTAAATCATTTCTGAGCAAGTCCAGGAAGCTCTTTCTTTTTTCCAGTATCTTGCTGGAAATAAGAATCTAACCTTTTCCCTGAAAATCCATCAAAGACAAATGACATAAAGCACACAGACCTCTTTAAGACTGTGTTTTACCTGCATTTAACCTTGTGCAGATTTAACTGTGGCCAACTTAGCAGAGTGTCCAGCTATGACCACATGGGCCACAGTTCAGCTTTTTTGCTGAGAAATAGGAATTGCAAACTTATATACAGCAGCCAGCCTTGGAGCTGGAATGTTAAATGGTTGCACAAATCTTTGTTTCTGACTGTAAGTTTTACCTTTCCTGTTATTTACCATCAATTTTTCCAAAGAGCAAACAATCCAAACCAAAGTGCTGTGCTGTGTCAGCGCAGCCTCAGTTGGAGGGTTAAGATTCAGTTCACAGAAAGACAAGGAATGGACAAAAACAGGGAAAAAAATGGTTGAATTAATCTTTCTTTTGGGTTTGCTTTAATTTTAAGAAAGCATCCATGAAAACTACTCAGACTACCAAAAGAATCAGCCTGCAGAAATAATAATCTTGTTTTATTTATAGTCAGGGTCATGGGAAATCTGTGCTGAAACATAAAAAAAGTACAGCTTCCAAGATTAGTTTTGGTATGGGAATTCAAAGAATGAAGAGCTATGGGAAAGTTTCAATTCTCATCAAATACACCTGAGTGTCCTTGCTCCAAATGGTTTGTACTTTGTGTCACTCATTAAGCAGCAAGCACGAAGGCAAATGAAAATGCTGGTGTGCCCAGGACAAGTTCTTGTGCTGACCTGAGTCTTTCCTAAGAGGACCTGCATCTCTAGTGTTTGCAGACTGGAGTCTGTGAGCATGGCTCATTACTGCATGATTAACATATTATTTGAATGATGATATTTGACAAGAAAAAATGGAACATTATTGCATTAATTAATAAAAGCAATCACTAAAATTTCATTAAATACCCCATATTCAGAAGACTGCTGGACATGCCATTGAATTAGTCACATCCAATAGCACTTTCTATCCCTAAAACACGACTGATGGCAAGAGGATGTGTTTCTTGTGTTGTTAGGAGCTTGCATAACAACATCCGTCCTTTGTCCCCTCTGCTTCACAGTTTAAAAAGCTGTTTATTCTGAGCACAATCCCACCAAAGCACCACAGAACCAACCTGAGCCCCAGGACAGGCGCTGACCTTGAAGAGATGATTCTGTCTCTGTTCAGTCTGTGTTCTCACATGCCCAGTCCTTACCCTGCTGCTACACCCCTGAAGTGAGGCAGCTCTGTCCCTGTGGTACCAAAACTGCAGGGATAAGAGCTCTGGTATTTATACTGGACAGACACCTTGTGACTTCAGAGTCTTTAGAAATGCTACCAGACTTGAGTCATCAACATCTCAGAACATTTGATTGCCCTCAAAGAAACAGCACCTTACTTAAGAACTGTATTTATTCTTAATTTTCCTTTGATAAATACATGCTTTATGTTTTATCCTTTCAGGAAAATCAATCACAGGGGCTGAATCTTAACAGTAAATCCACATAATGCCACATTGTCCAAGGCACTCAAGACTCACCATTTCTGAAGGCAACTTTCTGCTTGCCCTTGCACAGTCTGGCAGACCATGACTAGAGCCCTGAACAACAGATATTAATTTAAAATAACAGAGGTGACATCAGCACATGTTCTAGTGGCCCCTCATGTCCTAGACCACAAGCAAGGGGAATAAGGAAACCTGAGCAGTTGTGTAAAGCAGCATCACTATTTTCCCTGCAGCCACTTCCACAGCCCACTGCCCTTGCAGGACCTGAGCAGAGCCAGGTGACAAAGCCAGGCTCTGTCACACAGCACAGGTGCCCACCTGCACTGAGGTGCCTCAGGAAGGAATCCCCTTTGAGATGGGTTTTTATTCCCTTCAGAAATGCTGCAATTCCTCTGTCAACACTGCAGGCAGGTGAGGTGGTGGTGCCAGGTGTGTGCCAGCTGGAATGCAGCCTGGAATGCAGCACCCAGGGCCCAGCTGGTTCGTATCTCTCCATCACACTCTCAAAGCCACGGGCTTGGCCCCCACAAAGGGCAGTCACTGTTCAGGGAAGTACATTCATTAACCAGCGTGAGAACTCTCAGCATGGGCTCAGAGCACCAGCCGAGCTGGGCTCTCTCATGGGCACACACAAACACCTGCCTGAACTTCTTCTTTCCTTTAGTAATAAGATTTCTATCTACACTTATACCCCTTTGCTGTTCCCCTTTCCCTGCCTTCACCAAGAACAAGGCTCTGTATAATGCCTCCATTTGCCTGAGTGGGCACTGCCACTTGGTTAATACAAATGCCATTCACCTGTAGGTTCTCAGATATTCACATATTATATGCATATTTAATTCAACAATGCTAAACTGGCCCTGTAAGGAGCGCTATGCAGTATTTTCCTCCACCAGAAATGAGTTAACATGATAATAAAATCCCCATTTCTCTTTGCCCCCAACTAAAATCTCTATTATTTTATTGTGCCTGGAATTAGCCAGATTCAGGGACTGTGGCACTGGGATGGGATTGCCTTTGGGGTTTTGTTTGTTTGGTTTTGTTGTTGGGGTTTTTTTGGTTGGTTGGTTTGGTTTATATTTCTTTTTTGTTTTTTGTTTGTTTGTTTGCTGTTTGGTTTTCCTTTTAGCTGAAGGGAAGATTTAATGGTGGATTTCCTTTAAAAAAAAAGTGGTTATTTATAGCACATAGATAAGCTCCATTTCCCTGAATAAAATCAAAACCACACCAGGTGAAAATTGCCCTGTGTGCAGACCAGAGCCTATTTCATGCAGCTTTCTGCTCATTTTGGTTGGGTCACCAGAGTCCCCAGTCTACTTTGCTGCTTCCTCTCCTGCATGCAGAGCTCCACTGAAGAGCAATATCCAGCCTTTGACATCAGTTCTCCTCAGACAAGGAGGGAGTGCAGCTTATAAAAGACCAAAGACTCCACAGAATATTTGAAAGTGAACATCACACTCTTGAACACTAACTGCATTTGTTTCCTTGCCATCAAAGTAGCTGCAAGTGTTGCTTTGCTTACTGAAACACTGAAACCCAATATCTCATCTTTTTAATATACATTATAGCAAACCTAAAACCTTAAAAAACTGAATATAAGAGTATTAATAAACTATTACATTATTCAAGCTGGAAGTTTCACAGTTGGCTTTTTTTTAAGAGTACTACAATAAAAACCAAGTACTTACAAACCCAGTAGTTTCAGAATATACTGAAAGAAAATAAAAGTACTGCTTTTTAACACAGATAAGACTGATCAGTGGAATTGGTACAATCCATGCTCACCTGCCACTCTGGCCAGGAGCAGCTCTTCCCAGGTTTTGCCTCTAAAGATTTCCAGGTGAACAGCAGAACCCAAACCCACCTGACAACAGTTCTGATGATTTCACTTGACAAGAAGTGTCCCCAATAATCAATTACCCATTTTCAGAGCACACAGAGCAGAAGGGCTCACACACTTTGTTCCTTCAGCATCCAGGGTGACAGATACCAGAGATCATGTCAGTTCCCGAAGCTTTATCCACCTCACAGGACACTGACCCAACCCTAACATTCATGTTAATGAGTTACTCCTCTTTTCAGCTATAGTAGTTCACACAAACTGCTTTTCCTTAACTATTTGGTCTCATCAACAAGAGAGCCAGAAGGCAAATGTTGTGATGAGAGCACTAATTAATTTGCTCTTTGTCAGTCTTGCCATCCAGTGCCCTGAATTACTGATTTCTATCACCACTTCTCCCACACACCTTAATCTTTTCTGCCCTTCACACTGCTTGAGTGTCACACAAAGCAGAGGATTTCTCTGGTTCTTGCAGTCGGGTAGGACAGTTCACTGAGCAAAACCTCTTATCGCCTCCTGCTTTCTGCTGCTCACACCACAGGGGACTGCACAGAGACCACGTATTTTCCATCATCAGCACAGTCAAACCTCCTCCTGCTGACACACAAAAAACTTCCTCAGCCTCAGGAATGGACTAGAAATTACCCACCAAAGTACCTACATTACAAAGCAAGACAAACACAATTAAGGTGAATGCAAAGCCTCACTCAACCTAGTCAAGCCTTTGAGGAAGCTTAAACCCAGTGGAGAATCCGTGTCTGGCTCCCAGCAGCTCAAGTACCTGTATTTCACCCTGCTCAAATCAGGAAAACAGACACATTTCTGCTTGGATGAAACGATTAGGGAGCATACCCAGTGGTGCACTGCAGCAAAGCAACAGCCCCTTGCTATCCTGCATGGGCACAGTGAGTTTTAGACAGTAAAGCCCAGGCCTTTAAAGCAAAATGTTTTGTGAAAGTGGATCATGTAGAAACTCCAAATTTAGATTTCCTAATGAGATGATCCGGGCAAAGATTTGCCTCACATTAAACAACCATGTCCAGTCTGATCTCCCTTTTTAAAGAGTTGCTCTATGTACTTATAGAAAGCCTTTAGGAGAACACGCTTCTTTTTGCTTAAAGTATTCTAAAAATACTACCTCCTAATGAGGATTCATTTGCATGACAGATTCCCCATGCAGTGTCAGAAGCATCTTTAAATGAAGATGTCATGCTTACAGGAGTTATTCTGCACGCAGATCAGTTCTCACCCAACTCTGTTTGTGACACGTTCATTTCATTTTCATCATCATGTGCTTTGACAGCAAGAGAAGAGAATCAAAGCTTTTCCCCAGTGAGAATGCTTTGCTTGTGCATCAGTTCAAACCAAGGAATACAGGTGAGTTCAGCCCTACTTTTCTGGACAAATATTTAAAAGCAACTGTTTACAAAGCTAACAGGTAGGATGTAAGTTACCTGTGCTTTCCACTGTAATTCTTGCAGGAGCAAAGGCAACTATTAAGAAAAGCACTGCTAAAACCACTGAAGGCTTTTCCTCCTGCTACACTATAGATTCAAATTAGAGAGTTCATTAAATCACAGAATCATGGAATCGATTGGGTTGGAAAAGTCCTCCGAGATCATCAAGTCCAACCCTTGGTCCAACTCCAGTCCCTTTACCAGATCATGGCACTCAGTGCCACGGCCAAGCTCAGTTGAAAAACCTCCAGGGATGGGGAATCCACCCCCTCTCTGGGCAGCCCATTCCAATGCCTGAGCACTCTCTCTGCAAAGAAGTTTTTTCTGCTCTCCAACTTCAATTTCCTCTGGCAGAGCTTGAGCCCATCGTGCCCCCTTGTCCTATTGCTGAGTGCCTGGGAGAAGAGACCAACCCCCACCTGGCCAGAACTTCCCTTCACGCTTTAAAAGTGGAGAAAAATAGGATAACTCATCTAAAAACAGAAATAAAACAAAACAAAAAGTTCAGTGTGTGCTTTGCAAATACTGAAGGCAATATCCTTCAGGTGCCTGCACAGCACAAAGAAAGGATACACTGACAAAGACAGACCTATGTACCAATCTTCCGTCTCGAGAGAAAGCAAAGCCAAGAGCTGCTTCCTACTCCAAGACATCCAGAAAACATCCAGCAGGAAAGCCTTGACCCAGTCACAGAGAGCAGTGTGGCTTCAGTCACAGGCTGAAAAACTTTCTTTCCTTAACCCCAAATTTAAAGCTATCTCCTTTACAGTGTACATCAGGCTTTTTTGGAATGTTAATTGCTGTGGGAGTTGGAACTCTTCAGGTATGGAACATCTCTACGTGCCTCCAAGCAGGCTCAAGGCCAGGTGGGTGGATGGTGACATGAGGGCAGGGAGCTTTCAGTCACGTTTCCCTGGAAAAAGTGTCACTGGATCCTCACATGATGTGACAAAAGCTTTATGGAGGAAATAAAAGACATTTTTTACTGTACCTGAAGTCTGAGAATATGAGAGCTGTGCACGAGGAAGCTCAGATCCTGGACACTTGTCTTCTCTCCTCAGCCTGAGAACTTTGGGAATTAATGATGAAGTCATGAAGGAAACCTTAAATAGACTCTTTCCACCATCACCAGGCTCACTTTCTCAGATTTTATCAGCTTCAGTTTCCCACTCAAATCTTATATTAGAATTTTTTCCTCTTTCTTTCTCCACCTCCAAGCTTTTCCATTTTCTTACATAATACTGAATAAATATTTTATAGCCAAAGAGGATTTCTACCCATTATGTAACTCACATTTTTGGAGGCAGCTTCCCATCACATTTCTACTGATGGAGCCTTTGGTGAAACAGGACCTGCACTGATGTAAGAAGAATGTGCCTAAACTTGAACAAACAGCTATGACTGTGCTCCTTTAGAAATGCTAAATGGGATCAAGATTCACTTCACTGATGTGCATATGGGGTTGACAGTATTGAGGAAAATATTAATTCTATATAAACATTGACAAAACTATTAATTGTCACATAATGAGGCAGCAATTTAAGTGTGCTGAGCAGAGGCATCACAGTTAAACTGGAAAGAACAGCCATGTTCTAATTCTGGAGCAGGTCAGGATATGTGTTTGTGCCTTGGATGCCCAGTTACAGATGATTCCCAGGGCCAGAGACATTTTGAACCGTCTCCTCTAAAAAGTGCTACGAACACAGATCTCGAAAGCCTCGGATGAACTTACCAAATTTTGGACCACAATATCTGTCCAAAAGCTAAAAGCTCTTTAGCTCTGGCTACAACTTAAAAATATCTCAAATAAATTACAAACTCTACTTTGTTCTGGCCACCCACATGTTTGTTTACACAGTAATGCTGGATATAATAGCAAAATGCCAGAATTCTAAGTGTTTATGCTCATCAATATACAATCAGGTCACCAGCAGTGGATGGCAAAAGCTTGTGTAGCACAGAGCCCGATGTTTCCAGACAGGACAGCAGCAAGTGGTTACAGAAACAGCTGAGAGCTGAGATATTCTCTTCTCCCTCACCATAGGAAACACACTCACTGTTTTATCTCAGCAGGATGCTTAGTTTTGGTACTACAGTTTTCTGATTAATAATAGTTATTTTTATATTTTAATTAAAATAATAAAATTAGTTGTGGTCATTCCCCCCTCCCCTTATTTTAATTAGAAATTAATAATGTAGTGATGTACCCTTGTCGACAGCATTTAGAAACAGAAAATATATTTAAAAGATTGGCTTTAAATCTGGTAAGAAAAATAATACAAAGGATGCAGGTGTTACTCTGCCATCATCTCCTCTCTGTATGTGCCCTGAATGTGGAATTTTTAAGAAATGCAAACAAAACTCCATAAAGCTATTAAGTTGTAATTGGATTTAATATAATCAGCAGCTTTCACTTGCAGTTTTATGCTAGAAAACAGATTATGGAAAAGAAATCTTGTGTGTTTACACAGTCACTTGAGTTGCTTCAAGGAGACCACGTAACAATCAGAAAGGTCAAATTTCTTCCTTCCATATGGCATTAAACAAATGGCAGCACGAGCAGTGCAAATTTTGTGTTTAAATGGGTACAGCACTCTGGGTTTTGCATTCTAAAAGAAGAATAAGGAGCTCTTCACTCAGCACCAAGGGCTTTATTGCACACCATGAAAACCGGCTATCTGGGAACTTGGAGATTACCGACACAAAACGCTATTAAGACGGTGCCAAAAAGATTTATAAACGGGGCGGAAGGGACCTTGAAACGTCTACTTTGATTCTGCCTTCCTTGGAAAGCTTTCCCTCCTGCAGGCACCCAGCCCGCCGCGCTCGGGCACTCGCAGGGTCGCGGCTCCGCCGGCCCTGCCCAGCTCGGGGTGTGCTGGGCGGACCGCGGGGCTCTGAAGCCAACTCAGCGCGGGCAGCGGGGCGGGGGAGCTGCGGGAAACACGGCATAGGGCAGCGGGTGCGGGGGCAAACCCATCACGGGCGGCACGGCGCTGTCTCGGGGCCGGAGCGAGAGGTCCCGGCTGCTTCGCGGGACACGGTGCTGGACCCCGCGGGTCCCGACCGGGCAGCACCGGGGACACCGGGCGGGGGCCCGGGGGACTGAGGGGCTCCGGAACCGGGGGGATGTCCCACCCCATCCCGATGATCCCCATCCCATCCCACTCGCGGAGCGAGGCCCGCCCGGGCGAGCGGCGCCCCCTGGCGGCCGCGGCAGGTGCAGCCCCCGCCGCGCTCGGGGGGGACCCTGCCCGGGGTCCTGATGCACCTCCGGGCGACAATGGGGACGTCAACAGCAAGGCCAGCTGGTGCCATTTGGCCCTCCCATCTAATTGCGAGCAGCAGCCGGGATTGGGCGCACCTGGGGCCGCCTTGGCATCCCCCAAACCCAGGACCTGCAAATTAGGTGTTTGGTCCATGTTCACACCATCTAGCCAAACACAGGCACCCACAGGTGAGCAGAGAGGCCACTGGGGCAACCCTGCAACTGCTGCAAACCCAAACAGCATTTAAAAACCCCTTCTCCACAGCACAGTCTGGGACCCGATGTTGCTGACAGAGCTTGGACATCTTATCTGCATTTATCCTGAGCAATCGCATTATCGGCTACTGAATGGATTCTCTGCAAGACAGGGATGTTTAACATGCACTCTTTAGTCCAAGATCTTAAAAACCCTTTTTAACTATAATAGCTCAAAAACATATTCCTTTTATGTTAAGTAGATGTCAACTCAATAGTTGAAGTCTGAATAGTCTCCAATAGAAGATAATTCAGAACTGAAGATAAGGTGAAGGATGAGGGAAGGGGTCACCCCCTTCCCTTGTGAGTGCCCCATCACGACCCAAGGGCTTCCTACAGCAGGCACTTGAGAAAATGCCATTAAGTGGAGAAGAGGGAGTGAGAGAGATATATCAGTACTTACACACACATATATACATAAAGAGGGTACTTGACTGAAGAAATGAAGAGTTTAACTCAGAAAAATCTAGCTACCAAGCTCAGGGACAGACAAACCTCTTTCTGTCAATAGGTTAAAGGAATGACAAACACACACTTAACAACCAAACGCAGTCAAGAGTGTTATCGCACTGCACACATACTCATTTCACCACTGGCAAGTCATGGTTAGCAGAGAAATGGCAAGACTGGAATATCACTAACAGGAATTTGGAACCTCTGTTTGGAAAAAGCATTCAATTCCTTGAAGTCTCTGTATTTGTTTCCCACTGCAGAAAGGGGATGTCTTTAGTCTCTCAGCAAACAGAGGATGGAAACAAAGCAGACATTGTTAAGGGACTGAGCCAATGTAAGCACTGGGTTGGGTGGCACCACTCAGGGTGGGTTTTGTTCCTGTAAAGAAATAATTCTTCACGTAACTTTGAGCATTTCTAAATAACAATTGGTAATCAAATGAGTGTTTCTGCTGCCTGTGCTACAACACAAATGAGACCTGCACAGTTCAGTACAGATCTAATAGGCTCAGCTTGCTCCTGGAGCCACAGTGCTTGGCATCCTGCGTCAGCACCATCACGGCGAGCTCTGCCCAGGCACACATGGATGTATTTTTGGGTGCCAGCTCCAGCAGGAGATGCCAGCCCAGCAATCCCACCAGGTTACAAGCACCAATGCCAGTTCCTTGGCCCAAGGAAGAGTGACAGCTCAACATACAGTCTTTGTGGCCACATCAGTGACCAGGTTATCAGTCCATCTCAAATGTGAAAACAAGTTTGGTGACATAGTTCTGTGCACGTGAGTGTAAAACATTTCCTTGATACACGCCACAGTATCAGCTTGTCCTGCTGTTGTCTCCCTCTCTAGGCATAACTACCACAAGTGAACATTTTATACTAGCACAGAAATCAGCCTCCCACATCAGCAATGGCTTGGTTTACAGCTGGTTTGGTTACTGTATAAACAGTCAGTGGTGCTGAAGGGTTAGAGATCAACACAGATATTTTACCTCTTCAAACACATTGTGGTTTATAGTCACTCAAAGACAGGCAAGGATGGTTGATAAAAACATTAATGCACAAATATAACAATATCACATTAACCATCCACAGAAAGAGCAAAATACCATTTATATCCTAGGGAGTGTTTAGTCAAAGTGAAAACATTCCTGTCCATGCTCTCCTGCTCGCCCTGTACCTTCTATGGACACCATAAAAATACATGGGAAAAGCAGCAAATTCAATGCCTGGATACATGACAGCAGGAGCATTAGAATTTCCCATGCTGTCAAGAACATTGGGAGGAAAAACTCTCTAACTGCACATTAAGTCTGTGAAGTTGGTGTGATATCACTGCCCAGCAAAACTCAACCAAAATTCTGACCAAGTGTAATTCTGGTATAAGAAAACTGGAAACTCTTACCAATGGTACTTTTTAACATCCCCTTTAACATTTAGCTACCACTTTCTAATTTTGCTGTCTTGAATTCTAAGAGAAGCAAAACTGCACTATAAGTAAAAAAGTTTGGTCCAAAATAGAAAATTAGAAAGACAGATTATAGCTACAAGTTAAAAAGAATGACTTAAAGATATTTCACAGCTACACAAATGAGTTATTCATCCTCTTTCTTACTCTACCCCACTCCTATAAGGAAAGATAGTCTGAGCAAGAAGTGATTCACTTAAATTTTACACTGTTTTCTTGTTGGGTTTGGGGTTTTTTTAAGGCCGCCCCTGTGCTCCGTGTAGCTCTGCCTTCCCACTCACACACAACACTTTAAAGTTTACAAGTTACAGTGAAATCAACAGCTTTGATAAAATTTATTCCCTCTCCCAACAAATCTTGGTTCTGCTGAACCTTCAGCCATTTCAGTTACCATAAACCTCTCCCTGTCAGGTCTCACACAGACTCTGAAGTTCACAGTGAGCAAAAAAGTTCATTTAAAGCAGATAATGAGCCAAACAAAACCCAGGAGGTGATGGAACCCCTCAGAAGGGAAGCTCTGCCCGTGCACATGTCTATTCACAGCTCCATGACAGATTTCAGGACTCACTAAGACATTTTAGAACCATCAGCTTGTGCAGTTCAAAATGTCAGCACTGGTCAGAAAAGGCTGTTTAATTAATACACAAATGTTGAGGTAGGAAATGAACTGCACTGTCAACAATGTTTGTGAGAGTAAACAGTAAACTGAGGTGTTAAAATAATATATTTGTTGAGGTCTCTTTTCAGTACAAAAGCAATTCAAGCCCAGCCTTTTGCACTGCAGCAGTAACAGAGCAGGCTCAGCTTTCCTTAGAGAACTGGAGGGGAGCTCACACCCAGCCAGACACCAACTAGAATCCCCTCTGCGAGTAAGGTATGTGGGGAAAGGTACATAAGAGGGGGAAGGAGTCAAGACGAAAGGCTTTCATTTCTATTTCTGGCTGTGTTCTCACTCACTGCAAGCAAGACTCCCAAAGTATTAATCCTGCTTTCCAGAAATTACACCAAAAGGCAACTGGGAGTTAACCTTGTAAAATGTGGGCTAATTTTAAGACAATGGACATGCTATTAACTCAATTAAATTATACCCATTCACACCAAAATGAAATATAATGTGCTATTTTAGGGTTTTCAAGCAAATATTTGCTTCAAACTGATTCACAGCAATGCACTAAAAGACAGCATAAAACAGCAACATATCCCTTTTGTCACTTATAGTATCCATTTAAATCATTTTACATAAATAAAAGCACCAGAGAATACCTACAATAGTCTTAAATTAGGGGTTTTGGGACATCCACAATCACACAAAGGAAAGAGTATTTACTTTTTTCTAGACAAAGCTTTTGCATTACATATGCCCAGTAGAAATACCTTTGCCTGAAACCAATTGAAACCATCCAACTGGAGCAAACAAGAAAATTAAGCACTTGAGAAAAAAAATTTACAGCTTACCACCCTCGACCCAGGGAGCCTAACACTTATTTTACACAATAATTCTCAAGTATTAATGTTGTCCAGTAGCATTCTATAAGAGCAACTAATCTCCTTAGCTGAAATCCACTGACTGGAAACATATTGAATATACTGTGAGAACAGTTGGAAATTACAACATAAGCTGCCAGAGACAAACAATGGAAGCCCCATAAAACATTCTGCAAGCAGAAAGGGGAGGAGAGACAGGACCAGCAGAGTCCAGACCACATGAGAACAAAGCAAGGTCAGTCTCATGCGTTTAACACTTTCACTGAGTCTACCTCCTTACTGGTGGTCTTCCCATCCCTTGGGAAATTGAAGAGGGAATTTCTGCACAGCCTTCTTTCATCCTCTCCACAGCTGGGCATAGGAACATCCAAACAGCTCCAAGTTTTGCAAGACATGCCCACTATTGCACACAAATTCTAATTTCTTTCCATTGTAAACGACACCCCGGTAAACTCAGCACCCAGGCTGGGGTTTACACCAGCTCAGACCAGTGCCTTCTTAGCACCAGCACTTGCCAAGAGCCACTAGAGAGGGGAGAAACCAGGGGACAAATGGGAGAGGGAGAAGCAGATGGGGTGCAATTATGACCTAATTCAAGTCAGCTGTGGCTGATTTAAATCACTAATGAGTGAAAACAACAAGCCTGGTTTTGTGTTCTAGAACATTCAGTGAAACAAAATCTTCTACCATTTTGATTTGAATAATTTTGGACCATTTTGATTTTTCAGGAGAGTTCCTTACCTCAGAAGTCAGATCTCAATAACTGGTAGTAACTGTTTGTCCATATACTAGTGAGGTGAGCTCTAGCCATTAAACACATGGCCTGGCAGTGGGTTGTCCCTGCCTCAGTGGGTTTGTGCTGGTTTTTTAAAAGTTATTTTTGTATGTTCTGACCAATCATTCCCACACACCCAACAGCTCACCAGGTTAGCCTCTCCTCACTAGGCTAAAATTACTACAATTCTTGTTCTAGAGACATACAGTCAGTTCCTACCAGAGTCAGATCCTCTCTGCTTTAGTCCCTGGCTCTGCCAGGCTCTCAGAGCCCTGGCTGACATTTGCATGGGGCTGAAAACGTTTACTGCTCTCTGGGCACATCCTGTTTCCTCTCTGAAAGGACATCCTGGAGAGCATCCCACTCCCAGCCCACCATGGCACCAATTGCACAGAGACACCTGCAAACTCACCCCTGCATCTCTGCCTGTAGTTTTCTTTCCCCTGCTCATACTGCTGGCCATGCTTCAGTTTTAATCTGCTGGGTAGAAAAACTGGTCATTTACGGTATCAATTAGTGTTCCTTTTTCCAGCCATCTCTGGTTCCAAACAGTGGGGTCAGTGGAGTGCATGGCACGGTCCTGCTGTCGGCCTGAGAGCCAAATTAGCCTGTTTTGGTTCGTGCCTTTCCTCCTGAGCAGGGAGGCAGCGACTGCTCAGGCTTGAACTCTCCAACACCTCCACCTGTGTCCCTCTCCAGCTCAGCCTTCCCCCGGGGCTGCTGCTGCAGGCAGGGAAGGGCCAGCTGTGGCCTGGAACCTTCTCCTGCAGCAAACATGCACAGCCCAAGAGGAGCTGAAAACACTGGTACTGAAATACAGGCTGGGCTGGAGGGATGGGCCCTGAAACAGAGCTGCTCTCCAAGGCTGGCCAGATTGGGGAGCTCATGATTACAATAAGAGGCTGGTTCTTCACTACAAAAAGAAAAAAGGCATTCTGACTGCAACTTCTGTCTCTCTCATAAAAAGTATTGCAGTCCCCTTTGTGTTCATAGGAAGAGTAAGGAAAGCTTCAATATGTATTAAGGTATGAAATACCTTAAATAAAAGTAAAACATTCATTTTAAATAAAACATTAATTTAATATCACAACAGTGACTCCTTTGAGCTGACTTACTTTTCTGTAAGAAATATTAAGGAGAGAAAACATGTTTTTCCCCTTCAACCACACTGCCTCGATCCACTTTTGTACTTGTATTTAGTTTTTGCTGAAACAAACAAATAAAAACCTCTCTCCTAAAAGTAAACTTGATAAAAATTATATCAGTAATATACCACCTATCAGGTAATGATCAGCCCATTCCCTGGACTTCATTGAAAATTGCCCAGAAGCTACTTTGGGTTTCATAAGAGAAGAACTTAATATTAACTTTTCCTGCCTCTGGTAGCAAACCTGCTGAGAGGATGTTTGAGAAGGCATCACCTCCCATCTGATAGGGGCCAAGTGTTACCTCAGCACCACAGACAAGGCAAGGCAACAGATTATTAAATAGGAAACTGCGAGAAGCTGTGATAGGAGCTTCATACAGATTAGGAGAACACTGTAGAGTGCACTAGGAAAAACAAAATCACATTCCCATCAGAATATTATTTCCTTCATATCAAGTGAAGTTATGCCTGGGGCAGGAGAAGGCACACAGGGAGTGTTTTTTGTAATGTGGACTCTCGTCACATGGGAAGTGGACTGAAAAGCCAAGTTCAACCCATCAGGCAAAGGAAAGGAATCCTTTTGACTCCCGTCCCCTTCCCAGAGAATGCCAGGCTCTTACCAAGAGTTCCTGGGAAGAAACCCACATTTCTATTACCATCTTTCCTCTGGGGGTTAATACATAATTTGGCTGATGGGGCAGTGGGATTTAGGGAAGTTTATTTTTATTTGTATTCAGGAAGGGTTGCCAAGAAGGCTGGTTTCTTATAAACTAATACCAAAAAACCAGATTTTAATTACAAGAGACACACGGAGTAACTTATCAAGATTCTTTTCCCAATGGTGCTTTTAATGTGAGAATTTAAAATGAGTTTTAAACACTCCCTACTTCATTTGTTCTTAGTCCCACATTTTTCCTGTGTCTTCTGAAACCACTTGAGCCACGTTTGGACCAGAATGCCTTTAGAAAATCACAATGGGAACAGGATCATAAACAGAACAAACACCCACCACAGCTCTGCTCTAAATTAGAGAGACAAGAGAGCGAAGAACAGATGAGTGTGCACTGCACAACCTGCTTGGAACCACCACATCTGAAACACCTCAAAGTACTGCAATCAATTCATTTCTTCTCAGAAAGGTTGTCAGGAAGTGCAGGAGCCCCAGCACAGCAACTCTGCCCAGGCAACACAGATGGCCAGGCTGGGCTGGAGAAAGTTCAAGTGCAACAAAGGGAACAAAGTGCGTGTTCTGACACCTGTAACACTGACCCCATATTTTATCTGATCTTTGACCCAGTACATAATGGAAGTGCCTCCAAGAGCTGCCAAAGCCTCAGCAAAGAGGCAGCATAAGCAGCACTGGGAGAAGCTTTGTTCTAAAGGAGCCTTTTCAAGGAGGGTTTGCCAATACTGAACTCCCTCAGACTTCTACCATATTTTAGGGCATTATCTAGACCAGTTCCAACACAACTGACAGTTGTTGAGGAATCTGGAGGTGCAGCATTACCCCAGGAAACAGAATGATAACTTTTAATGCCTCCTTTGAATGAGCTGTAGCAGTAAACTCCATGCCAGGTGAGCCTCAGGTTTTTAAAAACACTAAGAAAAAACATTGCAGGTAAGCCCCAGGCTTTTAAAAACACTAAGAAAAACTAACAAGCAACCTGCTAAGGCAAAACCCTCCTGCAGTCCAAATGCACAGAGCACTCATTTGGAGAGGGAAGCAACTGAGAGAACAGCCCCAGGAACTGTTCTACACCCTTGGTGCCTCCTTGTGCACAGATAATAAACCCAAAGCACTCTGCAGGTGCTGATGGCCACAGAGACTCTTCAGTGTGCTCTGTGGATGTGGACAAATATTCAAAGAGGCTGCAAGAAACTGTGCAGTTCCTACACACAAACAAATAAATCTCACTCTTTCCAGCCACCATGCCCAGGATCAGACTTTTTAAATTTGTCTCACTAAGGCAGCTCATAACAATTTTCCCCATGCCTTGTCATTCTCTTATGGAACTCACAGCGGCACATTCTGCACCTGTTCCAGTCCACAAATCAGAACATATTCCCCTAAACAAGAAAATTACAACTCACTGTTTAAAGAAAACACAGGTGCAGCCAAATTAGAAGAGTATTTGCCATATTCCCACTTCAGACCCCTTGCAATAATTGTGTTTCAGGTACTGCAAAAACCTAAGGAAACTGAGCTCCTTATCTGTAAAAACTACTTCTTTTCTCAAAGATTTGTCTCCAACAACAACCAAACGTCACATGGGTGAAAGTCTGAACGATACTGCACTCATGTGATTCTGTTTCTATGCAGGCTAAACCTCTCTTTTCTGTTTTGCATGACTCCACAAGCTTTTTTGAGATTTAAGAACTAATCCTATTTCACCAAAACATTTTTGTTTGCCTCACATCCAGTTCCCCCCTCTCTCCTTTAGTGGCAGTGGGAGTTTGGATTCTTCTCTGTTTGCAGGCAGAGGAATAGGGGGGAATACATTTACATTTCTTGAAAACTTGGGAGAGTAAGTAAAGGAGGTTGGTTATAGCTCTTAGGAGAATTTTACATCCTTAAATCTGTCTCATAGGAGTTCTGTTTTGGAGATGACTTGCTTCCAAAAGTGTGGCACATTAGAGAAGGGCAATTTCAGGTGCTTATAAAACAAGAAGTGTACGAGCCTTTACTAGAGCAAGTTGTCCTTCCAGCAGACACTGCCCAGCGCAGGGAGTTGTTCTGACAGTTCCCACTGTCACTGGGAGGTTTGTGACCATCACACACCTCCTGCTGCATTGCCCTGATAGCAGTTCAGTTGCTCCATTCTTAGTTTGTAATTGCCTTCCAGCACAGAGGTAATGACACCAGCATTTTGTCGTAACATTTTGTGGATTATCTGAAAGGGCTGGTAGCAATTCCTCCTCTCTGTTAGGCTTAGAGGTGTTGGGAAAACATTTCCTGAAGGAAATTCTGGTTCAATCTTCTAGATATGTCATTTATCCCTTGCTGTTCTTCTTGTGAGAGTTCAAATTTGAAAAAAAAATTGAAAAACTCTTTCTTCTTTTGGATATTGGTGCAAAACATACCTGCAGGGTCTGAATGTACCAGCAAAACTCTGATCTTATTTTTCCTGTGTAACACTGGGAGAAAAATTTAGCTGGATGACTGGGTTAAAAAAAACCAAAAACATGATAGACAATACTGATCATCTGCAATAGTTAGTCAGTGGGTTTCAAGGAGCACTGAGAATCCTCAGCAGAACTTTCTTTTTATAATTCAAACTATTTCTCCTTTCTCTCATGTTTGGAGACCTTGAGCAGATCCGAAGATGAATCACTGTTACAGTTCCTGCTACGTTGCAAGACTGTGGCAATCAGTGATGCCATTCCAGTGATTTACACAAGCGATTCCTCTCCAGGAGGAACAGGGAGAGAAGTGCTGCCATGAGCTCATTGTGCAGCAGAAGATTTTAATGAAAGGAAAGGAGCAAAAAGTCAGGTCTGAGGCAGGAATATGCCCAGATAAATATGCAAATAAGACCTTGGTGGGCAGATATTTTCTCCTGGTTGTTTGACAAATCCCCTGTGGCCTGTGGAAAGCCTGGCTAACAGCTACAGGGCTGCAGGAGGGCCCAGAGATCAGAGAAAGACTTTGCATTTAAACCCAGGGACGATGATTAACAGGTACACAGAAACTCATCACTGTCTGTAACTCCCTGAAGGGAAGTTCTGGCCAGGTGGGGGTTGGTCTCTTCTCCCAGGCACTCAGCAATAGGACAAGGGGGCACGGGCTCAAGCTCTGCCAGGGGAAATTAAAGCTGGAGAGCAGAAAAAAATTCTTTGCAGAGAGAGTGCTCAGGCATTGGAATGGGCTGCCCAGAGAGGGGGTGGATTCCCCATCCCTGGAGGTTTTTCAACTGAGATTGGCCATGGCGCTGAGTGCCATGATCTGGTAAAGGGACTGAAGTTGGACCAAGGGTTGGACTTGATGATCTCGGAGGTCTTTTCCAACCCAATCCATTCTGTGATTCTGTGATTAATCTTTGGAGCAAAGGGCAGGAAATGCCACTGAGCCCCAGTCAGAGCTGTACAAGAGCTGTGACCAACAGTTCTGCACTGCTCCTCTTCTCATCCTCTGCACTGACAGTTCCCTGCCTGAAACTAAATCTCAGCATAGAATCATAGAATCTTTTAGGTTGGAAAAGACCTCCAAGATCATCAAGTCCAACCCTTGGGTCAACTCCAGTCCCTTTACCAGATCATGGCACTCAGTGCCACATCCAATCTCAGTTTAAAACCTCCAGGGATGGGGAATCCACCCCCTCTCTGGGCAGCCCATTCCAATGCCTGAGCACTCTCTCTGCAAAGAATTTTTTTCTGCTCTCCAATTTTCCCTGGCAGAGCTTGAGCCCATGCCCCCTTGTCCTATTGCTGAGTGCCTGGGAGAAGAGACCAACCCCATCTCTTCATTAAGTATTTCTTCCGAAGTTAAACCATGTTAACCCAAGTCTGTGACAGCAGAATCTCTAACTACAGTAAAACAGACCAAAAAAAGCTTTTAGGTTATCAGATAAAAGCACATACGTTGCTTTTCCTATGCACATCATAAATAGCACATACAGCCACAGCAATAATCAGATGGTGGGAAATGCCCTGGATGAAGAAATAGCTGCACTTATTCAGATGAAAGCCCCTTCTACAGAGCATGATTCTGCTCTAGGCTGAATTATGGATGTGTGCTTTCCTTGAGGAGCCTAAAAATAATACACACTTAGAGTTTTAATCCATTTGGAGAATTAGCATATGATCAAACAAATGCAGACATCTTAGACTTTCCTGCTCTCAGTACTTAGGAAGAGGGTTGTCCGTATCACTTACCAGGCAGCATTTTGGAAGCAAATGGCCTGAGCTTTCTTGAGAAACCAGTCAAACTGCAGCCAACTGAAAACCTCGGGAGAGAGAGTGTCATTGCTCCAAATGACAGTCACTTAGCAGAGGAACATTTTACAGGAGTCAATGGGATCAGTGATAATACACCCAGTAGGAAAAACTAAGGGTGTCTTGGGGATAGCTGAGCAGTGCAGGAGTCAGAGAAGGAGGTCATGACTAAAACCAATTGTTATTTAAGCTCTATTTGACCAAGAGGCTAAGCTGGAAAAAATGTGAGAACAAAAGTTTCAGAATATAACACATCTCATTTTGAAATTGGAGTGAAATATTTCTTTTGGGACATGTTAGTATTTCATGTTAAAATATTTCATACTGTTAAGTTTTCATTCCAAAATTCACCTAAATTTATGGAAACCAAGGAAACAATTAGTTTTAACTGAGCTGGCAAATATTTTAGGCCGAAAAGCAAAGCCTTGTACATTGTTTTACCACCAGTTCTGTAGTTGCTGTTTCAGTTCAGTTCTGGTTTTGTTTCTGGCAAAATTTTTGTTTCAGCCATGAAGAATATGAAAGCAAACAAAATTTATCAACTTGAGCTCAGGAGTAATTCACAGGGATCTTAGTCCAGTGTGGAATGCAAGGGTGCTCCTCATAGCTGGGTAAAATCACCTGTTAAGCTCCTTACAATGCAGGTGCCCACACACTCAACACCAGGACATGGGCAGCAGTTGGCACCTGTGCTGGCAGGCACAGCTAAGAGGTATGTTAAGAGATAAACAGCTAAATTTCAGAACTCAGGTGTGTTCACCTTCTCTAAACCAACCCCAAAACTTCAGCAGGGATGAATAAGGCAAAGGACTTGCATGATTAATTCCGATAGTACTGAAAGGGCAAAATGCAAAGTGTTCACAGCTTTGTGAGGAAATCATGACAAAAATTGTTTGAAGACAACAACAGGAAACTGCCTCTAAGCTGATACCTGGGATTACAGAAAAAAGATGGACCAAGGAAACAGCTGAGACAGAAAAATTACCAAAATTTCTGTAAATTTGCTTGGTATAATGAATTCTGAGGTCTTCTCTCACAGACTCCTCCCTTCCTCAGCAATCAGCATTTGTACTTGGACTCCTTTGTGTCCAGTTTGGAATGCTGAAAATAATGAATATTTCAGCAAGGACAAAGGGTTGTAGTGCTGGAGTCACTCACCTACAGCAGAGGGAGCCCCCAGAGGGCAGGGGTTCCTCCAGCCCAGGAGGGCAAGGGCCACTCCCAAGGAGGAGAAAGCATCTCAGCCATTAGCCAGTTTTATTGCAGAGGCACTGCATAAATATTATTTCTGTCTCAGTAGTCTCTTGCTGAGACAACCAACAGGATGCCAATTAGTGATCACTTTCTAATCTTATTGTTAGTCCTCTGCTTTAAACCTCTATTTACTGGTAAACTGACCGAGGTCCCTTTACCCACCGAATGGTCCAAACAACATTTCAGTTCCTAAGAGCTGTATGATATTTATTCTTTCCCTTGATACTTCTGTAACCAAAACATGAAAACCCAAAAGAGGGAAGTAAAAAAGAAATCAAGGTACACACATATACAAGTCTACATCCACATGCAGAGGATAAATATGCACTGTATTTCCAGAGCAAGATGCAAGGGAGACACATGAAACAATCTCATGAAATACACAATATTTACATGCCAGGAAAGTGTAATGTTTTTCTAATTTCCACAGTCACCTCTACTGTGTTTCTGTGCTCTGTTCAGTAGTTAGACATGAAATGACAACTTCCAGAAAAATACTTAGCCTACTGCCCAAAAACAAACAAAAGAAGAAAACACTCCTTTTGCACCCCAGGATCCAGAGAACAGAAAGATTGTTTGCTCTGGGTGGTAATTAAATGATCCTGAGGACAGCGTGTGAGTGTTTATGTGCACACACACATTCCCCATTTACCCCCAGCTGTAATTAAAGGATGATGTGCTTGTACACTCACACAACCTTTGCCAAATCAAAGAGCCCCCAGAAACAGATCACACAGAACAGGAAAATCAGATGAGAGTGAGACAGAATGCATCAGGGTTTAGGCTTTCCTAAATCTGCCATGCAGGAGAAGTTAGTAATGAACAGATGGTAACTCTCCCAACAGCACAACCCTGTCCTGGACACTGTAACTCAAAGGCTTTTGACTTGTTTGAACACATTCACATACGTTTGTCTCCCCTGCTCAGACAAGTCATTATTCTTCTCATTCACATCATTTACTTTAAAATTTGCCATCTCTAAATTTGCCCATGACACCACGAAACATTTTGAATCATTGGCATGGGGTGACAAATGTCACCAGAGTAGCACTAAACCAAACTGAGGTTACAATCTTTGCTAAAGGGCAATGACAGATTTACAACCATCTCTAAAGCTTTGCCACGTCAGTACTGGTTGCACTTCCAAGCAAGTTACACTTTCTCAGCAGAAAATGAATTTCAGATTTAACGCATACAATCAAAAGTGACTCCACGGAGAATTCTTGTGGCCACATTCAAAAGCATTTATTTATACAGCAATTAAATGTCTCCATAGTTACTTTTTATAAATCTTTATAGCTCATCTTTCTGACCAGCTACACAAAGAGGAACTATACTGAAAATAAAGGTACTTTAAGCACAGTGAAAAGCAGAAATTGAAAGGAAAGTTTATTTTTATAAGACCTCTTAAGCAAGGAGAAAAATGCTGCCCATCTGTATGGGCTCAGAGATGGGATTACCATTAGAAATAAGATGTATGGACAATTTTGTTTATCTATTCAATAATTTGGAATCACATTCATCCTTAATTGCCATTTCCCTACCCTACAATTATTGAAAAACTTGTTTTCTTCTCTCTTTCTATAGGGAAACTACAAGAGGTCATTTCCATTGATAGGGCAGACAAAAGAAGCATAACATACTGATGTTTTCTTAAAAACATTTGTAATTAAAATGTGGGTTTGACACACATACTAATGTCTCTGCCCAGCAATATTACTGCCCCAGGAAACAGTGCTTATTTTCAAAGATTAATATTTTGCCTATTTTATGCACTAATTATCTGTAAACAACAACATTCATCCCTATTAATTTCTGCAGTGCAATAACATGGCAGTGGATTGCTGGTTTGTGCTGCCTTTTCACCTTCTGCTGCTCCAGTGATGGCCATGTGAGAAACTACATAAACTGTCAGATTAGCAAACACTTCTACTGAAGAAAACCACTGATTTGTCAGAAATACAAAAGCAAATAAACAGCGAGGACATATCTATGGTCTCTTCAGGACTGAGCTTGCCCACCCCATTCAAAAGCACTCAGGAATTTGCCTTTATCTGCATTTTGCCTGGAGCCATCAGAGCACTGAGGAAAGGGAAAAGCATCCCTGGAGTAAGGCTGGACATTCAGGCAGGAGAGCAGGTGAGACACACACAGATCAGGTCTGTTTGTCATTGCCCCACAGAGAATCTTATGTAGTGGCCCAACAGGAAAAAAAACCAAAATTCCTGTAAATAAAGCTCTGCCACTTCCTCTGCTTCTGTGCAGGTTTTCTGGGGAGTCTTAGGCAGTGAAGGTTTTGCCTCATCAGCTGCCTCTTCCTCTTATCCTCCTCAGAAATCACTCATATTAATGATTCAATTAAAACATTTTCAAAAGTTTCTTGACATCCATGGGCTTATCTTTGGTTTTATCCAGTACTTGAAAAAATTGACCTAAACTCCGAATTGAGATTTGAAAGAACAAACAAGTCAACAAACCTCACTTTCCCATCCATCTTGCACCACAAACTTTCTCTTGGTGAAAGCATTTCCTTTGCTTGCCCTGGTCTGACTGACTCAGCTTCTGTGGCCTATTCAATCCCAGCTTTCTGAATGTTAATTTTCTTCCAGTTTCCAGAGTTGCAAGTCAAGGGAAGTAAAACTGGATGCTGAGAAATGCAGACACTAAACAGGCTCTTCCCAATTAAGAGGAACTGCATCCTCAGCCAAGGATTTCCCCACCTGCTCTTCTGCAAGAGCCCTGGGAATACAATTCCCTTTTTCTGTCTTCAGCCACTTCACACAGAGCTGAAACTCCTCACAGTGAACACACACAATGCACTGAACTCTGCTGGCTGGAGAGATACTTGTCATGTTTGCAGCACAAGAGCAAAGGGAATTCAGCCACACTGTGCTGAGTAACGAGTTCAGACAGGATCCCAGGAACCAGAGATTGCAGCGTATCTAATCCGGGACTACCACGCTTTATAACCTTGCTGGTCCCTAAAAAGTATTTTGCATATATCAAAAAAAATGTTCTTAAATAATATACCAGGAAAGGCAAACACCCTGAAAGTTTAAGTGTCAGAATTATTGTTTGGAGGATTTATTCCAACATCAGTTTCTCCTCACCATAACCACACTGGAATTCCATAAAACACAGCTGATAAAAAAGGTTTATTTGTGGTGCTTTGATAATAACTTTATAGATACTGATCTGACAGAATTTAGATTTAATTTCTGGAGAAAATAGCTTTTTATTTTTACTTTTTTAAGTACAGAAAAATGATGAGTGCTACAACTTAATTTGTATAATCTGCCCTAGTATAACAACACCACAGATCTTATCAAGGCTTAAACTTAATATGCAGTTTCTTCATCTGCAGCCACTTCTCTCAAGTTCATTAAATGACTCTATGTCTGTAAACCTGCTGGCAACTGGATACTCCACCTTACATGCACTTCCTGCCCCAGTGAGTTTAAATGCTATTTTACACTCTCAATTAAACATTAAAAGGGCAATGTTACACACTCGGAATCTCATGCAGCTCCATTACTGCTGACTGCTGTAGCAGAGAACTGCCTTCCAAAGCAGCCCCAGAATCATCCTGCAGACATTCGTACCAAGAAATTGAAAAAAAATCCTAATCAGGTCATTCCTTATAAATATGAGGAAGAATTAAACTAGTTGAGGGTTTTGTTTCTTTTTAAAGCAGCATTTGAGGCAGTTTTAAATATCTTTCTGCACAATTATGAAGGATTTTTTTAAAGCAGCATCAAAGGAAAAAAAAAATAAAAGGTGTTTTTGCAGTATCATCTGACTCCAGGAACTACAACTTGCAAGGAAACATCACATACAATGGAGATGATGCACAGAAAAACCTGTGCCAGAAACAGAAATGTAATTAATTTAATAACATGTGAGTGTGAACACAGCCCAGTATTGGTCTATAAAAAGCCCAGCTCTTCGGTGCCTCCCTGGCTGCAGAGTTCCAGCCCCATCCTCACTGAATCTGGTGTCTTCTAAGATCAAATCTTCCCCCTGCCTCACTAGTTATAGTTGAAAACAGCATTTCACAAACATATATATAGAGGAAGTACTTCATAGAAGTTCCTTGTCATTCCTACACACATGAAAAATGATTTCTCCCTCAGAAGGCCAAGACATGATTATGCATATTAATATGCATCTTATGTAATATAAATTGTTAATGTATGTTGTATTTAAATATAAGCTTTTACCTTATAATGATCTTAAACAACTATTCATATAAATAACAAGAGTGTTGCTTCTACAAGCCCAGCAAAAATTACCACAGCTGGACTAATTCGGGAAGAACTTCAATTCCTACCAACCCTGGTGGTGCTAAAATATATCAGCTGGAAGGGAGGAAAAATGAAAAGAGAGAGGAAAAAAACCCACTATTTGGGAATGTTCTGAGTTTCTCAGCGCAAAGCTACTTTGAGCACTGTCACTGTCCCTTTAACATCCACGGTCCTGCTGCGTAATGAGAACAGCGAATACAAAGCGCTGCCGTCAGTCCCATCCTGATGAAGGGAGAGCAGCGCTCGCACGAGCCGAGCGCGGAGCAGCTGAAGGAAACCTGCCTTCCACCTGCAGGATGACTGGAATGAGAAAATAAATTGCTTTGAGCTGACAGATA
Organism: Pithys albifrons albifrons; assembly: GCF_047495875.1. Taxonomy (NCBI): domain Eukaryota; kingdom Metazoa; phylum Chordata; class Aves; order Passeriformes; family Thamnophilidae; genus Pithys; species Pithys albifrons. The sequence goes on from NC_092460.1 coordinate 13,392,165, forward strand.
CTTTGTTTCCCTCCCTCACAGCATGCTTTCTCTTCTATTCCTATGCATGGGCTTCTGCACACATTTCCATGTTCACTTGTAGGGCAAGTTAGCAGCAGGAACAGGCAGGGAAAAGCCCCGTTCTGGGTAAGGAAAAGTCCCGCTCTGGGCAAGGAACAGCCAGGGAAAAGCCCCGCTCTGGGCAAGGAACAGCCAGGGAAAAGCCCTACTCTGGGCAAGGAACAGCCAGGGAAAAGCCTCGCTCTGGGCAAGAACAGCCAGGGAAAAGCCCTACTCTGGGCAAGGAACAGCCAGGGAAAAGCCCTACTCTGGGCAAGGAACAGCCAGGGAAAAGCCTCGCTCTGGGCAAGAACAGCCAGGGAAAAGCCCTACTCTGGGCAAGGAACAGCCAGGGAAAAGCCTCGCTCTGGGCAAGAACAGCCAGGGAAAAGCCCTACTCTGGGCAAGGAACAGCCAGGGAAAAGCCTCGCTATGGGCAAGAACAGCCAGGGAAAAGCCCCGCTTTGAGCAAGGAACAGGCAGGGAAAAGCCCCGCTCTGGGCACGGAACAGGCAGGGAAAAGCCCCGCTATGGGCAAGGAAAAGCCCTGCTCTGAGCAAGAAACAGGCAGGGAAAAGCCCCGCTGTGGATTCGGGAGGAGTCTCAGCCAGGCTCCCAGGGCATCGCTGCCTCTGCACGTTGATTACCCAACTCGCTCTAAGCTGCTGCACAGAGCAATTTGATTTCAATCTGCCAAGAAGCTGGAGGGAGGGAGAGGGGAGGATGCATCGAGCTGATGAACCCCTGCTCAGGTGAAATTCTGGTGAGAGGTCTCTGCAGGAAAATACACAAAAGGCACTGCAAAGGAATCAGTGACTGTTCATGTCCCCCCACTACTTTTGCCTTGATTAAATATTTTAATTAACTAAACAAGCACGACCATGTTGTTCAGCTTTACTCACAATATCCCCTAAGACATACAAAATTCTGTTTTGAAAATGTGGGGTTTATATCTAATAGGAACAGAAAGCGATTCCAATTCTTGGTTTATTTTTCTTGATCAAAAGTACTTTTCTTTCTTTTTTTTTAATTTAAATATACTACTGGTACTTCATATATAGCTTAAAGTATTTTTCCTTCTCCTGGAGGCAAGATTTAAAGGCCTCTGGCACCATCATTGACTAAATAATTATGAATTTATTTGCCATGCAACCTTAACAAAATAGCTCTGGAGGATTTTGTTTAAAATGCTGAGCTGCTTCTTTTCAGTGAGGAGGAAGCTTGACAGAGAGTTATATTTTGCAGAACTGGTCTGGTTCACTATATATATGTTTCAACATTAAACCATCACACACTTCATCAGTTTATTTCCAATCTAATCCATCATTTCCCCAGCAATATCCTACTGGAAGTTCCTCAGTCTGCATATTTCACAAAGACCAGCTCATTAGTTTCCTGTCTACCAACCTGCTTAATTGCCTCACACAGTAAGACTTCATTCAACAAAAGTCATTCTACAGACTGATTTTTGTATTTTGATGCTGTTTCTAATAGATATTTTGAACCTTGTTATAGAAACTGCAATTCACACAGTATGAAGTTCAAAAAGATAAAGCATATTTTGTGCCATTTATAGTGGCAAATGCAGCCCACGAAGTCAGAGACCATCCTGACAGTCCCAGAGTTGGGTGACCTTTGAATGAGACCAAAATGGCACTTCTTCAAAGCTGCATCTGCTCTCATCAAATATAATGTAAAGCAACAAGGGACTTTCACTCAAATATTTACAGAAGGGTGTTTTTAATTATACAACAGAAATATTTCAACTATTACACCGGGGAGATTTACATGAGCTTATTATGACTTTACAGACTTGATCTGGTTTAAATTATGAAAGTCCTTTATAACTTCCTACATAAGGATCCAGATTAGATTTCTTTAATCAGCTCAAATGTATAACATTTGAATTAACCATTCTTACAGTGTGCTTTTCCTGGTGGGGACTTAATGCACCCACACAAAACAGGGACACAGATTTGCTGAACAGAAAACCTGAAGTAAATAAAGCAAAGGCAGCGTGTCTGGGAATGACAGGCAATTAGCACTAGGTGTGACTTGGGCTCTAGAGATTTCTTTTTAACAGCCCTAGTACTTCAAAGACCATGTTTGAAAGTGGTCTTCTAGATCCACTTGCTACACACACACACACATTAATATATATATACACACACCAAATTACCATGGTAACCCTGTTCCATTAAAATATCAGAATATTTTTTGGTGAAAACTTTGTTTTATCAAAAGTCCAACTACTCACTACTTCATCCAGGTTTCCACTGGAAAGGAAAAATTCTAAAAGCATCCTAACTGTGAAGGTGACTCATAACTACTATAGTGAGGTGCATTTGGGGAATCCTGGGCTGATGAATTTTGGGTGATCTGAGATATGAAAGCTGTGCTGTCAATCAGACTAGGGGCAGGTTTCTCAAAAGCCAATCTGTACTTCAGAACCCCTGACAAGGGAGTGACACACTGAAGTTTCCACCTAAATGAAATGTAAGTTTTATAACCCCCATATTCCTACAAATAATTAAAAAAAAAAAGGTCTGGTTAACTGTACATGTCCATGTTATAAAAAAACAGGATGCATTGTATTTTCATTATTTTAGCCTGATTGAGACACAGTTTCTAATTATCACTTTCTGATCAATGCAGCCAACACAACCAGAACTAACTCTATGTGGAGCTTTTCCAGAGACCAGATGACTAAAAATAGCTGTCAATAGTTAGAATCCCTATAGAACAGTTTCAAAAGGGACTAAAACTTTGGGAAAAAATGCAATGGTTAACTAGATTGCATTATAAGAAAATAGTTTCTGAATGTTTTCTGAGAAAACAAGAGGTCATGTGTAGGTAGATCTAAAACTGGGAGCCAAGTGGTTTTTACGTGTCCTTGAAAACTCCCTGACAGAGCGTTAATTGGGGTACCCAGTGACAAGCCCAGGCTGAACTGCTGAGCACAAACTGCTGCTCTGATGGCAGCAGGAAAATCCGCACTGAAAAAGTTTCACTAAGAAATTGGAAATGCACTTCAGTAGATAACACAGGTCCTACTGTCACAAGGGCAGCAGCTTTCAGTAAGGCAGATCAATTTGCAAGCAGCAAAAGAACATGATTTTTTTGATTATCAGAACACAATTACCCTCTGCTACCTAATAGTTCTCCAAGTTAATTGGTCAGTGCACAATGCCAGAAATTCTGTAGAAAATATTACACCACAAAGGCTCTCAACATACCCCGTGTCTGTGAAGAAAATCCTCCTTCTCTCCGGGTCTGTCCCTGCAGATACAGCCCCCATTCAACCAGGCACTCACGCCTGATGTTTGACGCTTTATTCCAGCAGAATTCAAAGGCTCATGTAAGTGCTTTGCTGAACAAGGAGGGATTTAGGCATATGCTTAAGTACTTCACTGAGCTGGGACCAGGCTACTATTTATAGAAAGCTTTTTGTTCTGGTTTTATTGTTCAACACTTCAAGCCACCCTATGGCTTTTCCTTCTGTATACCTTCCTCTCACACAGCAAAGCTTTCAGGGCTACAATTTTCTTCCAGATGTCACAGGTTTAAAATCAGAATGGATACCATGAGCTCCTCCAATTACATTTTTCCCATTATATTTACATAGAAATAATAATTAAAAAAAAAAGGAAGGCTGAATTGCAGGAAGGTTATGAAGCCAAAAGTTGTGTGTAATAACAGGATGAAAAATCATGTCCCACCCCCAGCATGGGAGCACTCACACAGGAACCAAACACTCATCTGTGCATCCATAAAGGCTCATTTCAATCTCTCCCAGTGTCCTGCCACGTGCACTGCCCTGTTCCACACAGAAAGTCAGGCAGAGTCATGTCCAAAGCAGGACTGTGTTCACCTTGAAAAGCCATCAGTGCTGCACTCTCACTGCTCTGCAGAGGCAGATTGCTAACAGTGCTGAGTGGGGTTGTGAGGAGACAAAAACACTTTGGAATGACTTCCAGTTCAGCACCAGTACCTCTTCTTTTCACCTTTTAAAAAAACATATCTCTGTTGCAGAGGGATCTGGACCCACCAGGTCATCTTTCAGTGTTAATGAATATATTTTCACCAATCATTGTTTTGATTAACCAATGTCTTTTCACAGATATTGGCATGATAAGAAAAAAAATCCACATCTCCCTAAAAATCTCTAAATACTTCATCTGTTTTACTAACAGTACAAGCTATCCACTGAGGTTCTTGTACAGATTTTATGTCCTCCCTAGATATATCCATGGGGCCTCTATATTTACACACAGAATACCCAAAGACAGTGTTGTGCTTTTGGGATGCCTGAAAACCTGGTTGGATAAATACTTGTACATCGACAGCATCAAAGACTCCACCATCCATTTCTCCTGTAGTTCATGACTTTCACCTCTGGCTCCCAAGATACACTGGAAGGGGCCAAACCAGCCCCCCAAAGCACATTATTTCAGCAGAGTGCCCTAACAACCTAACCCAAAGCCACTAAAATCACTGAGAGAAACTTTTCACCATTTTCAGGAGGTACTGGATTGGACTACAATAACCTTCAGCTGAATTATTAATGGCAACTTGTAAGCCATTATCATTGGAAGATCTCTATTAGTCACCAATTTAGAGGGCTATTTTCAAAAACATTCAACTTAGGGATGCAGAGATTCCATTGGCAAGGCAACAGGACTTAAAATTCCATTTGGCTTCCATTCCTCTCCTTTTAAAAAATCCTGCTGTTAATACATTAGGCCTTTCTACTGCATTATCTATAACTTATTTGACAATCAGGCCATAAATGTTACTGTACAAGAATACAACATTTGGTGCTAAGTTTACAAATGTGATTTTCGTTCCCCAGAGCAGGATAAAATTTTAACTGCAGGGTATTCAGTTCTAGGCAGGTTCTTCTACTTGAAATGCAAAGGTTCTCAGAATGGTGCCCTCAAGAAGAGAAACAAAAATCCTGATGTTTTCATGCACAGAGGAGGCTTGTTGGTTGTGTATATGTAGAACCCAACACGCTTCCTTCTGTTTAAGGAAAGGGCTTTAATACTCCTGATGAGTAACATTATAAATATCTTGCAGATACAAACAGTGCTTTGCACTTAAACCAGCATTTTCTATCTACAATTCCCAGGAGCTTTACAAGAAGTAATGAATTAACCCCTGAAACAGGCAGGTTAGGTTCACGTTGTAGCAGTTTAATTAGAAATCTGAAACAACCAGCCCAGCAAAGACAAGCAACTTGTGTGAAAGCAGAAAATGCCCCTTAACAAAGCAAGTGAAAACACACAAAGTCTTAATTCCCCCATCCCATGCCATCACATACATGCATTTTTCCAGTCTTTCTATGCTGCTTACTTGAGGAGGAAACAAGGGATATTATGAAGGTGGAGCTGTGCTGACAAGATGAAGGTATGAACACGGAAGTCACTACTAATGCTGCAGCTGTATTTTATTCTGATTAATAAGAAAATATTGGCTGAGAACTTAAGGGCAGCAATACATTTCAAGTCAGCATTATCACAAGTCAAGAGAACTCATTTGTAAGTTGAAAGGAAGATGTGAAGGAAGCACAAGAAAGAAGTGGAACAACTTCAGCAAACTCAGTCAAATAATTTGTAATGTCTCTTGAAGAGATGATCAAGGAGTTACAACAAAGAATATAGAAAATAGTACAGCAGATTATCTCAGTGCAGAGGCAATAGAGGAACATTGTAAGAGACTGGTACTGGTACTCCCAGAGTCTTTAAAGGCTTTGACTGACAGAAGAGATTGCACAGAAGGTGAAACAATTGTACTTAAAAAAGAACAAGGAGGAAAGAATGGCACAAACGTCTCAGGTCTGATCCAGAGGAGCCAAGACACAAAAGGATCAACAACTAATGAGGAACATAAAAAGGCAATAGGAAAAGGATCTATAAATGCTACAGAAAAAGTGGAAGACAAACTAGCAGAGATTCTAGAATTTAATGGGAAAGGAGAGAAAATAACAGATGGCAAAGACACAGCTGAAGTATTCAGTGCTTCCTTCATATTCTTTTAAAGTCTCCATCTAAAGGATAATGAAAAGCAAAAAATCTTCTAAAGTGATTTTTACCAAGCAGGCAGGACTAGAGGCCTGAAGAAAAAACCCAAAAGAACAGGCTAAAAAGTATAAAGGAAGGCAGACAAAGCCATTCTGATAGAGCATGATGAAGTTCACTGCAGAGTGCTTAGGGAATTACCAAAGCCATCCCCAACATTAGCTATTTTATTCAATAATGCACACAGGGTGAAGTTCCCAAAGGACATGAAGAGGCAAAGCCAGTCTGCAGCTTCCAAAGAACTGGGTCTAACCCAAGGAACTGCAAACCAATCCCCCTCCCTTTTATACTGAAGAAGATGGTGAAACATTAAATCCTCACAGAAGCACCTGAAGGATTAAGTGCCTGAAAATAATCAGAATGTCAAACCAATGGAATTTCCTTTTGGATGTGGTAACTGGGCTATTAGAGAAGGACAACCCAGTAACAGGGAGTTTACCCTGACTATGGTCCAGGGTATGGTCCAGGAACTGGCCAACATGTTTTCATGGGATGTAAGGACTGATATGAGACTGCAGATTAGCAGGGGGCTGGTATGAAATTGCAGCTTAGTAGGTACAGAGTTTCTTAAAAAATCCAAACAAACCAGCACTCAAATTAAAAGTGATCACTAAAACTCGCTGTCAGTGGAGTCCATCTCACAACTTCACTGCACACATTAGAAAATTCCAGTACAGAAAAATTGTTTGTGATGTAAGCAGGTAGGGTTCAGATCACCTTCCGTCCACAAGCAAACAAGAGCAAAATACAAAATAAAATGTAATACATTGAAGAACTTCTTGGAAAGAGTAAGCAGAGAAAGTGAAAATCTTGACATCAAGTGGAAACACAAAACAGACAAACTGAGTTCTGCTGGAAGGGATCTGGAAGCCACTGTAGACTGTAAGTAACAAAGAGTAAAATGGTATTTTAAAAAGGCACATGCCATGCCAGGGTGTCTAACAGGAATGCCACACACAAAGTAACCTTTCCATTTTTCTCTGCTGTCCAGAAACTTGCAAAACCAGAGTGGGGGAAAAACCCCAAGAAAAATCCATAGTAAATGCAACTCTGTCTTGTCATGTTATTTAGCCAGGGAGCAATAAATGTCAGCAGTGCCAAGGGAAAATATGGGGGGAACACTTTGGGTCACACAGAAAGCGATGTAACCCTGTATCTTTTGGAAGGAAAACACCCATTAACACCAACCCTCACAGGCCATAATGGCATTTTCTTGCTCCTGTTGCTCTCACATTCTTTACCACTTGACACAATCATCAGGGCTCCAGTATATAACACATTCATTTTTCAAAGTATTTAACCTTTCAAGAAGAATCATTCTGCACCTTCCAGATAGATCCTTGTGGCATTTGCATGTTTAACTAAAAAATGGGCCTAGTTTTTGTCAGGGTTTTTGGACATTTAGCACTCACTGTAATTAAAAACCCAGTACCACGGAATAGATATTTTCCAGATAAAATTTTGACATTTTTCCTTCATGCAATTACTTTCTACTATTTATATGCCAAAACTCATGACAGTCTTTTATTTTTAGTTCCCAGAAACTGATTTAAAGCTTGTAAAATACTTCACACATTAGAATGTGCAGACTTTGTAGACTAAAGCAATGCATCAACACTGCATTTGAACCTCAGACTGCAAGTTCAGTGCAGCAAAGCCGTTGTACACACACCTAATGATGCCACCAGCTCGTTTGTATTGTGTAAGTTTATTCTCAAAACTACCATTTAGCTTCTCCTGTGACCGTAGGCCAGCACCTAAAAATGCACAGATATATTTCCTCAGAGGACAGAGAACATAAATCTTAATTCTTTTGGAGTAATTACCTCAAGCTTAAGCAATTGCTGAGAAATCTGATGATAGCAAAGAATACTTTTCTGCTTGATTATCATAAATCTCCTCATTCATACTGCTGCTTAAAAATATCTTGAAGATTAGAATACTTTCTAGGAACCCACCAACCTATTGGAAGCTTTCAGTTTGGGTTACAGAGAACATTCCCTGAAAACAAAATTCCTATTATTTCAATCCTCTTAAACAGTATTAGCCTCTTTGAATAATAACAGCATTACAGAAAGGTTCAAAATGCTCAGAAAATACCTGAGTCACAAAAAATGAAATGCTGGACTGTCTAATATATGGCCCTATTTTGTATGCTCTGCTGAGTCCAATCACACTTTCCATGATGGAAGATTTCCCATTAGTGGGAATAACTTCTACTGATGAGGGATTGCTATTCAATAAGCAGGACAGAATATATAAGATCAGCAAATACATTCAAGGTGACACTGTGACTTTTGCACAGGAAAGCTATCCAGGGGCTTGGAATCTCCTGCTCATAATGAGATAACAGAAGGAATATTCTTGCTGTTTTCTCACTGCTAACCACCAAGGAAACGCTTCTGTTCACCAGAAAACTCCAGAATCTAAAGCGTTTTCAGAAGAGATGTGTGGGATATGGAGTGGCCAGCAGCAGCTGCAATACTTTTAAGCAATTCTCATCCCTGCTGCAGGATTTTAAAGTAGACACAATTTCCATAAAGTTCAATATGAGTTATTTAAGGCACATTAATAAATAAATTAGGCTAAAGGCAATTCCCCAAACTCTGTGGAATTAATGACTTATTAATCTTAGAAATAGAAATGCTGAACAGAGACAGCTGCAGTATTCTGGCTTCATAAAGGTTTTCAAAACTTGAAATGTGCAGCCAAGGTCAAACTGCAGGAGTTTGATGGTGTCAGAGGGAAATGTGACTTTGTCTTGCAGCTCCAAATCCTGCCCCTTCAACAGTTAAAATCAACCCTCAATGAATTTGCAAACCCATGAGATGGTTTCCATGTATACATCATAAAACTGCTACCTGCAGGCAGGAAATGCACCTCCTTCACCAGAAACACCAACAAAAAAAGGCAGGTTTGGTTCTGAAAAACCCACTGTTATGACTTTTTCTGGGTGTCCCACCAGACACTGAATAAATTCATTGTGCAAGCAAAGATTCTTGTACTGAGATGTCTGTACAGCCCAACACACACTGTGGCTGCTGCTGCTCTCACAGGTTTCAGCTGCTGCACCACAATGTTGCCCCCACAAGCCTTTGGCCCCCCATTTGTGGCAACTTGGGGAAGCTGAGCCGTTCTCAGGATGTGTGTCCTTGGAACAGGAGGGATGGGAAGGCTGTAAAACCTGCCTTTAGATGAGAGGAGAGAAAGAGCTGCAGGCAGATAAATGAGCTTCCACAAGAGAATGGCTCTTGAGGCTCTGAGGGCACCGACCTGAGCACTCAGACTGAAGGAACAGGCTCTTCAGAAATGTCTTTTCTGCACACTTAAAGGTGTGCACTGAACCCTCCAAACACACTTTCTGCTGTGTTAAATATGCAGCAACTCCTGCCTTTGAGAAATGTTTAAACCTTTTTTTGGTTTACATTCCAGAGTGTGGAGCGCAGCAGATATTTTATTTCTGTGTTACAAAATATTCAAGAATTCTGAACATGACGTTCAAAATATGCAAAAACAAGGCCTTTTACATAATTACCTCCAGATATAAGTCCATGCTGATGCATATGGAATGACCCAGAAATATGGCATTTACACATCCCTTAGGATATGCTGTGTTAGGATCACATAAATGTGAAGAATTGGTCACACCTGTAAAATGGAAGCCTGAAATATTTCTCTACTAAATAACTTCACTTACGAAGATGAAACCTTTTTTCAGAGTAGGCTTTGGCAAAAAATAAGCCTTCCTGATTTAACTGATAATTCTGTAGCAGGAACATACTGAGACCAACATGTATCTCAGCCATTGTGACACACATTACTGTCACCTCTATCATTCTATCATACACCACTATTACTGTTCATGCTTATTTTTCCTTTCTCAAATATTTTAGATTTTCTTTTCAGACAATGAAAACTATTTTATCCTTTGGCATTTGCCACTTGTGTACTTAAAATAGTATGCATTTATATTTATCTCTACTTAGTTTTTACAATTTTTTTTCTTTCAGAGGACAATTTAAATTCCACTTTGAACTTTGTGAATTGCAGACATCTACTGCACAGTATCCATTATATGTAAAGCCATTTTTAAACAGAATTTTTCGGTCTGACACACACATTCCAATGGCAAGCTTCATGAGAAGTTTGAACTTTGTTCAGAGATTTATTTTAAAAGATTTCAACAGCCACGCAATTTTTTTTAGTTGTAAACATTCATTCTGTTCCTAATTATCTTCTCCACTATCATGTCCCATCAGACTGTCACTAAAACAATCACTTATCTTCATGAGATTCTTTTTTACCTAACTGCAGCCAATATCCTGCACCTATTCTGAAGTTACAATGCAAGTCTGAGTGTTTTGAGTATCAGAATTTTCTTTTTAACCTCACTAGCTACACATTATACTGCTTATAATAAAAAGAACATGCAGGGTTTGTTGATGTAGATAAACTCTACAGGATTATCAATATTCAAACAGTCCAACTTTCTACTCAGATAACTGAAGTTACTGTGGTAAGTGAGCTGAAGTGCTTCATTCTTGGCTAACCAAGGATAAAGAACCAGACAAAGGCTCCAGATTTGACTCAGCCACCTACAGAAAGGTAGCAAACCCAATCTGAGGTGCTCTGCTGTGCCTGACAGGTGACATGGGACACAATGGGGACTCAGCCCTTGGAGGCAGTGCCAAAGACTGGAAGGGGAACCCTGAGGCATCTCCAGTGACACCAAATGCCTGTTTGGGGAAAACCAAATGAACCCAAACCTATGGCTATGATAGTGGTCCATCCAGCCTCCCCATTGCACCACTCCAAAATGAATCCTGTCAGGGTGACAGCACCACAGGACACCATACAAATACACCCATGATCTCCCCATGGAACTTGCCAAAACCAATAAAAATGTGCTTGGCATAATCAGGAAATAGGGAAATGAGTGGTTAAAAGATATGGTCTGGATAGAGAGATCTGCCAGACATTTGGATCAATATCCCACTCAATAGCCTGGAATATCAAGAGGTTGTGGTCCTGGATTTACAGCGTGTGAGCAAAGGACAAAGCCAGTAATGATATCAAATAGGAATTCAAGGTAACATAAAACTCTGCATTCATTCCATTACATGTTAAAGCAAAGGTGTTCATATTGACACTGAACTGAGCATTTAATACACTCATTTTTGCTTTAGGAAGAACTTACTGCAATGTTCACGTCAAAAATAGAGCTTAACATTAGGTCATGCAGTCATTAAAAACACTGAGTTTATTAGCAAGATACACAGACATAGGCAGGGAACCACTTCTTCACATAAAAGTCATGAAAATGCTCAATCCTATTTGAGTCCCCACATGAAAATGAGTAGATGAGGGGACAGATTAGGAAATGAAGTGCTACTTGAGAACATGCTGGTGTGCATGCAGTCCCACTCAAAGATCTGCTTACATAACCCAGGGCTCCCAGCAGCTCCCAGCCATATACCACGATTCTTCAGAAGATTTCTTTTTACTCTTTGGGAGTTGAGTTGCAGCAGTGTCAACTTTCACACTGTTTAAAAACTTACATTTTCGTTTCTTTGGGCAGCAATGAAGTCCTACTCTACACCATTGCTTTAAGCTTGCCTATCTTCCCAGCACCTTATCTCAGTATCCATGCCTCTCAAATATCACTTTACTACACAATGTGCTTTAAAGAAAAAGAAAGTAAAGAAAGTATTAGCACAGGATTAGGGCAGTGTAATGTGATCAAAAATAGAGGGGGAAAATCCCACAAGCAAAAGTGATCAGTAAGAAATACACAGAAAGAAGTCAACTTTTTGACAGTTTAATTCAGCAAAAGAGAGGTTTCCTCCACCCACAAGACAACAGGCCTTTCAAGGATACATGACGGAAGACACTGTTCCTTCTTCCACGTTTCTAGTTCAGTCTCCAAATCAAGATTTTAGAAAAAGAACCCATTATATTCAGTGACAGTAGGAAAGCACATCTTGACGACATCCGTGGGAAGGTGGTGGCGCCCGGGACTGCAGCGGCCACCTCGGCGGCACAAGGGTCACCCCGGTGGGCGGCGGGAGCCCCGGGGGACAGCAAAGGTGCCTCCCGCCGCCGCTTTGCTCGGGCTCGGAACGCCCCGCTGGAGTCCTGCGAGGCTTTGGAAACCACTGCTTGTAAAACATTCCAATCCCCCCGTGCAAAAGAAGGAAAAAAGCCCCAAGCTGGGCGTAGCGGCGCTGGGCGAGCCGCTCCCGGGCGGGCTCCCCCTTCCATCAGCCCGGCCGAGGGAGCAGAGCAGGGCTCCGGGGCATAACCTCCTTCTGACTGCCTCAAATTAGCGTTTCTAAGAGGAGGATCACCTTCTGGCACTCGGCGCCCCGAGCGTGTCCCCGGCGCTGCGGGGACCGGGGTACCCGGGCGGGTGAGGGGGGCTCCGGTGCTGCCCGTCGGGTCTCAGCCCCCGGGGCAGGGCAGGGAAGGGAGGCGCGGGGCAGGGCAGAGCGCGGCCACCGCCGCCTCCAGACCTGGTCCTGTCCCTGCGAGCCCTCCAGGCTTGAGGCGGACCGAGCCCGGCGTGTTCCCGCGGCAGCGCAGCCGCCTCCACCCACCGAGCGCATCCCGCGGCCGCATCCCCATCTCCGCTGCCCCCGGCGTCGCTCCGGGGAGGGCTCGGCCCCGGCAGCGCTCCCGCCCCCGCCGCCCCCCTCAAGGTCACCCCGGCGCGGGGCAGCCCCGGGGGTCGCCGCTGGGCCCCCCGCGCTCCCGCTCCTACCTGAGCCGGCCAGCGGAGCCGAGCGCGGAGCCGCCGCTGTCCCTCCCGGCGGCGCCCGGGCAGTCGGGCCGCGCTCGGCGCCTCCTTCTGCGCCGGGGCCGCTGCGCTGCGCTGGGAGGCGGCGGCTCCGCCAGACTTAGCGGGGAAAGCCCTGGAGGGGGGCCGGGCAGCGCCTCTCCCCACCCCGCGAGGTGCCGGAGCCGAGCCGAGCCGAGCCGCCCCCGGCGGGGCTGGGGCTCCCCTCAGCGGGGACAGGCTGAGCCGCGCTCCGGCAGCTCCGCCACCCTCCGCGCCCCGCCCGGCGCTGTGCAGACCCTCCGCGAGCTCGCGGGGCTCGAGACAGTGCCGGGAACCGTGAGGGGCCGCCCCAGCAAGGGGGGCTCAGCCGCCTCTGCTTGGTAGCGAAGGTTTAACGCTATCACCTCTCTTTTCGTTAATACTCACAGTTTTCGGTCCGAATTCTCCAAAAATCACACGGGGAAGGCCTGACCTTGATTCTGAGCGATGGAGAGTCTCGCCCTGGGACACAGAAGCTGCGGGAACATGAAAATGTGTTTTCACTTCGTGAAGGAAGCACAATGTACAGGTGAGGGGCGTTACACAGACTGAGCAACTAACACTCTAGTTTGGGAAAAAAAGTAAAAAACCCGAGCCCACAACTTAGATTTGAAGAAGCTACTTTTGCTCCCAGCATTGCCAAGAAGAGGATGGCACCTTTGAAACATTGCCAGAGTCCTTAATGTTGGGTATTTAACCAAACCATCCTGCTTTTACACATAGGCTGAAATTAGATTTCATAAGAGTTCTCTCATGCCACATAATCTTTTCACCATGAGAGTTAAAACCAGTCACCAAATGTCTCCAAAGCTGAAATGGAGTGGATTTTGAAGAGCAGAAAAATATATTGGATAGGTGGGGTGGGGTTTTGTTTTGTGCAAAGAATGGACACACATCACACACACCTGTAGATTGCTCCAGCAAACAACACTAGTATTTGACTTGGAGTACTGGAAATCTTCCACCACCTTTTATTGGTGACCAGCAGTGCTGGCCAGCCCTGCTTTTGGAGAGATGATACACTGTTAATTATATTCTGATTACTATCTTGGCTTCTTCCTTAACACCATTTAAATTCCAGTCTTAACCTTATCTCAGCAAGGACTTCAGGCAAAAGTAGGACAGCCAACATAAGAAAAGTACAAATCCCACCACATCTTTTAAAACTATTTCTAACTTATTTAAAACCAGGAGAAGCTGGGACTGTATTTTTGTAGTGCTTTCAGACAAGCTTGTTAACAAAATCCAGATTTGTAGTTCTCACCAAGCTCAGTTACCAGCTTTGGAATGAAAATCAGAAACCTGTAACTGTTCTGCAAATATCTAGATTAGTTTTCTCATTTGATCTTAAACCACATGTTTACTGTCAACAGAGAATCAACATTTCTGGCACTTTCCCCTGCTGCACCTCCCTGGGTCACGGCAAAGATCAAACCAACTGAGAAAAACTAATCAAGAGTAGCAGCCTTTCTGTTTTGACAATGCTTAGAAAGATGGCAGAGAAAGCCTGAATGAAATGTTTACAAAAATAATCATGCAAACATTAGGTAAATGTGGCGCTATTTTCAGCTTGTGCTTATTAATCATTTAAAGGAGATGATTGGGGCACCATTGGAAAAGCATTAGCTGTGCATTCCTACTGGCTGCCTGCAAACACACTTGGCTGGGAATTCTGTGCTGCATAAAACCCTTACATCCTGCAGAGTGCTTTCACAAAAACACTGAATTCCACACACAGCTACACCTGCTAAACACTGAGGAGCACAGCCCAGAGCTCACGATTGAAATGTTACACAGAAGGGCAGTCTCCAAGCATGTGATTCCTCACATCATAACATCCTCAGTGGGTCAGCTACTGCAGCTGGAATTAGTAGGCTCAGAGCAGTACAAACAAATTATTACTTTCCTTGCTTCCTCTTCAGCCCCTGTGGCTGATTTTGCCAATCCTGGTGAAACAGGAGCAGTGTCAGGTTGTTTATCACTTGAGAAAAGCAGTGACAGGGCACCTTTCTTCATCTTAATACCTTCTTCCTATGAAATCTTTTCCCATTCAAACAAGGAAGCGGAATTTCATACATTCCTGACAACCTTAGAAGCTGTCCTCAGATTTTTGTAGACTGCATGACAGAGATCTCACCACTTCTTTTTTTCCTTTGGAGATTTCTTTCTTTTACTACAGTACTTTTAGGAACTCAACTTCTTATGTACAAGTTTAAGACTAGTTAAAGCATGATAACATGTAACAGCACCATCTAATTACTAAAATTTAACATTTCTCATTATGTTTTGGAGACTAGGGCTGTTTGTCTTTTTTCCTAAATTCACTGCATCTTCTCTAAGATGAGTTTTAGTGATTCCTTTGAATTCTTCCACATTTTCCTGGTTACTGGGGAAATACATGCATAGTGGAGGTCGACAGAATGTAAAGGAACAGAGATCCTGTTATCACAAAACACTTTGGCACTGTGCTTGCTTGAATAAGCTGATAGTGAATTATCCTTGTCAGGCAGTTCTCAGGTTTGAGCTTCACATCATTTTCACAACCTGGAGCTTAATTTCCACACTAAAAAAATGGAGGAGGAATTTCAAGGAAATGCCACTTCAGCAACTTACAGTTTGGCTGGATTGTGTTAGAATGAAATAGCTACTTTGATTTCAGCATCCTTTGTGAAATGCATTAAAGCACATAACTGTGATGCTTTGATATCATATATATACATAACACCTTCCACCCCAGGGAACCCTTTTGCACTTACAGAGCTCACCTTGGCAGCATTGTTGGTGCCAAGTGGCAGCACTGAGGATGAGAGTGAGGAACACCTGATCTGCCCAAAACATGGATACACAGAGCAAAGTGCAGTGGTAAAACCTGTCATAATTGCCCCCCAAGCAGGTAGAAAGGTTGTATGAGGGGTTGTTACACAACAGTACAGAGCTTTGTGGAACAGGGACAGCAGGAAGGATGTTTGGAGTGCCCATATTAGACTCATAGACATGAAGTTTTGACTCTTCTATAACAAATTTGGACATTTAATTACCAGAGTGCTCAGACCCAGCCATAGCTGCTATTAAGAAAGAACTCCCATGGTATCACATGCCACCAAGCTATGGCACAAGTCCAGCATCTGATAGAGTTAGAAAGCACATCCCTATGAATGGCCAGTGTGATCTCCTGCAGTAATTTCACACCCTCCCATCCCAGTCTCCCAGTGAAAAGCCTAAATCTCTGCTGTTTTAAGATAAAAGTAATGACAAAGGCTGTGTCAGTAACACACTGTGACTTTGCCATGATGTCTTGCAGCTGTCAGCACGAGGAGGTTCTTTTTGCATTTAAAGTTTGAACATCATATGCACTGTAGAAGATAACAAAAACCTGCCCTCTGTTTTGTTTTAAAAAAACCCAAACAAACAAAACCACACAAAAATGTTGACTAGAGGATTATGAGGTATGTTGGGATATTCTGCAACCATCATTTCACTGTTCTAATTCCACAGCAAAGCAAAAATAGTCCAGTGCAAAGCACACATCATGTTTCCACTTCCATGAAATGGTCTTGCCATGGCCAAACCACTCAAAAAGGAGAGGGATTCCCACATCCACCTGATGTTGGAAGCACATGGGGCCTCAACAAACTTCCTGGGCTGTCAGTACTAGTGACCCTGGCTGGAATTCTGATGGACTAAAAGTTACCAATTGATTTCTCTATAAAATAAATCTGGTTCTTCCCTGGCAAAAAGAATTCTCAAGCTGTAATTTGTTAAACCTGTCCTGTATCAAAAATAGCGTGACCAGCAGGACCAGGAAAGTGATCCTTCCCCTGTACTCTGCATTGGTGAGGCCACACCTTGAGTGTTGTGTTCAGTTCTGGGCCCCTCAGTTCAGAAAGGATATTGAGGTGCTGGAGCAGGTCCAGAGAAGAGCAACGAGGCTGGAAAAGGGACTGGAGCACAAGTGCTGTGGGGAGAGGCTGAGGGAGCTGGGGTTGTTTAGCCTGGAGAAGAGGAGGCTCAGAGGTGACCTCAGCACTGTCTGGAACTGCCTGAAGGGAAGTTCTGGCCAGGTGGGGGTTGGTCTCTTCTCCCAGGCACTCAGCAATAGGACAAGGGGGCACGGGCTCAAGCTCTGCCAGGGGAAATTTAAGTTGGATATCAGAAAAAAATTCTTTACAGAGAGAGTGCTCAGGCATTGGAATGGGCTGCCCAGAGAGGGGGTAGATTCCCCATCCCTAGAGATTTTTAAACACAGATTGGACGTGGCGCTGGGTGCCATGATCTGGTAAATGAACTAGAGTTGGACCAAGGGTTGGACTCGATGATCTTGGAGGTCTTTTCCAACCCAATCGATTCTATGATTCTATGATTCTATGAAATTTGATAATCTTGCAAGCAAAAGCATGAAGTCGGAAACTGCATAAAAGGCCATTTTCTGCCACGTTTAGGACTCGGTGGAGGTGCCCACAGCACCTTTACTGTAAAAAAAAAACTTGAAAATCCCCAAAAAGTTAACAAAAACCACCACAGCAAGAGTCAGAAGAATATGGTGAATAGATAGAACATAATATTGTGATTGTTTTCAGAAAGGGTCACAAGTTAGTTTACCAGATGAATAATCTGACTTGTTTTGTCAGAATCTACTGAATATTTGTGTATAAGTGGGGGCAGAACAACTTTTTTGACCCCTGAACTCATTCACAGTCACAAAGATTTTTATAATTTATAATTGTGAGAAAGCTTTTTGCAATATTCTTTTTACAACAATCCTCTTAAATTATGCATTGTCTG
Source organism: Pithys albifrons albifrons (assembly GCF_047495875.1). Lineage (NCBI taxonomy): Eukaryota > Metazoa > Chordata > Aves > Passeriformes > Thamnophilidae > Pithys > Pithys albifrons. The sequence goes on from NC_092460.1 coordinate 13,409,883, forward strand.
CTTTAAAAAAATCCCAAACCCTGCATAACACCCTTTCCACAGATTACTCTGGAAAGAGAGTTGGCAAATTTAAAAGTTTTAGTAAGAATGCATTGCTTTAAGAAGAACTTACACATTTTGTTGAATATTTATTCACAAGAAATATGTGAAAGAAAATGCTCAAGTGAACTAAGTGTTGAATTAAAAACTCTGAAAACAGTGTGAGAAACAAAGGATGAACTGCTGAATGTTAAGTCACAGCACAGTTGTTTTACAGTTCCAAAAAGAAGACAACTTTTAGCTGTATAATGATAAAAAAGAATCTCAAACATGATTCTTTCCTTCTGATTTTTAACTGCTTTTTTAACTTGGTTTAAAAAAAAACCCCAACTATTGCTAGAATGAAATAGGTACCAGTTTGCAAAATCCTCAGTGCAAGTAACTAAGATGCTGGATGTGGAAGAGCATGAAATCCTTGGACATGGGATATGGGTCATTTCAGAAGCAAGAGTGAAATCCAAAAAAAACCCAGTGAAAAAAAGGCAGCAGCTAAAGGTCAGTACTGGACAACCAGCTGAGTATTGGCAAACTTGTCTCAACATTCCTATAAATTTAAAAGTCAGCCCTTGCTTTCTACAGCAGTTTCCCAAGGGGAAACAGAATAATTGATTTAAATACCAGTTGTCATCAATGGTTTCAGTAGACATTTCCAGAAAAAATAATGCACAAAAATACCTAAAAGAAAATATTTACCAATAACACAGAATTCATGTTGCAAATAGAAGTGAATTTAGCAAGGCAAACACAATCTAGATGTGGTCCCAGTGGGCATCTTAGAAATACCAGATTTAACTCACTGCTCTTTGGGTGAGAATAATTCACTTGCTTTGAGAACTTTACAATTTGGATTGAAGGTTGTAAATGACATTTGTGGCATTTTTTAGGAAGCCCACTTACCTTTCAGACCTCAGGTCTTAATGAAAGCAGCACTGGGGCAAGGCAAACCTGCCAGCATGCACTTCAAGCAGGGGATTGCTTTAAGTCCAAGGTGCCAGGAGGAACACTCAGGGAGCTCTTGGATGCTCTCAGGAGCCCCTGCAAAGGGAAGGCAACAATGCTGTTCCACTGCTCTGCAGTTCATCAGCACTCAGGGCTCCTGTTCCACTCTGGCAGCTTCTGGCCAAACCTTCTGCTGAGGAATATTGTGCTGATTTCTGCACTGCACTCTATAAACAGTCACCTGGAAGTCCATGGGGTTTAACCGCGGGTCCAAATGGCAGCACAGAGGCAATTCATGGCCTTGGCACTGCATGTGGTCCCATCTGCAGGTTTTTATTCTTAAAAGAGGAAGTTTTTACCAGCACCTTACCTGTACATTTAATGTATTGTCATTATTGCACAGGTTACAGGTTTATATTTATAGTGCATCGTGGTGCTGAAGTTTGGAGTGTCCTTCTCAGATTCTGGTGTGGGTGTCCTCACATATCTATCTATCTATCTATCTATCTATCTATCTATCTATCTATCTATCTATCTATCTATCTATCCATCCATCCATCTATCCATCCATCCATCTATCCATCCATCCATCTATCCATCCATCCATCCATCTATCCTGAAAAGTACATCCAGATGGTATTCCAGCTCCTCAGATATCTTCATTATGGCCATTGCCATCTTCCCCTTACCTGCAGAGGAATTTAAGGTGACTACACACTTACAGATTAATTAAGAATTAATCTCTTATATTGTTTTAGAATTAAACCCGTATATCTGTCTAATGATCTTGGGCATATATTCTAGTGATGAGTGCAAACAGCAGGAAGGGAAAAATAGGGACATGGATCACATTATGGATGGGAAAATTACAACCCTTTTCTTATTTTCATTCAGCTTTTATGTTTTCTTGCAGTATTTCAGCAACATATTGATTTAAATTGATCTAGAACTTTTAGACAAAAGAATTACTCCCAGTTTAAAACTACTTGCTTTTTTTATTTCCTCAGTCAATAAATTCTGACTTTAATTGCATCAGAATAAATTTATAGTGTCAGCTGATTGCCTCAGATGAGAGGGAGAAAAACTAAACCACTTTGTAGTGTTGGCAGAAAAGACCAAGAGGCTGCATCGAGCAGGTCAGGAGATGCTCCATCCCTCCTGCTCAGTGTGTGACACAACTGGAGAGCAGACAGAGCTGGGGGGCTCCCAGTTTGAGAGACAGGGCTTACTGGAGGGAGTTTGGGGAAGGAACAGGCTGAGAGCATCTGTCCTGTGGGGACAGGCTGAGAGCACTGAGGCTGTTCAGCCTGGCCAAGAGGAGGATCAAGGGGGTTTGATTCATGTGGCCAAATTCCCATGGCAGGGAATAAAGAGCCAGGCTCTTCTCAGTGGTCAAGAGACAACAGACACAAACTGAATCCCAGGAAATTCCATCTGTCCATTCAAAACCAAAACTCCACTTTAGTTTTTTTTTAACTGTGAGGGTGGCAGAGATTCCCCAGACAGACTGTGGGCTCTCCATCCTTGGAGATATTCAAACCCCACTGGACACAATCCTGGGGAACCTGCTGGGGTTGCACATGTTTTGAGCAGGGAAGTTGGAGGTGACTTCCTGCCTCAGCTCTGCTGGATCCCAGCCCAGGGTGTGAAATCAGCCTCTCCTCCACCACCCTGAGCAAACACATTTGTTGAAGCTTCTTTCTTACTCCTATCCCAATGAAAATTGTCATTTCAAGTTTTAAACCTGACCTTTGTCAACAACAATATACTCACAAGGAACATCCAAACCACAGTTTTTCTCTCAGTATAACTTTCCACACAACTTTTAATTACTCATGCATTGACATAATCATGAATTTTATTTTAAAATTCTTCTCTGGAGTGATCTGAGTTTCTGTAGACTTACTGATCCTGAAAGCACCACCTTAACTTTAGCATTTCCAGGAAATAATTGGATAAAAAATTGTTATATCTTTGACACGTAACACCAATGCATCCTGCAAAAACATTCCCCCCAATCCCTGAAGCTTTAAGATTTAATTACCTCTTAGAGATAGTTTAGACTTTTTGTTATATGTCAGTGGAATCCTAACACAAACGAGTCCTTGGGAGGAACATTATTCCCCTACAATAGGATTTGCATGTTTTAGGTTCCTCTGCAACACCTTTGCAAATGGTATTTTCCTGCCAGTCTGCTCTTGCTCCCAGGCTGATGCAGAGTCTGTTCTCATTTATAAACACTTCCTAAGGAGACAAACATTAATTTTATATAGTATAATTTTTATCTCTCACCAAAATAAACGACTTTCTGATTGAATGGCAGAATTAAAAAAAAAATCTGACATCCCATTTTCCCTGAGTGTGGCAACTGAAAGGGTGACTCCACCCAGCTATCCTAGTTGTGCCTAGAAAGCTGGGAGCTCAGCAGCAGGAATGAACTGGGATGTGCTGGCAAACAAAAGCTAGAACAACATTTCAAAAGGTCCTGGTGGGTGGTCTGCCAGTCCTTCTGTGACTTGCCAAAACAGTTCTGGGCTGACTGGTCAGTCTAAAAATCCACAAGTCTTTCAGAAATCCTCCCATTTGCAGTTCCATGACTTGTTTTCGCCAGGAATGAACAGGTTGGGATAAGCAGCATCACTGTCTCCCCAATAACCCTCGTTACTCTTAACTTTTTCTTTATTTTCCCTCTTATTTTTACTCACCCAGAGTGGAGGTTCCAAAGATGGACTGTGCTGGGAGCAGCAGAAGGAGCCAGGCAGGGCCTGGCCTTGGAAATTAAGTTATTGCTGTTTCCACTTTCATTTCCCTACTGTCTCTGGTTTATTTCTTGGTTTAACAAAAGTTCATTAGTTGTATCTGCATTCAGTCTCCAGCAACTGGCAAAACTGAAAATACACATTTGATTCAATGCTATGGGAGCTTCAGTGAGGAAAATCCAGGAATTTTTTGCCCTGAGGCAAATGTTGAAGGATGAGGCAGCAAATCAACTTATAGAATGCAAAGCTGTATCTGCCCAGATATTATGATCATTTTTTCATTTACATATAAGCACCCAGGACAGACTTAAGTGTATATTGAGTTATTTAAGACCAAAGAAAGGAAACCCAGGTATGAAGACACAATATTTGAAAAAAGGTTATTTTATTACACAAGAGTAAACCCATAAAGGAAAACAACCACCAGTCACAGCCCAGCAAAGAGACACCAGGAAATCTTCATCCACTCCTTGAAACTTCTCACAGACTATGCACACTCATGACTTACTTTCAGTGGACTGCAATGACATATATTAATCAGAGAATCTTTACTAAAGCAGTAATTATTGCGAAGTTCTACAGTTCTAAGGGGGTGTTTGAGTAGAAGTACTTAGCACAGATTAACATTCTTTTAATGATATGACTTACTGGGATCTGAATGAAAATGAAGTCATAGAGTGTGTGCTCTGGGTTGGCATTGTGGTGGTTTCTCAGTGGCAGAACACAGGACAAAACTTCACCAATCTCTCATCTTTTCCCCCCTCCTATTCATTTATCAAATGGTTACATAGAAACAGCAGGGAAATTAATTATGCATATTTTTAGCACATTGGAAAGTTAATGAAAAGTTAAATACAACTTAGGTGTGTGACTGCACAAAGGACTTATTTGACCTTGCTAAGCTTGAAAAGGCATCCTAAGATAATGTATTTCAAGTGTGCAAAAATACAAAATAGGTTATTACAACACCAATACAGACAGTTTCATGCCTAAGTTCTCGTGTATTTACAGGAAATGACTCCACTTTAAGGTGGGTAAGGACAAGTAAACCCTCCTTGTGGCACAGTGGAGCTCAAATGTTCAGATGTTCCTCAAGAAGCCACAGCCTCCAATAGACCCTGCTCTGCACAGGGATGAACAAAGACCCTGCAAATGTTCCCATGTACCAACCTTTGTCACAGTGGCTGTGAAATATTGCAGCATTTTAGAGATGAGCAAATGGGAGGGAAGGGACAGAAGGAGGTGAAGGAGAGGGAAGAAAAACCCTTTTCAGTCTCAGGGTTTGCACACTGAGAGCCCCAGAAAGCCCCTGGTGACCCTTTGATCCTCCATCTCACTTTTGCTTTTCCATTATTTGTTAAGTCTTGTTTTAATGTTAGGCCATGAACCTCTTCTTGCCCCAGGGCAAAGCAAATTACATGTAAGTGGATAGAGATAGCAAGGGTAGAACAAACTCCCACACTTCAGCAACACAAAAAATAGAATGTTTTATTCTCTATTTCCTGCTCCTGTGTAGCAATGGAGAACACAAGAGCTGAAGGGCTGATGGGCCACATCCCAATCCTCCACCCCCACAACAAACACAATGGGAAGAGTTGCTTCTGTTTATCCATTTGTGAACTAGAGGTAAGAGTTTAAGGACTTGAAAAAACATTCATGTTTGGTTTGATGTTTCTACAAAGTTTCAAGGTCAGCAATTTAAATACTGTACCTGAGATGTAAAAAAGTTCTTACATTTAGCTCTGCTGAGACTCCCAGTCCAAGTTTCAGATTCACCTAATGGAAGCAGATCAGGTCTAGGTTATCTTTACTGACATATCCAAAGAATGAGAGATGAAGGATGTCACATTGCTGTCTCTCAGAATGGTAAATACAGATGAGCTGTGGGAAGTGATTTTTAATATCATTGTTATCCTGGGAAAAATACAATATCCAGCAGAAACCCACACATGACTCTCAGACAGGGGCACATGTACCAGCAACCAGAGGACTCATCTCAAACCCTTATAACCTGCTATCGACCTTAAACCACTAATTAAACTAAAAGAAAATTGCATTTTTGTGTAAATATTCATTTTCCTTGATTAAATCTCTCTTCACCTGTACAGCCTTTCTGTCTGTAGTCATTATTGCATTGCATTATTATGGAGCTCCTGAGTGCCAAGGGGCAAACTCCTGGTTAAGTCACTGTCTCACCCACAGTTAGAAAAATTTACTCTCTGAAATGCACCTCTTTGTGTCGTCTTCTCCACTTTTGCTACTCCAGATTAATGTAACATATTGCAGCTTTTCTATGGTTTGCGTGTTGGGAAATGATACAATTTTTTCAAAGTGATTATTCCACGTGAAAAAAAGGTTTTGAACTGGCAATATTTCAGGCATGCTGTTACAAAAGTGTATTAAAATGTGCTTGATATTATTGCTCCCTATAAATTACTTTGGCCTCTTGCAACTTTTAATCCCTTAGAAGCATCAGCTTAAGGAGACAATCTTGCAATAAAGAGACTACATGTGCTCTGTGTTTCTGTGCCCTTATCTTCCCTTTTTCTTTATTACAGACAGTTGCATGAAAATCTTTCACTTTGTTAGCACTCCATTCCTTTCCTCTCCCCCCTCCTATTATGATGGAAATTATTTAAGAATGAACCTGCTGTCCCTGACTCCTGGGTCAGTGTCTCTCTTTCTGTTTTGACATCATATAATGAAGATTAATTTGGATTCAGGACCGCAATGGGCAGCTTTGGGAGAAGCACAGAGACAGAGCCCACATTGCTACTGAGCTAAGGCAAAGCAGGACAAGTCTCACAGGTTTCAAGTTCCTGTATTAACTTTTAAAAATGCCAGTCTGCAAACAATCAGCATGTTTCTCACCTTAAAAGAAAATATGAGTTTGGATTTTTCCCCCTCAGTAGCTTCACTGTTGACATCACGTATGCATGATGTAAATAATGAGTTTAGTAATTCTCTTTTCTGCACATCACAAAAGAAATCTGAAAGCAGGAACTAACCTGGGACAGACTGAGAGCCTGGGCTTCAAGAAGACATTTAAAAATATTAATATACATTCTTGAACCAGCAGCTGCACCAGGCCTATCTGGAAAACAGCAAAGCAACATGACTACCATGCTTAAGAAGTTCCAAGTGTGTCACTGATGGCGGGGACAATAAAAGGTATTAAGACTGGAGACCCTGGAGCTGTCACAGTGTTTGTGCCTTTCAGGGCCAGCACAGAGACAAGTCCTGCTTGGGAGATGTAGATTTGAGTCTGATGAGCTGAGTTTGCACACAAGGTACTAGAAGGGAAAGGTAGGAATTAAAAAACCCTCTGCCAGTGATAGAACCAGCTCAGGGAACCCCAGGACAGGGAAGTGATGCTTTGGGATCCTCAGGGCTGTGCTGTGCAACCTCAGGCTGGTACACCCAACAATCCACCCTGCTTATGAGGCTGTGCATCCCCAGGAGACCAGCTGCAAACAGCATTTTACACAATAATCAAGGTCAGTGGTAAATATTTGACAGTTTTGTCAAACTCCATTTGGCTGAGTTTGCTCTTTTTCTTCCTGATGAGCCGTTTGTGTTTTGTACTTGATAGAACCGACAGAAAAATGTCATTTGGATACAGACCATTAAGTCCACATTTGCAGGATCTTTTTGTAGATTTTTCCATTTTTAAAATGATGAATGTTACTGGTTCTTTGCTGTTTTCCTCGAGGGAGGGAAGACATCTATTTGGGGTCTGCACAGTCTGAAGTAGCCAGTGTTTCCTGGCTAATGTGCAGGAGTGCTAAAAGCAAAAGCCCAGGTTTGCAGGGCAGTGGCTTCACTCAGCCACAGAGAGGAAAAGATTCAGGGCCTCCTGAAAAACTGAGATTCAGAGCTCTGGAGTATAAAATTCAGGAAGTCTGGCAGCAGAGAGAGGTCAGGAAAGCATAACCTTGCCATGTTAACCATCAGCACCCCTGGAACAGCCCAGTACAGAGGTGCTGATAGCACAGCACCAGTGCCTAGATCCCCACAGTCACTGGGCAGCCGTCACTACACTGCTGCTTTGGGATTTTTTCCTTCAAAGAGATACTCAATTTCCCCCTCATTTAATTTCAGGGTGGGGAACATGGAAACACTGTGGCCATTATTCATCTCCTCTGTCAGTTGTGAGCAGTAAGTTTATGCCCCTGAGAGGAGGGCAAAGCAGCTGAGACAGGCATTTTTTACAGACCATTAAAACAGGGTAAAGGAGAACCCCAGACATTTTCTGTGCTAATTAATTTGGAGAATTAAGATCAGGAGTAAGCTCCTCCCAAGTCCACAAGACTAATAGTATGACCCAGTGATTTGCAGTGTAAGCCCTCCAGTGTCCTTTGGGGCAAGTAGCCATCACACAGAAAAATAAATATAACCTGTGCTGGTTTGTTGGTTTTAATCCTCTTTCTGTGCCTTTATTCCAGTCCCTTTGATTCCTCTGACAGAGATGATGGTCTCAGTTGGATGCTGTTTGACACCAGATGAATGACAGAGTCTTGAAGGTCTCCCAAAACTGCCAGTAAACCCCCTTTGTGCATCTGGCTTGTCCCCCCAGCAGCTGATAGACCCCAGCCAGCACAGCCCACGATGGGATCCAAGCCAGGGCTGACTCACCCAAGCAGCATTTGTTCTGGCTTGGTTCTGCCAGCTGAGATCAGAATATAATTAAATATGAAATGGAAGGCAGCAAAAGGCTCCAAGGTGCCACAGAGATGTTCAGACACCACCATGAACAACACATTATTGGACATATCCAAGCAGAAAACATACCTTGTAACATACCTTGCTCCTTTCCTTGTATCCACAGGAATCCTGATAAATGAGCTGAAATGTGTCAAGAATTTTTGCAAATCCATCTTTTCCTCAGGAGACAAAATAAATTCAAACAGTGGGCCAGAAAAGGCTTTGAGATGTTTCCAGTCTACTGTGGTGGTACAACCACTCCCAGCTCCAGGAAGAACCATCTATATCCCTTCTTAAACCTACCCTTGATGAAAATCCTGCCCCTTTCCCAGGCCACCCACTCTAGGGACAGATTAAGCACCTTCTCCTTATGTGGGGCCTAAAATCCCACCCAAGTGAAGTGCAAGTCTCCTGAAAACCAGTTCATTACTATGTTCTTTGCAATCACTATTTATTTACTGGAAGACTGATCACATCATACCCTCAGTCTTCCCTGCTGTAGACTAAACATTCCAACTCTTCTAATCTTTTTCCCCCAGGACACATTTCCCTGACTTTATCCGTGCTTCTCTTCACTGGTTTCCCTCCAAATTGTCAACTTCCTCATCATAGGGTTTCCAAATTTGGACACAGGGCTGCAGTAGGAACTTTATCAGTAACTGAGTGGAAAGATTACTCCATCATTTTCCAGACAATCCTATTTATGCAGCCCAGCACTTGCTTTTTTGGGGACTTGTGTTCTTTGGCAAGAATACAAAATTATTAGTCCTTGTTTAATTACTAATCCGTGGCAACTCCCTTTACTGTAATGCCCTTGGTTTCTAAGAGCCTAAGCCTGGTTTTTGGCTCGCTGAACTGACACAGAAAGCAACTTTTCTTTTTCATCTTATAAACATTCATGTGTCTTGAGGAATATTCCGGATCCTTCATCCTTGTTTACACTATATAACCAGCAGGATTTGCAGTATAAAATCCCCTAAAGTAACTTTTCCAAGCTGCTTCATCTTCCCCTCCTCCCACTTGCAGTGCCTGGCAGATGACACCCATAAAGATCCCACGATTTTGGGGGGTGCCAGCACTACTGATCACAGAAACATGTCCCAGCTCTAAATGCTGATAGTCTTCACCTTTGCAAAACTGCTGACTTGAAAAGGAAAGGATATTTGTCCTTCAGGTCAATGATATTCCATGGAAGTACCTTCTGCACAGCTGTCCAGCTGTCACACTTGATCAAACACAGCAAATTTTAAGTGCCAGGATGCATTTTGCTTGTTTGGGAGACAAACTGCACTGTTTTGAACACTAAGGAGAACTGGGTGGATACAGAACTCCCTTCTATCTGACCCTAGAAAATCTAGAAAAAAAACAAAAACAAAACCATCTCTTCATGAGCAATTTTATCCTATCTAAAAGGAACTCTAGAAGTCTTCTGAGGAGCTTTGTGACCCCCCTAATTAGAACTGCACAGACAGACTGGAAATTAACTGGAATACTCAGACATACTGAAATAGGAACCTCTTTCCCCCCCTCAATTACATAAAAGCTATAATTATATTTGTTACATAAACATTTTAACTGGGGAAAACATTAGATAATTGAAGGCAGCCCCTCCCTCCAAGCCCAGTTCCCCACCACTCAGAGCACAGCAAGAGTAAAATTAACTCAGCCAAGAGTGTTCCCACTGCAGAGCTAATTCCGTGTGTGGATGGGCTGTGCTGCTCTCTTGGAAAGCAAGATGTTAAAGGAAACTACCTGAGATTATTTTGTGGGTCATCTTTTGTAATGCAGCTCCATACATTGTATTTTCAATCTGTTTAATCAGTGTCAAGAGTCCATCCTGTAAGAAAGCACATAATGAGCAAAACTAGAACTTAGCAGATGGAATAATTGCTTTGTGCTTAACCAGCAATGATGAGGGATACCCAAACTCCACCTTTGCTGGCAGAAAACAGATTGTGAGCTGCAAACAGGCTGAAAGGTTGATCAGCTGCCATGCACCTCATAACAGGATGAGGAGAAACCCCTTGGCTTTTTCCCCTCCTCAAAACCTTTCTCTCTCGAAGTTCCTTGCAGAGGGACACCAACATTCACTGCATTTTTACTGCATTAAGGCAAGACACAAATGCAAGTTTGTGAGTGTTGTACATGGAGCTCAAAGAGGCAGTGAAGTGACTGTTTTACATCCTTGCACTGATGGATCCTGAGGAATGCCAGGGAGCAATCCTGTTGCTACCCTGTGCCACAGCTTTGCTGGAGCACCTCAGCCTGTCCCCAGCCTCACTCAGTGCCAGCCCTCTTGCCAACTGTGCTGCCAAGGGTGCCCAACAGGATCAGCTATGGAATCCCAATCTGGTGGAATCCCTACCTGAAGGGAAGTTCTGGCCTGGTGGGGGTTGGTCTCTTCTCCCAGGCACTCAGCAATAGGACAAGGGGGCACGGGCTCAAGCTCTGCCAGGGGAAATTGAAGTTGGATATCAGAAAAAACTTCTTTGCAGAGAGAGTGCTCAGGCATTGGAATGGGCTGCCCAGAGAGGGAGTGGATTCCCCATCGCTGGAGATTTTTCAACTGAGATTGGGCGTGGCCCTGAGTGCCATGATCTGGTAAAGGGACTGGAGTTGGACCAAGGGTTGGACTTGATGATCTCAGAGGTCTTTTCCAACCCAAACGATTCTATGTTTCTATGAAGGAAATGGGACAGAGAGATCACCTGGAGCACAGCCCAGGCTCCACAGAGTCAAGGGGGTGTTCTGAGACAAGGAGGGGATATGAGCAGGGACACAGCTCTGTGTGTGTGTAGGAGGGAAAAGATGCCTCCCTTTTTCTGTTTTAAGCCCCAGCACTGTGACTTCTGGATGTGACAACACATCTATTTTGCAGCAGTGCCCACAGCTCCCCAACACCACAGACAGCACAGCTTCTGCAGCCCAGGGGGTGCTGCAAACATTCCAGAGGGAGGGATGCACTGCCAGCAGGTGAGAGGCAACAGAATTCAAGGGAATAAACTCCTCCAGGCACTGCAAACGGTGTGACACACCCTGTGGTACCTCAGGAGTAGTTTTTCTGTGCAGAGAGGCAAGAGTGGTCTGCGATCTAATTTGTGTAACAAGCTCTTTAAGAGGAAAGCTAATTGAAGTACATAAATCCTGAAGAGCAGCACATTGAGCCAAAACACTATTATTAGCCCAACCTAGATAATGTTATAAAAGTGCATCAAGAAACCTCAATTAAAAAAATTACTAGGAAACATTCCCCACTTCAAGATCCCCAGAGAAAAAGTATTTCAAGCAATGATTAGATATTATCCAGAATAATAAAAAAAGAACACTAAAAATGGATGTGGAGAAGGAAATAAAAAGCACAAGTTCATCCAAATGGGTCACACCTTGTTCCTAACATTAACTGTCAGTATGCTTTGGAGGAAAGAGATCAGAGCCAACCGACAGAGCGGCAGCTGAAAGGAAAATTAAACTATATTCTGCCACAAAATCATTTTTTTAAATTCTACATTACTTATGTCAATGTTGATGTGCAGTTGACACAGAAGCATTTCCAGCAGTGTCTTCTGATAAACTCTGGTCTTGTTCTTCCATTACCTGTCCCAAGCATATTGAATTTTCCCCTCTGCCAACTTCTACCAATCCTACCAAAGACAGAAATAGCCTTTATGGGCATTTCCTTCCCTGTGATGTGACCAGGCTGGAGCACAAGGGCACACTTGGGTTTCTGTTCCAGTCACCATAACCCCAGAGGGGTATGTCAATGTGGACAGGAAGCCACAGCTGAGAAACTAAAAGCAACCAGATTATCAAAAAAATCAACCAAACTACACAAACCAACCAAAACAAAACAGGAGAGGGGAAGAAAAAAAAACGGGTGTGCAGTGAAGAAAGGAGACTGAGGTGAAACAGGACAGGGAAAGCACCAACATGCACATGTAGTATTTCTGACCCTGGAAAGAAACAGGGAGTGTAACCGTGGCCTTACACCACCCACTGCACTTTAAGAATCAAGACTTTGGGAGAGAAGAACAATCAAGCAACAGGAAGAGGCATCAGCTTTGACTGAGTAGCTCACACCACATGCCCTGGACAGAACAGCTACCTGAAAAGCTCCTCCTCTAATTTTTAAATTCAAGCCTCATTTGGAAAAGAGAAATAGACCTTTCTGAAGGATTTCTTGGGTCAACATCTCTAATGACAGACTTAGGGCTGGCTGAACATTCCTTGACAAGGAACAGAGCTTTGCCTCTCTCTGACAGACAATCCTTTGTGCCACTGCCCTTTGGAACAACCTTTCCCCATTCCCTGTTTGCAAGTGGCAGTTATTTCCCTATGCTGTTCAACGTGTGGTACCATTTCTCTGCAGCTCAAGCAACAGGAATCTCTGTGTTACTAAAGGTAACACCAAGACAAGTCCAGGAGACACCCAGAGCAGCTCAGCCAGGAGGCCCCAGGCAGGCAGTGCCCCCCTGTTACAGGGGTGCTGGAATCCAAGTGTTCCATTGCAGGTGCTCTCTGTACTGACCCTGAGCACAGACTGCAAAACCTGTTCAACATTCCACTACCTTTTGGGCCATATTTTGTCTCATCTGTTGTGGTTAGACTGCGAACACCCAGGAAGGAATTACTGCAGCCTCCTGTTTGCACGTGAAGTTGTGGTGATACAAACCAAAAAGCCCAGCCATGCTGAGTTTGTGGTGACCATCACCTCCTGCTCTGGGCATCACAGCTTCCCTCCCCCGAGTCTGGGTTGCTCTGTGTGTGATTCTCCATGATCCCACACACTCTCCAGGCAGCAGCACGGGGTGGTTTTGCTCACACAGCACCTCCCTGCAGCCTGTGCACAAACCACACTGAGTCTAGGTTACACAAATACAGGGCTGTCTTTGCTGACCTTCTCTTCGTGTCCATTGCCTTCTCATAGGTCCTAAAGAACTACAAGGCAATACAGAATTATCAGCAATAATTTTCCTTCATCCCTTTCCTGTGAGTAAATAATTTAAATCCTCTGCCTCTGACTTTTACCAGCATGTCTTTGTTCTAACAGTGCATCTCAAGCTGAGCATCTTCCCACAGAAAGCTCACAGAGAAAGTCCAGGGAAAAGCCAGTTTGCATTTCCAGCATAAAGCTGTCAGTTACTTAAAATCCAGGAAACCCAGTTCAGCTCAGCCTTACATAAGGTATGGGATTATTTGACTCAAGTCACAAGAGTATTTCTTGTCTTACAGACAGATTATTTTTACAGTAAACAGCTATAAATATATTTGAGAAAAAAAGCTTCTGTTGATGATTTTCTATCTTTTTCTGCTCGTAACTCAGAATGAATCCATAAATCTTGGCTGGGTTTCTACTAATTCACTGGAAAGCAAGTGTATATATATATATTTACACAGAGAAAACCTAATCCAGTCCTTAATGGAACTTGGCCAGACAACATCCCCAGAAATAGAAACCACACACATGCACAAAATGCTAAATCACAAATAACTCTTGAAAAATGCAAGTGATGTTGTGTCCCCAGATTGGCTCATTAAGGATGAGATTAGATTGCAATCATTTGCCATCTTCATTTATACTCCATCAATAATAAAGCAAAGTTACTCAGCTTAGGAACAGCAATCGCAGCTTCAGAGACGAAACCTGGATGTTCTTAATGTGCCAAAGAAGCTCCACAAAACAACACAAATTTGATATCCATGTCACTATGTCAATAAAAAGATAAGCCAGCTGACTTCCAGGGAAAGGCAGAGGGCAATGTCCAGTACTCATTAAACTGAACAGACCAGTAACTGAGGTGGGTCAGGGACTGCCATTTTTAATATTAATAATTTTCTACAAGCTGAATGTCAGAGACATGGTTCATTCAAAGGAATATTTACCATTTTGGTATGGTCCACTACTGCACAGTAGTCACACAAAGCATCTCCTTTTAGTTATTCCCACTAACACAGTGTTACTACAAACAAGCTTTGGTTTATATTCATAGTGTAAAGAAGAAAATCCGAGCAATGGAAAAACATGCTCAGCAAGACTCTGCTCTTCTCAAAATGTTACTACATTAATACCTGTCAGTACCACAATCTGAACAGCCACTGGTGGTTCAGCACAGGCCTCTTCACATCTCAGGTGTCTCTGGGGGGTCCTGATGTTTAAGTGTTGTTCCTTTAGAAATCTGAGGAAGCAAAGGACTCTGAACACAGGAAAACAAGAGTTTGGAGATGAAGCAAATTTATTGTTCCAAGTGTTGAATTTAGGGAGTATTTTAAATCAACAGCCACACATTTCATGAAAATCCAGCTAGTATGAATGGACAAGTCCAGGTAATCCTTAAATAAGTTACAAAGCTACTGTAGGATGGTGTCTATATCATAGAGCCTTGTGGGTAACCCATGGTTTAGAAAAGATGCCCTCTGCCCAAAGGACAGGCAGAGAACAGCAGCACTGAGGTACAGTCGCACTTCTCTCAGGCAAATTTCTGCATAGATATCTAAGGTTAAGGAGTTCTGACACTTTCTGAACAGCTTTTACAGTATCATAAGATAACATAATGAAAATACATTGTATTTGAAACCAAAGAGCAGCATATTAGACATGCACTGGTAGAAAACATCCTGTGTGCCACTAGAGATGTTCAAAGTAGTACCATACACAACTTGGATGTTCATCTAAAAGCATATTCATTTCCTTTGACTTCATTTCTTTGTGGAAAAAAGTCTACATGGTCTTATTCATAAAGCTGGAATTCTCAACATTCTGCTGTGGTGGGTATGACATGAACATACAGGGTCTTCATGTTCAGGTTCTTCATGGAGACGTCCTTTGTGATCTCTGAGCCAAGGAAACAAGAGAGAAACACCACAGTTAGTGCTCTTGCTTACAGGGAAACTGGGAACACTTCTTTTTTCACTTTATTCAGACAGTTCTGCTGGTTCCATCACAGTGGGACTGGGACAGAGACTGCTCAGCTCAAAATCCCCGCCTGTTAAAGCCCAGTGCATGAAATGAAGGGTCATCATGAGTCAGGATTGTCCCTGCAAGGCCTGAAGAGACTGTTTTATGTTACTAAGTACAACTTTTGAGAGTCTGTATCAGCTCACAGCTTCACATCCAGTGCCTAGTTCAGAAAATTCTAATGCCATGACATTAAATCAGCATTAACAGTACAACACAATGCACTGAAAGCCAGAGTGCCTTATAAACTGCATGTAAGAGCAGCTACACAGAAACCCCCCTCCTCCAGCAGCCCAGCTCTGATAGAATATAAACCAAGGTGTGTGCAGAGAACAGTCAAAGGAATGAGCAGACACTGGCTGCAGTTTATATGTAAAGGAAGGATTGCAGCAGCACCTGCTGAAACACTAATGCTGCCTGAAGAATGTCATACCACACCGGATCAACTCCCTAAGTCTTTTCACAGCTACATGCACACAGTTTGGAACTGTAATAGGATAAAGTCTGCCCAGCAAACCCCTGAAGGATGGAGTATATTTCTAACAGGCTGATTCAGGGTTTGTAATCACCCCTGAAACACAAACACAGAGAAATCTCACTTGTGGCCAGGAAAGGGTCACCTGCACAGTTTGCAGGAGCTGGAAACTTCTTTCACTATTACAGCTTCCATTTTTCCCGAGAACTCAGGTTCTTGCTGGCCCAATGCTTCCAGCACCCATCAGCTCTCCCAAACCACAGAGAGCAGAGTGTTTGGAATACTAGGAGGTACAGCCTTAGAACAAAAGTCACCTCAATAACAATTGTATCAGAGATTTCTTTACAAAGAAACTCAAGAGTGATACGAAACTTGGGAAGTGCAACCACAAATGCCCCGAAACCCGAGGTGGGGAGCACTGGGCTGTGTGTGAACCCCAGAGCCAGCCTGGGCAAACACAGGCTAACAGGAAGGTTTGGCACCAGCTCAAAGGACAGAGGAATAACCTCCAGACTGGCTGGGGGTGTTCAGGGCAAACCCTTTTGCAGTGCCCCACGGGTTGATCCTCACACAGCCCAGCCCATGTGGGGAGGCACCTCTGGGGTGCATCCATGGAGACCATAACAGGGCAGTTCAGTTTTCAGGAATGTGATGCCCAAGTGAAAACTGACCCCAGAAATGGCAGCAAGGAGTTCTGCTTCCATGCAACACTGCATGTCCCTTCTGACACTAAGGGCCCCATCTTGCTGTGAAAAATTCTGCATTTTTAGACTGAGCAGAGAGAATCTGCACTGATCTTTAAAGCCATTTACTAATTAAATAATTAAGGGGTCCTTATGGATCACAGTGGCTCTGTTTTTCAGGAATCTTCTTCCCATGTAGTACTCTGCTTTAAGCAGCTGGATATCCATCCACAAAGATAAAGGGTGGAGCTATAATCCAATTCAGCAATTAGGGCTTTATTCCCTCACTAACCTTCCTTCTCTCCCCAAGAATATATTCCATCAGGATGTAAAAATGTTAGTTTTGTCTGCAGAAAAAGCCAAACAAACTATGAAACTGGTCTACGAGTCTCTTATTAAATATTTCTTTTTAAGATGCTGAAAAACCAGGCACTACATGAAACTACTATTTTCAACAGTATTTAACTCAGTAATTACTTTCAGAAACTGGAAATTTGATGTAAGGACATGCTCCTTCCCCTGCCAGCTCCTCCAGGGCAAGGCTTGGCAGGGAGCACATCAAGTGTCACTGTCACCCCCAGTGTGGCTCTGAATCAGGTACCTGAACTCGTGTCTCAAGCTCGTGAATAAGCAACATTCACCACTCTGACATTTATTTATGGAATCTTTTTCCAACATCACAAAGGGGGAGTGAAAAACCACATTTGTTTCTGAAAAGCTGGCGAGTTCTGTGCAATGGACAGCAGATGCCCAACTGCCTGGACCAACAGCATTTATAAAAATAACCTTTTCCAAACCAGAAACTCATTTTCCACCAAGTGACTGTTTTCCCTTTTATAAAACAGGCATCAACCTTCTAATTCATGGCTTTTCATCAAACATTTCAGATGGTTAACAGCAAATACTTTTTTACTTTTTGAATAAACCATAAAAAACCTACTCAAGAGACTGAACTTTTTTGTTTTGAAGTTAGGACCTTGAATAGATGGATTAGGAGATGAATAAGGGACTACAAAGCTGCAACAATACAGACAAACATTAATTAACCTAATGTTTTCTAGTGTTTTATATGCAGCACTTATTTATCATATAGAGATGGGAGGATAAAGTACAACAATTTCAGTGTTTAAACAATTAAAAATGTTATTAAGGGAGCTGCATGGTGAGAATTAAATCTGAGCTGGTAGTGCAGCTCCATGGCACAAGCACAAATAAACCTCTGGGACCAGGTTCTCTATATTCTGAGTCTAAAAAAGACCTTGGAAGAGTTATCAAATTTGTTCTTTCACATCACTGTGAATTGTCACTTTTTACAGTTTAATTAAAGTTTAAATAGTTCTGGAGAATCCCTACTACAAATGTTATGGTGTTTCAATCCATTTCTCTTTCAGGTAAAGGCATTTTTTAGATCCTTATTTAAAATAAGCCTTAAAGACCATGCATTTTCCTGTCCTGACAGTTACTGCCCTCTTTCAAAGCTCTAAAATTCTTTACAACAGCTATTTTAGTACCTGAACTAAATCACATGGTGCTGTAACAGTGACAGGACCCCAGAAGGAACTATGGATAACACCAATTGCTCCTGAGTGGCTGAATCCTTCCATGCCCAGTCAGCAAGGTTGTAATTAATGACTTGTTTATGCACATGAAATGTGGTTGATTTACTTGGTTCTTACACCTTGTGCTGCTTCTAAACACCCCAGTTCTGTTTGTTGACACCACCCAGCAGTTATTTCTGGCATTAGCTCAAACTACCACCAGAGAGTCTCATCAAATATTTGAGACCCATTTTCGTCACAAAAATCTCCTTTGAATAAAGAGACTTTAGGTCACATGAAATAAAAAAGTAAAACCAAGCAATCAAAAATCCACAACAAACCCCCCCCCCACCTCTTTGCTGCCATTCTAACCCATCCTACCTGAAATCCTCCAGCACAAGTGGACACCTGAGTGACCTCACTTCTCACCAGTTGCACTAGACCTGCCCTTCTGCTCCCCTCACCAGCTGACAGGACCTCCCAAGGAAACTCAGCCCATCCTATGACGGCCAGTTTAAGCAAGATGTCCAACATGTGGACAGGTAACCCACCCTTGGTAAGCCAAGGGTGTCATGTAACCCATAAAGCATCACTGTGATACACTGCAGACAGAATCCTTTGCATCGTTTCATTCCAAGAGCTGAACTTTTCTGCACACAAAAATAATCTGTTTTGAGTTGAGTTTTTTACCATGTAGTTTCCAATCCATTCTTCCTGTCAAATGAAGTCCCAAATGAATCAGGTCCAACTTCTTGGCCACAGGTGGATGCAGCTTTAGTCACACCTTTCTCATGAATCCCAGATTCTGTTTCTAAGCCTCACCATCTGTCTGTGGGTTTGGAAGGTTCTGTGGCATTTCAGCCCTGTGACTGTGCTGAACCTTCCTGCTTCCCAGGTATGGGGAATAAACAGCAGCTGCTGTGCCCTGCTGAGTCCAACCTACTCACACTACTCCAGCACAGATCCAAGGCTCTTTTCTACCCACTCCAGTCCTCCAAAAGGAAGATAATGCAACAGTGTAAGTCTTACAAAACCAATTTGAACAGGTTCTTAAAATATTCATACTTAAGCTTGGCTTTCTTCTAGAGATTCACTCTGCTTAGTCACTGCAGTGTGGCACTGCCATTCCCACTGCTGACTGACCTTCAATGCACAAGGGAAAACTTCTACACAACTTGTCTTGGCCATCTCATAAAGGGAACACATTAGAGCTTTGAATTTTTAAATGTGTGCCTAAAGGATTTTATTAAATAAATACCAAATTACTGGACAAAATTAGAAAGCAATGTGTAAATAGTGTGCATTTAGTAAGTAAACTGGATCTCAGGTTGCAACAAAAACTTCCAGGCATCCTTGGAAAAGCAAACCAAAGGTTTGTGCTTACCATGAGTTAGTGCTTCATCCAGGAACAGTTTTAGCCTCCTGCTTCTGAGCCCAAACACTTTTGCTGTTTCATGGAGAAGACCTTTGTAGGTCAATCCATTCTGCCCAACGGGGTTTTCCATCAGGAGAGTTCCCACTGTTCCTTTCTGACATTCTGGACAAGACAAACAGCTGAGTCACTACTGGTGACCAATGGGATTATTTCACTTATCTTGGGAAACTGAAATTTAGGATTTCTTCTTGCATTTAATCTCTATTTCTTCACAGTACTGACACAATACCAGCCTAGTAAGAAAGTTGATGAATTATAGAATCAGAAGTGTAAGTGATTATTGACAGCTTGACCAACAGAAGAAAATTGTAGAATTCTTTACCAAGGTCAACAGGGTAACAGAGAGCCTGGAAAACTTGAAATATTTCAACAGGGCACAGAAGCCACTAAGGGCAGAGGCTCACAAAGCACCTCCTGATGATCAGATCCACAGTAAACCCCACATTTTTGGCCCCAGTAGGTTTCCAGTAGTGTCAGTGCAGAAAAGGCTCATAGCAGGGCAGAGATTAAGCAAGTTACTAATAACAGAGCTGCTCCAACGTGAGGGTTCAGAGTAGAAGCTCCAAGATTCGCAGCTGGGAAAGAGAATTACACACATACATATACTCCAGATCAGGTTAATAATACAATTCATGTGGCTTTTGAATAGCACTAAGAAACGTTTCACAGGCTGACTGCAATGACTTATAAAGGGTTGTCTCTTTATTCAGTTTTGTTCTGTTTTAGACTCAGCCTTTTGAAAGAAACTGCACAGGAGAGCTGATGGTCAGAAATTGGAAAACAATGCCCAAGGGCTCATGTTTAACTGCTGTTCTTATCTCAAACTGGCACTCCTTTTTCTCTTAGGAAAAGAGGGAGAAAAGCTAAATGTAAGCATTGTGTTTATCAGAAAGCAAATACTAAAAAGAAAAATTACCAAAATCACCATCTACCAATGAAAACCTATGTACTTCTCTTCATCAACAAACAATGATGGGCAGAGCTTCCACCCCAGAAAGCTCAGCCTGGAAATGAGGAGCTGAACACCCCACAAACCTTGTGGCTTTGCATTCATGAGCTGTAAGTTGATATACTGGCAGAGCAGGGCATCAGGAGAGGTGGTCTGGGCAGGGGCTGCCCCTGCTGTCACGTGCAGGGTCTTCCCACTCAGGCCGAGCAAGTCTGTCTTGTTTGGCAGTTCTGGAACAGAAAAGGATAGTCAGGGATCATCCCAGTTTGCTGAGCCCCAGGGCCCACCCCTCGAGCTGTTAGGGAGGCTTCCTCACTCCAAACTGGAGGAGCATCTCCCTGCTCACAATTCCCTCCCCAAGGAACAGCTTTCCTCTGTTTGGGAAAATGGAATTTGTGCAGAAGTATTTTGTTTTCAACCACAGTACTTGCTCTCCTGTGGAAATCAGCTCCTACATAACACCTCTTATGTATTTAACACAATTACTTATGCAATACAAATAGTTAAATAACTTCAAATAAGCAAGAAATCACTCACTCCTTTCTGTCTCATTAAATGAAGAGCTGTCACCTTTGCCTGCACCCTGACTGCCCCAGCTGAAG
The DNA here is from genome assembly GCF_047495875.1 of Pithys albifrons albifrons. Lineage (NCBI taxonomy): Eukaryota > Metazoa > Chordata > Aves > Passeriformes > Thamnophilidae > Pithys > Pithys albifrons. The sequence continues at coordinate 13,430,958 of NC_092460.1, forward strand.
CAGCACTGGGAATGTGCTACTGTGCAACATCAGAGGTGACCTCAGCACTGTCTAAAACTACCTGAAGGGAAGTTCTGGCCAGGTGGGGGTTGGTCTCTTCTCCCAGGCACTCAGCAATAGGACAAGGGGGCACGATGGGCTCAAGCTCTGCCAGGGGAAATTGAAGTTGGAGAGCAGAAAAAAATTCTTTGCAGAGAGAGTGCTCAGGCATTGGAATGGGCTGCCCAGAGAGGGGGTGGATTCCCCATCCCTGGAGGTTTTTCAACTGAGATTGGCCGTGCCACTGAGTGCCATGATCTGGTAAAGGGACTGGAGTTGGACGAAGGGTTGGACTTGATGATCTCGGAGGTCTTTTCCAACCCAATCAATTCTATGATTCTATGATGAGGATATTTATTAATATTAAATCCTACATATTTGTATATATATTTATAAACTTTAAACAAAAAAGGCAAAACTTCATTGCTGCTTCTCCAGTTCAGTTTCCAAGAGTGCAGATGTCCCAGTGCCCATCACCAGTACCCCAACACTGCTCTGGCACAGCTCAGGTGCCAGGCATGTGCCCCAGCACCGGAGGGGGAGCTGCTTTTACTTCCAGGAAAGCAAGAAAACAACTAAATTTACAAGTGAAGACAATTACCAAGACCTCATCATATGGAAGAGGAGCCAGGGGTGGGTTTTTCCCAGCATAACCCTGAAGCAGTGCAGTTTATGGGTCATGGTAGGAGAGAGCAGCAGGGAGCAGGGTGCTGACAGAGTTGTCAACACCCAGCTGTGGGACCTCCCAGCCTGCCATTCCCCACCTGCTGGGATCCTGTGGATCCCTCTGGATCCATGCAGGGCAAGCAGGCACGAGCTGCAGGAACGAGGCTTTGCCTATTTAACACATTAGCATTTGGCATTACAGGACTTGCTGACATTTTCCCAGCAAAGAGCACACGCACAGTGCTGTACATGGAGTCTGTTCTTAGAACCCTTTAACAAGAGCAAGAAAAAGGAAACACGTGAATAATTTTTTCATATATAACAGTAGACTCTGAAAGCAACCAGGTCTTACAAGTGCTCATCAATATTAAAATCCCTTTCAAAGTCAGCTCTCCCTGCAGCTGGGATTTAAGTGGTAATGCTCTCCTAAGGTGCCTTACAGCCTCATGGCCTTTTAAAAATTAAAGACTAAGAAAATAAATCTTTGTGCACTATTGTTCAGAAAACAATGCCAAGAATAGATTAAAAAACTTAGCCAAGCTGAAAAACATAAAGTTGAAACAAGACATGGATCAAAAAGCCTGTAGGAGGATTGTTGCTCTCCCCATTCCTCTTCAAGCTCTACATGATTTTCAGATTCATGTCTTCCCATAAACATTGAAAAAAATTAGTATTTTTAGTAGGACTTTTTCAATATGGGCTAATTCCATGAAAGCAGAGTGCAAGTCTAAAAGCATTCCCAACAAATAGTTTAGGAAGTTTTCAGCAATCTAGAGAAAAAAGAAGGTCACAGACAACTGTTTTACCATCTGACTTAAGCCCAGGCTCTTCCCTCTGAATGATTTGGTTTTTTTTAATGTTAAAAGAGACAAATTCTATTCTCAATTTCTGAAGGTCAACACAAATCTCAGAGCCTTGCTCAGTGTGCAGTTCCTCAAAATACCTGGATACACTGCTGGGAAGGAAATGTTTATCCCATTATTTCAATGCTGCACTGAAATCCAGGGACAGGACATATTTGAGCCTCCCTTAATACAAGAACTGCCTGGTTCTGTGCCATTACCCAAACCCTAAGTAAATCTTCAATTACAATTAGAAAACAAGATAATAAATTACTGCAAGTAAAGTGCACAGCCCTAAAAACCACAGGAAGGGAAATATGGAGCCAGAAATACAGTTTTACTGGGTCACAATTCTATTAACACACATCAGAACAGTTCAGAAATGACTTGTGCAGAGTACATGACCTTCCTCTGCAATTCCTCTCAGCCAGAGCAGCTGATACCAAGCCCTGCCTCACCTAAGCAAGCCCTGCAATCACCAGGAGGCCTCACCTGACATCACCCACGCCAAGGCTGGGCAGACAAATCAAATGGACTGTACCCAAACAAACATCAGGAATTCCACTCCTATTCTTTGACCTCTTTAAAAGCTGTTTTCCTTGCTTTTCTTGGACATGCTTTCTACCCTGATTCTTCAGGGAACTGCACCTTCTGCCAATCAATACTTGTTTGAGATCTCTGACAAACTGCAACAAAGGTGAATTTCATGATCTGACCTTTCCAGGGGAATTTCCACATTGTTAGAAAGTGGGCAGGGAAAAAAAACCTGCTCTGCCCAGACCACTTGCAAAGAGTGGAAGTTTAAAACCAGCACACCAAGATGGGAAGGGGCCAAATGATCCCTACAGAGCAAAAGTGATGCAGGAAAGAAAGGAATAAAGCTTTTGTTACTACAGCAGAACAGAACTCCTGAGGAAGAGGGAAGCTTTCCTTTAGGAATTCCACATTAATGGATTTATGTTGCATATTTCTTGTCCCATTAGTGACCAAATAAGGAGTTAAAGTGCTTATAATCTTAATGGTGTGAAAGTTTCCCACCTTTTCTTGGCCTTTTGCAGGTCATCTCTCAGTACCTGTGATGGCAATGACCACTATTAGGACATACCCACCTCTGCAGGCACAGACCACACTGCTGGGAAGGATATTCCTACTAATTGGAAAAGGATTTCATATTTCCTCCTTTAAAACACAACTGAAACTCAAAGGTAGTACTGAGGGATTTCCTCTGAATCACCTGTAACTGAAAGCAAAGAGCAACCCCTTTGTATGACAGGACTATTCAGTTCAGCTGAGCACAACCTGAAGGAAGTTACCACAGTAAGGGAATGGGTGACATCAGATGTGGAAACCCCCAAAACATCCCTTTCCTTCTAGAAATACCTTAAGGATAAGTAAGGAAACTAAAGATAGGGATGGTAACAGTGACATTACAGACACCGTAAGCTGTTCCCCTATGGATGTTATTGGTGGACAAACTGGTGATGCTCAGCAGTCCCACAGACACTGCACAACAGCCAACCCAAGTACCTCCCCCTCAGATGTACCTGAGTAATATTGTTATGATAAAATACTCAGAAAAGGTTTTGCAGCCACCCAATAACCATTTTGGCAGTGTTTTTAATATTCAGTAGGTTTTGCTAAAAGGAAATACAGAAATCCTCAAGTTCCTCCAGGGTGAAAAAGCAACATTTTTTCCCCACAAATAGCAGTTCAGTTCTCACCCTGCCCACTGAAGCATTAGGGAAAGTAGAGAATGGAAAAGCTGATGGCACCTTGCCATCAATTCACAGCACAGCCTGATGGAAACCCTGAAATAAATCAGATTTTGTCCTGATGAGAATTTAAATGCAAGTAAGATAAGAGAGGAGATGAGCACCTTTTGGAAACGTTCTGATGTGACTATAAACACAGTCTCACAAGCTAAGTGCTATAAAATGGAATATTTCCTTACCCACTTTCTTGTCAATTTTATATGGATATAAATTATACAGTAAATAATTCTACAGTGAACAACTCCTAGATGCTGCTAGAAAGACTTTCAATTTTCCTTGTCATACTCCATTTACCTGTGTTTCCATTAAAGACTGTCAGTTTTGAATTTTTAAGACCAAAAATGCAGGAAACAGCATCGACAAGTCCAGGGAAGTTCAAGGTGTTATCTCCTTTTGGATTTTCCAGCAGCAACACACCACCTAAAATAAAAATTAAGAAATTAAAATGCAGTTTGGAAGCAACATCCAAGTTGCAAGGATTTTGTAGTGATGCTTTCTAATTACTTCCAGTGAGGTTCTAAACTGGCAACACTGCACCTTCCTGAAATTATTGCAGTAAGAAAAGGAAAGGGGAAAGAAACCAGGGAAATGGACTAAAGTGTACTTCAGATTTATAGTATAGAAGGTTTTTTTGTTTTATTAACAAAGCAGTCAAATTTGTACATCACTGAAATTTAACCCACTATTATATTAATTAAAAGCTGAAAGACTTTGTGCCCTCTGAGATGGTCACCAACTTTTACATCTGGATTCACTATTATTGAGGGAGCAGCTCTGTGACCATGTTAAACACTTGATACATAAACTGCCAAGACATGTAGGAAAAGGTTCCCTAAGTCCATTTAGTTTTCCTTTCCTTTAATTTATAATTCAACTTTATAATACTTTTACCAATATTACTGCTCTCATGTCTTCATTATTCAAGATGCAGCCATTATATTCTCTATTTTTATAATAGCATAGGTATTATATCAATAATCTATAACTAATATCCTATACATATTATTCTCTAGTATTATTTTCAGCTCTATACTTCTTATCTAAGGCTTTCAAAGCATGTCCTGCACATCAAGGCATCCCTACACTGACAGCAGGGTATCAGGAATTAGGGATCCTCCCAGTCCATGCTCTGAGTCCACACACAAAGACAGAGTGTGCACCCCCAGACAGACACTCACACACAAACCCCTCAGTGGAACAGACACATCTCCTGTGCACACCTGAGCATGTCCCTCAGGATGCACCAGGGACAACCACGGGTTTGCTTGGAATAAACTTCTGTCCAAGAATTATTTAGAGCTCTCACTGGAAAGGAGGTTGCACCATCTTTCAAATCTCATGGCTCCAGCACTCACCACACCATTTTCCAAACCATCTCTTACACCACCCCTGCCAAATCCAGCTGGGTCCATCCCCACCTTGGTGCATCCCTACCTTGCTCTGTGCCATTGACACAGACTTTGAGGTTGACGTAGGCACAGGCTGGACCAACAGGCTGACACACTCCCCCTCGCACAAGGGTGATTTCTAGCTCGGATCCCTTCAGCTGAACAGAGAGAAATATTATCATTATTTGGATATTGTTTTATTACACAAACAGAACGAAATATTTTCCTTAAATAAACAAAATGGCCCCTCCAGCCAGTCTGCAAATCAGATTTGAAGCTCTTGTCTTTCTGGTCCAGCATGACATTTACATTGACAAATACTTCATTCACAACTCAGCTAAGGATGTCTTTTGCAGGGAGTAAGTTTGAATAAAACCATGGCAAAAATGTTGTCAAATCTGTCAGAAGAAGCAATCAAAGAAAAGAAAGGAAATTGCTGCTCGTTTTCAACAGCAGATTTGAAGTGCACTGTCGCAAAGGACAACTTCAGCCATGCAGGGCAGGGAAGAAAGCACCTTAAATATTACTAACTTAAGTTAGCCTTAATCCAAATTTAGCCTTGAAGAACAGTTCTAATACAAAAGCATATTAACTAAAGAAATCAGAGCAACAATATTTTGGCTGTCTAAACAATGCCCTAATCCAACTGCAAATAACTGTGTATTAAGCTTACCCAAACAAACATTTATTTTGGTACCTGAGCAGTTTCATTTTCAAAAGCACTGCACATACAGAATCCAACTATTGTCCTTTTTAAACCCAACAGACTACTATGGAAATTTATTATCATGAAACAATATCTGTTATATGACACAATAAATACTGACACCATTTTTGTGTAATTGGAGCAGTTTGTTGGGTTAAAAGCAGGGAAGGTGAACTGTGCAGTCAGTGCTTTTCCTTCTTACCTGGGTTGTTTCCTGGATGAGAACTTCCTTTGAGGAAGGCACTGGGTAAGGCTTCAGGTCAGCCTTTATGGTGGCAAAAATGAAATCGGCGTGTTCCTTGATGACGGTGTCCAGGTACTGCCCCTCTGGCTGGCACCTGTAGTACACTGAGATCTCATCTGTGGGCACCAGATTCCTCTGCAGGACACACAAAGACACCATTACTGACAGCAAGTGCTCCTCACATACACAAACCAAGAGAAGAAAACTTAAGTTAAAGACAAAAAAAAGATATTGGAGATATTTACCAGGCATTTGTTAAGAGTTTCCACAAAAATTGAGAATAAAACAATCCTTCTGTCAAAAGGGTAAGAGCCCTGAAAGATGGGAGTGCCAGCAAGAGGCAGTATTTTTATATTCATTTAAGGAAAAATAAATTATGGCTTTAAGTCGCTACAAAACTAAATTTAAATCATCCAGTAACATATGACAGAGTTCTCAGGGCCATATTTCTTCCCAGCTTTATTTTGTATCAACATAAATCTACATAAGTTTTATTCTATATATATATAAATGTTAATTTATATAAATCTTCATAGGTAGGTGGATATATATAAAAATCTACGTAAGTGTATGTGTATAAAAATCTATACCAGTGTATATATACATATGAAATCTACATACATATATATATTTTTTATATATAATAGAGAAAAAGTAACCATTTTGGTACAGATTTGTAATTTTTCAGTCCTATGCTGAAGAAAGGTCCTTTCCAACTCAGCTTATTCTATGAATCTCTGACTTACACAGCCTTAACTGCACAGGCATCTTTTCCAAAAACCACGTCCCAAGTAAAACTTTCTCTCCACATCCTTTAGAGCTCTTGCAAGAGAATCCAGAGTTATACATGAGGAGTAAATGATGCATTGCTTCATGTTTAATTAAAAAGGCCAGTTTCTGTTCCATATTGCTCAAAGACTGCTGAAGAGGAAATTGAAATGTCTTGTCCCAAACCGTTCCTTCCTCACCTTTTTGCGAAGCTTCTGGATGCGATTAATCACCTCCCGGGCAACTCCTTCATCCACCATGGACTGGTCTGGGGTAACATCCAGCAGAACTAAAACCTGAGGAAATGCACAGAAGGATGAACTTGAAACAAGCTCCAAGTAATGTACCAGGAGCTTAGGATGCTTTCCCAGAGCTCCTCACTTACAAAATATGATGGTGAAGAGAGTACTCAACAGCTCTAGAATTCAAGAGATGGGCTCCTGCAATTTGTTGAACTACCTGAACTAACAATCCCACCCCAGCTTTCACTTCACCTCTTTCCTATTACTTTTAGGGGAATTCTTTCCTTAATCAAAACCAAAGAAATGACCAATGAAATACCTGAGCATCAGAATGTGCCTCAAACTGGGAGGATCCTTCTGTGATCTGATACATGAGACGGAGATCTTCCCCATGGAGTTCATGTCCTTCTACAACAATGGTGCCTGCACAATGGGCAGAGGAAGAGCATCTCTTAGCATCAGAGCAAAAAAAACATTTGAAACTCAAAAGCTTCAAACAAGTACCAGACTTCCAGCACATGCAATTCAGTACATCTGCAATACAGTCAAACAGCAGTTAAGCACTAGTGAGCAGCACTGAACTCCCCCACACTCCCATTTTTCACACGGGCACTTCTCCAGGCAGCAGAGCTCAGTCCAACACAGGCACTTCAGCAACTGTTGGTGTGGAACCATCTGAATGGAATAAAACTTAAAAATAACCTGTGTACTCCACCAAATCATGATTTCCATTTAAGCAGTTCGCTAAACAGATATAACTGCAAATTCACACCCACTTGTAACTCTGGAATTGAAGGAATGCGTTTACAATAAAAACTATTGCACAAATACTCAGTTCCAATCTGATTCACTCCCACAAAAAGCTTATCCTCTGCTTCATCCTGGCCTTACAGTAGCACTCAAAATCATAAAATAGTCTGAGCTGGAAGGGACCTACAACGATTAAGTCCAACTCCTGGCCCTGTCCAGGATACCCCAACAATCCCACCCCATCCTTGAGAATTTTGTCCAAACATTCCTGGAGCTCTGGCAGCCTTGGGGCTGTGCCCACTGCCCTGGGGAGCCTGGCCAGTGCCCACCACCCTCTGGGGGAAGAACCTTTTCCTGATATCCAACCTAAATCTCCCCAGATGGGAAGAGGAGGCTCAGAGGTGACCTCAGCGCTGTCTAGAACTGCCTGAAGGGAAGTTCTGGCCAGGTAGGGGTTGGTCTCTTCTCCCAGGCACTCAGCAATAGGACAAGGGGGCACAGGCTCAAGCTCTGCCAGGGGAAATTGAAGTCGGAGAGCAGAAAAAAATTCTTTGCAGAGAGAGTGCTCAGACATTGGAATGGGCTGCCCAGAGAGGGGGTGGATTCCCCATCCCTGGAGGTTTTTCAGCTGAGATTGGCCGTGGCACTGAGTGCCATGATCTGGTAAAGGGACTGGAGCTGGACCAAGGGTTGGACTTGATGATCTCTGAGGTCTTTTCCAACCAAATCCATTCTATGATTCCATGAAACAGTTTTAACAGGAGATCAGTTTAAGATCAGTGTACACAGCCATTTCTAATCTACTGTCAGCAAAATAATAGTGAAAATAATAAAATCAAATCTCCTCCTACTCCTTCAACAAAAGATTCAATAGGGACAATAAGAGGAAAGTGGGACTTGCTCCCCTAAGCCCACAGTAGGGTACATTGCCAGTGGTTTGCAGCACTACAGACCTGTCTCCTGGAACTCCTCCAGCTGCTCACTCTTCAGCTCTTTGATGGCAGCCATGACAGGTTTGAAGGCGCCCTTGAGGCGCTTGCCCAGCACCATGTGGTCTGGCTCTGCCCTCAGCCGCACCCCGTACCTCTCCTTGTCCGCTGACAGCGTCACCCGGCGCACGTTCAGCTCCTGCACAGGGGGACAGGAAAGGGAAGCCCAGGAACAGCTGCAGTGCGTTTAGCTGGGCCTCAAATTAGCAGGCTCAGAAAATCTATGTAGATTAGGAGAGACAGGTATCACCTGACTAAGTAACCAAAGAAATATTTCATACTAGGTGACGCAAACCTGAGATATGAATACAGGAGTGGGAGGTGTTCACTCAGTGCCATCATGGCTAAAGTAGAGGCAAGACACGCAGCTCCTGCCCTGCTGCTGCTGCCACTACCTGCATTTTGTATGAGTTTCAGGGAAGTAGAAACATTTTGTTGTTCTACTTTCTGTTTCTTGCTGGGTGTCTTTTGGGGTGCTTACAGATCTAGAGTGATAGAATCTGTTTTCAGTGGGAAGTAGAAGATTGTTGTTATATCTAACTTGTGTAAGTGTAAAGAAATAAATAAATATACAGTGGAGGAACTGGACGTCACGCACAGATCAATGTGAACAAGTGAATGCTGATTTATTATACAACACACACAGTTTATATAAGGTTAAAGCTACACATCATTGGCTAAGCTGAACCTCACACCATCAAGCCACAAACTTTAATTGCTTATAATCCATATATCCCAAGTCCAATGTTTATATTATCTCATCCTGGATGTTTTCAAGCACCTGTAGAGTACTGTGAGGAACTACAGTGTGAATTTCTAGGGAGTAACCTCCCCCCTACCACCCAGCAGCAGCTGAGCTCCTTGCTGCTTCTACCTGGCTTCAGTCTCACAGGATCCCACATAGATCAGAATTGCTCACTCTTCATTTTTCGGTAGCCAAGTAAGTGTGTGTTATATTGTAGCTTGCTTTTAATTTTCTCTTTTCTGTATAAATAAATATATATATATAGTAAGTTTAAATCTAGTTTGAGGGGGGTTTTCCCTTTTCTCAGCTGGGAAGGGGAAAGAAACTAACTCTGTATTGGGCACCTGCCATTTTTCCAGCTCAACCCAAGGCAACAGCCACCTCTGCCAGCCATGGCAAGGGCACACACAGGGTCACAGTGCCAGGGAAGGGGCAACCCTCGAGCTGTACATTTTGTGTGTGGTTCTATCTATGGACTAGTCACTGCCAACACTAGAAGAGCAAATAAACCCAACCAACACTGAACGTGTCCCTCAGCAGCACACCCTGACTGCACTCTCAAGGTAAAATTCCTCTATTATTAACAGACAACCAGCTCTCAATTCAAATCAGGCCCATATTCAACAGCCCCTTTGATTTCACCCTGACAACTGCCTGAAGAGCAAAGCCCATTACCTTTGTGTGAAGTGGCTTTGGGAACAGCCTGGCAGAACTCAAGACGGAAAATTCTGCTGAAACAGTCCTTTCAGTATGCACTGAGCCAGGAAACAATAACCAGCAATTTTATGGTTTAAATTGTACAAAACTGCCTCATTTTGTCTCCTTCCTCACCTGTTCACTCCAGGTCTTCAGTGCACAGAAAATCACCCTGCTCAGAAAAGCTTCTGTGTGTGCTGGAGCAGCGAAAACAGCTGATAAAAAACTTGACTGAACTTCAGGAGGAGCCTCAGACCAAGGATGGTGTTTTGCCACTACAGAAACTTATGAGTGCCCATTTTCCTAAATTACATGTGTAGTTTTTGCCCCCATGTCTGAGGGGAACATGGTGGTGCTGGGGGAGGTTTGATAGAACAACTGATTGAGAGGACCAGCATTGGTGCCAAGTGAGGAAAGATGAGGGCTAGAACCCTTTGGAGAGAGGAAAACTGAAGGGGGATATGACTGAAGTGGTAAAATGTAAGTTGAGAATGTAAAACTGCTATTCACCAAACCCCTCAAGTGAGGCAACATGCACAGGGAAGACGAGGAGACTGTTGTGAGTTGTTAACTCATAGAACTAATGCCACAAGAGGAGCAAAGCAGGAGTGTAACATCAGGTTCATAACAGAGTTAAGGCACATGGGAAGGTGGCAAAGGGAACAGGCAGGCACTTGGTAACTACAACAGGAGTCCACTGCAAGGGGTGGCAGGTGCTGGTGCTGCCCCTGCACTGGAGGACACGGCACACACAAGGCAGGATTTGGTCCAGACATCTCCAGTTTCACACAGTCTCAATCCATTCCTGCTGTAACAGACCAAGGACAGACCTCAAAGTTTCAACTACCAACATGAACTCTGCTCCAGGCACAAACCTGCACATCTCTGCAGCACATTTCATTGGAACTCAGCAGGTTGGGGCTGTCAGGCTGTCCAAGATGGGAAGCACTTAGTGTTTAATGCCCACTGGAAGGCTGTCAGAGCTCCCATCAACGTGCTCTGGAATCACCAGGTGCACTTGGCAAGCAAACTACTCCAAGGCATTTGGGAAGCACAAGTAAATGGGAGCATCAGCACAACAGGACTAGCAAGGAGCCAAACACTTAGATTGAGAAATAGTGCTTAAATACAACCTCTGAGCTGCAGCCTAATTCCCTAGGAAGTCCTACTCACATGAGGAGCCAAGAACACAACTGAATCTAATTTTATTTAGTACATCTTTTAGGAAATCTAATGAAAATTAGGCACTTGAGAAATTCAGCTTCAGTGGGGTGCTGCTGGAAACAAGCCCACGAGTGGTAAATTACAAACTCGTGGGGGAAAAGAAGTAATAATTCAAAAAATAGCACAAATTGAAAGATGACTTTGGGCCTGATTAGATAAATCACAGAGAAGCCAACTCCATCAGGACAAGTTTCCTATACTAATTAGATTAGGAAACCATTCTTCTGTACATGTTATCCATTTTAAAAAAATGGACAGGCAAGTCTGTATCTTAGGTCTATTTGTATCAGCTTCAGAGCTTTGACCTAAAACAGTTCTTGATTTTGTTTTCCTAATTACTCAAAAATAGGTCCTTGACACATCTTTCAAGTCTCATGAAGACAAACCAAGGCAACCAGCCCTTCCCATGACCAGCTGGAAGGCCTGGACATGGAAGGCCTGGACATACAAGGGCCCTTCCTTTCTGCCACGTGCCCCAGCCATGCCCAGTTCTCAGAGCAGAGACAGAGAAATGCCAGGGCTGAGCTTCAGCTGAGCTGGGCTCTCTGAGCAAGCAGCCTAAGCAGGAAAAGAAACACTGCTTATGTAATACTGTAAGAAATGAAACAGTGAAGGGCCCCAGACTGCCACAGCTCCTGTGTCAGTTCAGTCAGCCCAGTCACAGCCTCAGCCACACCACAGCACCACCAGTGACAGGACACACTGCCAGCCCTTGGGTTTGCTGCAGAAGCCCATCCTCTCTGTTTTATAACAACCTGCAAAGGGCTGGGGGTCAGAGGGAATACAAGGGTTGGATGTAAACAAGATTCTGACTGTGCACAGAGTCAAATTTACTCAGATAAAGCCTTTCCCTGGAAGCAGTTGGAAAGAGAAGCCCTGACCCAGGCTTGTAAATGGCTTCAAATAGTAATGAATAAAATGCAACTATGTCCAGTTGCGAAAAGCCTGCTGGATGTATTTCATTTTGTGAGCTTGGCTATTTTTGCGTGACAACTCTATAATCTGGCCAGTTCTAATATTAAAATCCATTTATTCAAACGACTTGCTATGTTCTGAAGATGAGAGAGCAGGGCTGCAGATCAAAGACTGCAGCTCTCTCTGCAAAAGTGGTGAATGAAAATTTTGAAGAATTGACAAGTGTATTTTTCCATTTCTTTTGTCAGCAACTGCATGAAATTAAACAGTGTAATTTTTCTTACCGATTACCTCTGGCATCTGCAAATTTACTAGAAAACACTTCTGGCAATCCCTAAAGGTTCTAAAGCTCTGAATACATAGGAGGTCGATGCACAAAGCTGCACACACAGCTCCAGCAGAGCTATCCCGGCCTGCCTGTAATCACTGCCCTCTTTAGGTCTGCACCATCCCAGTAAACAACTGGATTGATTGCCATGCAGGACAATAAAACACACACTAAGCTTCAGCATCAGCTTCTTCAAGTTTAAGACACATAATAAAGACAGGACAATAGACAGTACTTGGTGTTTGTGCTTCCATAAAGGCATCTGAGCTTGTTGCAAATCATCTCTCTAAGATACACCTTAACATTGTCTGCAGTAGCAAATAAATATAAATCAAAACATATTTATGTACAATCCAATTATGTAATCAATTACAAATTGTTGGGTTCCTTTGTTACCTTTTACTACCTGCAGAAGCTCACAACAAATTCTGTCAGCCACCTTTTTGGAAGTAATTTGAGGAACCAAGCTTTATCTTCCTTAAAATTGGATTCTGTAGAATCCACAAATCCAGCTTGCAGAGCAAAAAAAATAGGAGGGGCACTAACCTAAATTCCACAAAATCTGCTACTGAAAAGATCCAAATATTGAAATAATAACAGCAACAGCAATTCTAAAGCAAGCATCAAAACTGCCAAGTCTAACAGCAATAATCAATAGGCTAACATGACAGAAAAGTCTTAAAATCCCTCTTGCAAATTAATCAAGGTTTCTTTAATTCAAATTCCTCCAGTGCACCATTTTTAAGAATTTAAGTCCCACAGTAACTAAAAGCAGGAAGCACACACTGATGCAGAGGTCCTGTGCACTGAGCCTGACTCCCTCAGCAGGGCTAATTCCCCCAGCAGCATTTCTAGAGACTCTGAAGAGATGCACATCAGGCTTGGGGACAGAGGGCATTGCTGAAGTAATAAATAATTACAAGTTTAAGAGGTCCCCCTCTGCTTGAGTCGCCTCCTGAATTCCCTGACTGACAGGGTTGCCCTCACTAAGACAAGTGAGGGGAGTTGATCTTGCTTGGGAAGCTGCACATTTTTGTTCCCTTTGTCAAAGCAAAGCAGCTGATCTTGAGAACAACAATTTCAATAAAAATGTCCCAGCAGATTTTAAGCATGTGACTGGATCTGCTGTTCAGACACCTCTGGAGATACCTTGCTGAAAAGAAAAAAAGAATCCTTAACCTGCCAAGGAGAGGCACAGGACAAGGGCCAGACCATTTCATAGGAGAAAACCCTAAGATCCTGCACTGCCAGGGGTTGGTAGGCACAGAAAAAGAACTGCTAACTCACTGATCTCTGAAGATGGGCTTTGCTGCTTTAGAAAATGCAAAATGGTCAGATTGAAAGTTTCAGTGCTGTGGATGGAGCTGAAGGGAAGGAGCCACTCTGAATGCAGAGAATCCCTACATTTCCCACCCCATTGCTGGATGGGGACACACAGAGGCTGCACACTGATGAAGCACACTGGGGTTAAACCAAGACAAAGCATTAAGTTGTAACAGTTATCTGGTTTTATCCTATACATTGCAAGCACTTAAATTACAGAAAGAAGGAACTTTCAGAGTATAAAGAAAGCACAGTCTATGGCTCATCTTTCCAGGTGTGAGGTTAGTGTGGGAGGGAAGGAAGTCCATCATAAACTGTTCTGATGTACAATTACATTGCTGTTCAAAACTTCCTTCCAGTTTCTGCTCATTTCAACAGAGAGTGTGTCAAAAAAGAAGATTTGAGAGGTCAACACGTGAGAGGCTCAATCTGCAATGCCCAGGCATTCAGGGGCTCTATTGGGAATTCTACATGAAATCTCTCTAACAGTTCAGCAAGTTGATATTTTGGGGGTTATGTCAGGGTTTGTATTACATTGTACTTAACTCCTCTAACAAGGACGCTGCAGAGGCTTCTGTCCCTTCCTCACAAAGTGGAGCTTAACTTCCTGACATGGGCTGCAAATCCCATGAAGAGTTACTTTGCCTTTGAATGATGGGGCTTTTATCCAAACAAAGATTTGGCAGCAGGGCAGGCTACACTTCTCAGTGGACAACAAGGAGGTTCAAGAGGATTGCAGTGACATAAAGGAGCAGATGAGTGCAAGAAATTGCATAGACCAACATCTTATTCATTCAACTCTACAGTTCCTAAACAACACCCTGCAAAAATCCTGACTGGTACCCTGTTCTCCCTTCCCCTCTCCACCAAGCCTTCCACTTACTGCCAAACTGGTTTTGATGCCCTTTAACTGAAGGAGACCACAAATTCTGTAATCCATCTCTTTGACAACACACAGGTGACTATTGTCTTCTTTTCATTCATGAGATTTTTTTTTCCTTTTCACTGACCAAGAAAAATAACATTTCTAAAGCCTCTTAGTCTGATGGGGTCACTTAAAGCCATTAATTATTTCTCAGCACTACACTGACTTTGGATCCTCACCCACTTACCTGCATTTCTGCACACAGCACTCACTCACATCCCCCTTTTGTTACAATTCTCTTTTAAATGCATTTTACCTGGTTAGTTATTAGTATCATCAACAGGGGAAGTTGGGGGGTTGGTTGTTCAGGCAACTGTCAGACAACCCAGTTAAGCATCATATTCATGATGTTCTTACCTCAAGGACATACTTCTCTAAAGATCTGATGTTTTCCAGAGCCTCTGGATCTTGATGGATAACAACCACTTCTTTCAAAGGATACTGGGGAGAAGGAAAAAAACCGAAACACAAACTTGACTATTGAATTTTCCCAGGCTTATCCCAAAGTTACAAAGCTGTTACACATTCCCAAGGTATGATAAGAGACCTCAAGAGTTCTAACCTTGACTGGAATGGTTTTTCTGTCTCTGATTACTCGTCCAAGCTCAATCACAGATTGCAAACAAGAAACGGCACTTTCAATTTTTTTGTCGATGAGATCCTCCCTAGATTAGAAAGGAAACATTATATTGCTTCATTTTCAGTGCATCTGTTAGAGCAGATTGAAAACATTTTACCCCCTTCTCTGAAATTTCCTACAACAGACTCAATTATCCCTTGGTTGGGACAATTTGAAAAATGAGCGAAGAGATTTTTCCTCTCTCTTTGTTGTGGAGAAGATGAGGAGGAAACAATTTGCTGAAAACAAACAGCAGAGCTATTTAAAAATCTTTTGTTAGCAACTCTCACAAGGTGGAGAAGATGGATTGAGTCATACTACCCATTCTATTAACATCCAATAAAAAGTACAATTTACATTAATACTATCATAAGCAGATGCAAAAAGATATTATAAATAGGGTACTTATAAAGACAATGAATTACCTACAATGCAACAATTCACCGGATCTCAATTTTGCATCTTTCCCAGGACTTGCAGATATTTGAGGTTTTACATAGCCTTGCCATCTTTCCTGGCTCCATCACTTTAATTACCCTTCCCATATGTAGGCAAGGCAGGGTTGGAGTGGTTTTTTTGCCCCTTGGGGTTATTCATTGCGGCTGGGGTGAGGATTGGCATTGAATTTTTGACAGTTTTTTGAGCAAGCTGATGTTCACATCTTGATTCAAATGTACAAGCAGCCAAGAGTTCCACAAATGTGGCTGTCTTGATTTCTCAAGTAGATACATTAATTCAGCCACTCCTTTAAAACTGCACAAGTATCTCATCAAGACCAGAGGTGCTGGTTCAAAAGAGATGTGAATAAAATGAACAGAGATATTTGCTGTGATATTAGTAACAAAATACTGGGATGAAAACCATGTACCCCATAAGGACTGGCCAGAAAAACAGAGCCGGTAAAGCAAAACTTACAACTGAAACATCCCCATGCTCTGCATTAGGGCTTTAAGATGTTACACCACCTATTATTTCAAAGCCAGACTTTCAGAATGTTCCTCTAAAACCCTGGAAATGTGCAAATTTAAGACAGAAGATTTTGCTCCCAGAAAGATTCATACAGGATTATGTGGCAGTATTTCATTATTACTTGCCATTACTAACAACACTGTAGAGCCAGAAAACGACAATATTTTTCACAGAGTGAATGCACATCCACCAAATTTAATGTGCCCCATCTGTTCAGACACGAAGCAACCAAGTACTGCCCCAGTGGGGTTTGTAACATGGGTATTGAGACAAGTTCAGCTGTGAAAGTGGCCAAGTCCCTCAGCTTCATCTGCATTTCCCCATCATATTTTTAGTATTTTCTGGAACTGCATCCAAAAATACCTCTTAACTGACAATATTGTCCTTATGCTGTCATCAGAAAAACACCCAAAGTAAATGCAATTATGCATTTCACAACTCGAGGTAAAAATCAAACTTCAACATTAATCTGGTTTTGAAAACACATCTTTTTACCTGACAAGGGAACAACTGATACACAGGGGAGCAAATAAATTACACAAACTACTAACAGACAAAAACCCAACCAAAATACAACAGAGGAAAGCTGTGCAAGCCACTCAAGCACCTGATGTTGGCAGGATACCACAGCAAGTCAGTCAGCACTACCTGGAGTAAAAAGTGATTAAGCCACTTTTAAATGCTCATGCTAAGGCCATGCCTGAACTGAGTCTCTGGGAATAGCTCACCACTCTTCCAGACTCCAATCTCCAGGAGCTCAGACCCTTCCTGCCAGCTCTCTGAGGGCTCTGCTCTTTGATTACATATTCTCCACAGCACTTTCCCAGGGAACAGAAAATCAGCACAGTCATTATGTCAATCTCCAGCTCCCTGTTGCAATAACTCTCACTGTTAGAGCTCTCAGGAAGACCATACACCCTCCTCAAAGGATACAGCAGCCATAAAAGAAACACCATTATAGAAGGTTTAAATTTTTCAACTGGCACATAAAGCACCAAGGTCAGATCCCCTGTCCTTGAGGGTTTTCAAACTGAACTGCAACACTAAAGGGAAGTTTCTTCTCTTATATTCAGTGACCAAGAGTAGACTGAGATACAGGAACTAACTTAATGCACTGCAATACTACTGTGCCCCTCTGCTGGATAAAAGCCACAAAACACCAACACTAAACCAAGAGAAAGAGTGCTCAGGCATTGGAATGGGCTGCCCAGAGAGGGGGTGGATTCCTCATCCCTGGAGGTTTTTCAACTGAGATTGGCCGTCGCACTGAGTGCCATGATCTGGTAAAGGGACTGGAGTTGGACCAAGGGTTGGACTTGATGATCTCAGAGGTCTTTTCCAACCCAATCCATTCTGTGATTCTGTGAAAATTACTTCAGTTGCCAAGTTGTACTTGGGCTGAGTTGACACTAAGGATGACCCAGAGCATCCATACAGTACAACCATCAGGGACCCAAACCTCTGGGACACACTGGCACTCACAACAAACACCAGCACCCCCAGAATGAACCGAATGAGCAGCTCTTCTGCAGGTAAGGAATCCTCTCACAGGGAAATGGCAATTCCTGGACAATGGGCTAAATTCCTGTTGTGGAACCAAAGAACTCACTCTGCTGGCTCCACACAAACAACAGTAACTCCAAACCTTGTGAGATCTGGCACCACCACTCACCAAGAAACACCTAGAGATGGGAGCAGGGAACATGCATTCCTCTTAATTCTTTTCTTTCCCATCTATATTCCTTAACCTAGCACAAGTCCACTGCCTGCATGGAGAGAGAAAATTCCCAGCTAAAACTGACAGTGCAGTGTGAGGTTCACTGACAGTGACATGTTCTCCCACAGTAAAAAGACTAACATTAATCAAAGCTTAATCAAAATTTACACATTTTTTGCTTATAGAAAAGAACTTGTTGACTATAATCCAAATTTTTTTTCAGAGGCAAAGGAATATTGACATTATTGAAGCAGTTTGTTCTCTTGTTATGCAGTTTTAAACACAAGTGAAGGAGCACTGTTCTGTGAAATTAAAAAAACCTCCCAAAAATGAGCAAAAACAAATGACCAAAACTCCAGTTTGCCACACAGCAGCTGCCTCTTACCTGACTTGAGGCAGCATGAGGTAGTGGATGCTTTCAGTGTTCTTCTCCTGAACCGAGGCTGGATCAATAAGTGTTTTCAGGTTCTGGTACATCAGCTCAGTGATAAATGGAGTATATGGTGCCTGTAATGTTGAATTCCATCATCATCTTTATTTCTTGTACATTATGAATCAATAACACTATGAATTGCACAGGGACAGTTCAGCAAAACCACTGCTCACATTGTCTGCAACTGTGATGCTATTCAAAAGGCAGACCAATAAATTATGGAGTTGGTACTACTTATTCACCTCCTTCCTGATATTCACACGTTACTTTGGGGCATCAGGTTAGAGACCATGATGTCTCTTCATCAATTGGGTGACATTTGCCTTCTTTTTAATACCACAGGGCAGAGAAGCCCCATAAAAGGGGGAGGTGGAAAATGAACTGTGCTGCATGAAGATGCTTTTACAAGAACTATATCCAAGTGGCATTGATAGTGGGTTGTAACTGCCTTACCATGAGTCTGCACATGGAGAACAGAACACTGAACAAGGTCTCCAGGGCCATAATGCAGTCCTCAGTCCCGTTCTCACCCTACATGAAGAAGTCACCAAGAAAAAAAGCAAAAAAGCAATTACAATATTAGAATCAGTAAGTGCACTTGAATAAACTTCAAAGATTTCCTATGTTCAATCAATACACTGGTTTTCTAAACTGTATACATTCTGCTCAATTCCACCTAGCAAGTGCAACTGAATTACTGCGCATTTTGTTTGACTAGTTTTCCTCAGAAAGCAGAGGAAGGAAAAAGCTCATTCCCACTGTCAGGCACAACCTGGGAGCATTGAAAACCAGCAGAAAGCTTTTGTGTAACACCCTAGAGCTGCAGAGCATGCACAGATCCCAGGGCCAGCTCCCAGGGCAAGGCTGCAGCAGCACATCCCTACCTTGAGTCTCCTGCGGTTCATTCGGACGTACCAGTTGGTCAGGATATCAACAAACTTCACTAACCGAGGCACCACCGTGTACAGCCTGTAGGCTGGAAGGGAAGGTGTTCACTGAGTTAATATCTGCCCTCTGCAACAAGCTACTCACTCATGAGAACACATTTTTATGTGCAGCTCTGGTGTTCCACACCAAACTTGAGCAGCAACTCAAAAAAGGGACCAGACATTCCGTGATGTTCAAACTGCACTCTGAAATTGCACATCACCAGTTGTCGTGCTTGAAGACAAACATCCACCACCAAATTGCTTCCCTAATCCCACACAAACAGACATGGGAGCCTTATGCTTTTCTCTGACTCTCAAAGAGGATAGTGGGTAAGAGACTATTAATCGCAGAGGATTTGGCAAATCCCAGATTTGCACATGCTGCAAATACCACCAAGTCACTGCAAGCTGAACAGAAATTATTACAGATCCACAAAATAAAATTTCCTTCATTACTCCCAACACTTCGTTTTGCTCACCCAGGTTAAATGAGGCACCTACTTCAATCAATTCTCCCTGCATTAATTACAACTTTTTATTATTTTTCTAAGGACCAGAGTAAGCTACAAGAATGTGAAGGAGCAGCCAGGCTGAGGAGGCAGGAGATAAACAGAGCTGTATTTTCAGGTTCTGTGTCACTTGAAAGCATGGAGGACTGCCAGCACCAAGGAGGTCACCACCAGCATCACTATGCAACAGGCAAACAAAACCATGAGAAATTAGGGGGGTTGGGATACAACCTAAATAGGACTTGGCTTTTTCAAGAAAAACTTGTATATAACTTTTCTTCTGAAAGTAAGGAGATTTTGGATCTCTGCTCTGAATCAGTGTCATTAATCAAGCAGCCACTGAATAAAATGGATCTTGGCTTTCAAAGCTCCACCACACTTTTCACTGGGTTTTCTAAAACAGAAGTGTTTTTAAAGGAAGAGTAGTGGTATTTAAACCTAAAAAAGAAATGCTCAGAAGATTCATGCCGTGGTGGGGGAGACATTATTTATGTGGGAATTCGTATTCCTAAAAAACTCTGAGCTCTCCTCTAACAAGGTATTATCTCGTGAGGAGACCTGTTAAAAGCACATGAAAAAAATAAATTAAAATCCCCACCCTTCAGGGTCAGTGTCTTTAACAAGAGCTTCAAGTGAGCCTGGGAAGATGCATTTCTCTGCTCAATAGCTGTAACTCCAGTTCATGAACAACAGCATGAAACCTTAGTTTTTCATGATTCAAGACAGACATGCATGTACATGGAAGCATGTGCAAATAGAATTTGGAGAAGTTGTTAAAAAAAGGATAAAATGGGCAGTGCTTCTCAGCTGAAAAAAAAATTTTTGAGAGGTACATGAGCACTGGCAATAAGACCTTCCTGGTGTAGTTGCATGGAGAGGATTTTTTTGTAATACAAACACACTTTTTCACTTTGTCTTCAGGAGAAAAGGCGTTTTACTAAAATAAGTTATTGTGTTGGGCACTGGAGAGGCGGGGGAAAGAAAAGCCTAGTAAAGCTTACGAATTTTTAATCCAGAATTGTAATCCCCTTTGAAACACAAAGGATTGGTTGCCTTATTGCTTTCCATAGTATCTCCCCAAGATGTTGCTACTTGCCCTATTTATCAAAGGGTCCAAAAACCCTGGGAGCTCCCATGGTAAGGGATGAGGCTTAGTGGAGAAACTGCACCAAAACTAATACCTCATTTGGATTAGGGTGTCAACACCCAAGTGAAGCTGTACAGGGGGTTACAAACACACCCTCCCACCCTGAGCACTCTGGAGGAGGGGTTTGGAGCTGCTGCTGCAGTTCTGGGCACACAACAGCCAAACCTCACACAAACACACATGGGGGGTCTCAACACACGTGACTTTTGCCATTTTCCATGGATAATGGAAATGAGGCTCCTCTGTGATCCATGGTGCCTCCTTTTCCCCACCTGCACACGTTCTCAGAAAGCAAAGCCCTCCCCATCCAAGACTAGCAGAGTTCAGAGAATCACAGAATGGATTGGGTTGGAAAAGACCTCCGAGATCATCAAGTCCAACCCTTGGTCCAACTCCAGTCCCTTTACCAGATCATGGCACTCAGTGCCACGGCCAAGCTCAGTTGAAAACCTCCAGGGATGGGGAATCCACCACCTCTCTGGGCAGCCCATTCCAATGCCTGACCACTCTCTCTGAAAAGAAATTTTTTCTGTTCTCCAACTTCAATTTCCCCAGGCAGAGCTTGAGCCCGTGCCCCCTTGTCCTATTGCTGAGTGCCTGGGAGAAGAGACCAACCCCCACCTGGCCAGAACTTCCCTTCAGGGAGTTCCAGACAGTGCTGAGGTCACCTCTGAGCCTCCTCTTCTCCAGGTTAAACACCCCCAGCTCCCTCAGCTTCTCCCCACAGCACTTGTGCTCCAGTCCCTTCTCCAGCCTCGTTGCTCTTCTCTGGCCCCGCTCCAGCCCCTCAATCTCTTTCCTGAACTGAGGGGCCCAGAACTGAACACAACACTCAAGGTGTGGCCTCACCAACGCAGAGTTGTTGCATCTCTCTGAGGTTTCCCAGGCTCTCTCAGCATCCCAAACCCAGAGTGTGCACAGGTACATTCCCATTCCCATTGCTCTTCCCCTCAGCCCACTCAGGTGAGGTCAGTCCCTCCCTGACAGGATCAGGCTGACACACTGCTGGCTCCTCGAGCTGCCAACAGAAACTGGGGCAGAATTAACATAACTTTGACTTCATGGAAACATTTTTCCAGAGGCAATCAGTGTAAAATTTAGCTCCACTCTAAAATACACTTGACAGAATGGCAGCAGCAAAGCTCAGCAGCAGCACTTCTCTGGTCACTGGTGTCCCCTCACCACTACCAGGTTCCAAGCCTGTGTGTCCTTACACCCCATCACACACGCAGCTGCAGGAATTTATATTTATAGTATATTTATCTCCTTTACTTTGCATTTGAGGTTATCAGTCACCACTATAATCTTCCCTTGTCTCTTTCTGACATTTTTCCTACTTTAAGTGATATGAAGTAGAAACTTTTTTTTTTTAATCCCCCAATAACTTTGTAAAGAGATTAGCACGAGAGTCTCTTGTCCCAGTACACAAATTCACTGCATCTCATTAGTATCTGCCTGACTGACGTCAGTTTATGCAGAAAAATAAACTGAGAAATCCTGTTTATTAATCCCTTTCACATGAGCCTGTCACTCATTTGATGAGCACATGATTTTATCTTCACCTGATACAAGACAACAGCATTTCATACCAACTCCACTGTCCTGGAAATCTTTGGATTCCCATTTTCCAACAGGAATTCTTTTCTCTTGCTTGGAAGGACCTTGTTTTGTAAAGATGGCTGGTGACATCTCCCTTTTGGTCAGCTTCACCTTCCTCTGAGAAATCCATAGCAGAGAGTT
Source organism: Pithys albifrons albifrons (assembly GCF_047495875.1). Taxonomy (NCBI): domain Eukaryota; kingdom Metazoa; phylum Chordata; class Aves; order Passeriformes; family Thamnophilidae; genus Pithys; species Pithys albifrons. The sequence goes on from NC_092460.1 coordinate 13,453,583, forward strand.
CGAATTTCTCCCCCCATACTCACCTTCCTGCAAATATTTCTGTCTGAGCCATGCACTGATCCCAAGTTCACAAATTCACAAATCAATTTTCTGCTGTCCCTCAAGTATTTTCCTCATTACATGCAGCAAGCAAACTTGTGTAGCTGCATATTTCTGCTTGACAACATGTCAAACTAAACACACAGCACCATCAAATTTCAAGAACAAAACTTCTAGGAAGAAGCCACATTTTTGTCAGTAAGAGACCACCTATGTCATATTCCTGGATTTGTCAGCTTGAGGATTCTTTCTTCCTTTAATGAAATGCTCTTAAATGACCTCACATGAAGTTTGCTGTTACCAAAGTGACCTGTTTTATCTACTGGAGCAAGATGAACTCACGTTATTCACTGATCTTGGTGAGAGTGACTGGTTTGAGGGGGGAATGCAGGAGGTGGGTGAAGCACAGGAGTGTCCTGAGTGATGAACTCTGATCTGCCTTTAGCTGTTTCCTTACTATTTATTATCCCACAAATACCTTCCTTCCTGCCATGCCCAAGGCTTCTAAAATTCTTCCAAGGACAACTTAAGATCCCAGGCATGGGGGTATTTGTTTATTCATAAACAGCAATGACAATGGCCAAAGCCACCTTCTTTCCCATATCTGGGGTTCCAAAGCCCCCAAAGGCATCAAAACCTCTCCAAACCCCACTGTGACTTTATCTGCAAGTTTATAAACCTACACATCAGACCAGCCACTTCAGGGGGCTCTTGCAGCACCTTCTCTTTGCAATTAATAGTATCTTAATGTAATGTGAGCATGGAGAGATGTGGGATGATGAAAAAGACAATATGCAGGAAGAAAAAGCAGGGGAGTACCTTCTTACAGCTGTGCAATATCCCAGTGCCATCCATCCTGCTGCACACATTCCCAGTATGATTACAAAGAAACCCTCTCCATGGAATTGCACCAGGAAAGATTTATTGCCAATGCTCATGTACCTCTCAAAAATATTTTATTCAGCTGACAAGCACTGCCCATTTTATCCTTTTTTTACAACTTCTCCAAATTCTACTTGGCTTCCTTTTCACTGTCTTTCAGTAACTATTATAATATTATTAATTGCTCCAAGCACTGCAGAAGACGTTGTTACAGCAACAAGCTACATCACTGAGCTCCCAGGATTAGCTGTGACAAAAAAAGCCTCATCACTTTTTGAAATCTCATGAGCAAGCATAGCAAAACCTGACTTAACACCCATGAAAGCAGCATTGCCTGTATTATGGTGGCTGGTTAAAGATTTCCTTCCTTTTATCAAGTCTTTCATGGAATTTGGAAGTCTCTGGATGGAATGGTAAGTTCTGTAATCAAATATGAAACACCCACACAATTCCCTCCCACCCCCAGCAAATGTGCATACCTGCCATTTCAGCTTTGAAGAACTGAATGAGTGACTGGGTGAAAGAAAGAATCCATTTATCCATGATGTTATTGCTCTCCTTAACTGTGTTCTCATTGTAAAGGAATTCTCTTCCCTCATCCTATCACCAACATAAAAACACAAAGCACATTTTCAGGTCATAAGGGGATATATTCAAACCTCTACATCCAATTACCTGTGAGCCACCAGTGTTTTGGCATCTTCACTCTGGAACCCTGGTTTCCTATGAGAGAACATGGAATTCCAGACATAGGATGTAAGAGAAAGAGCTGAGGAAAACCTGGCTCCCCTGCTGCCTCACCACAACTTTGAACTGCCAAAAAGGCCATGAATTGGGTCTGTTAAAGCAGATCAAACACAGCACACAGCACTGTGTGGTCCTCCCTTCCCTGTGTGCAGTGCAAGCCCCAGCTCCAGACACAGGGCAGGACCCTTAAATTTAACCAGTTCCTTCATCCAGGGGGTTCTGAGGCACTTCCGAAACATGGACTATGAGGTTTGATTCAGTTTGGGGAAAGGGCATAGAAACAAGAGCATTCTTTTTTACTAACATGTGACAGTTTCAACAGGTTAAAACACAGCAGAACATAACCTGAGAACAGAGGTGGAATTTTTAGGCATCCAACATGCCCACAGTGCATTTTGCTGCTTTCCAGAACATCTGAGAAATGCCATCACTTTGCTATCTCTGCAGAGCATTGCAAGCAAGACCACACATAAGCCCATTTGTCTGTCCCCACAGTGTGACTCTTTTCCATGTAATATTCTTAAAACTGGCTGAAAACAGAGGGTTTATTTTTTTCTTCAATTTACAAACAGTATTTAAGAGTCTTCAGCCTTAGAGTTCAGATGAAAAGATCTGTTTGGGCTATTTGACGCAGGAGTTTTGGATCCACTTACACAGTGTAAAGGAGAAGAGTCTCAGCAAAGAAATGCAGAAGAGCAGCAATCCCAGTCTGAGGTCAGCTACCATTTAACTACAATTACTGTGGGAATTACTGTAAGCATAAATTATTAGACTTCATCCAGGACACTGGGATTTTAGTTTCTCTCTTGCAGGAAGCAGAATACAATGAAGAAGTTGTTTAAGGTTGTGCATGAAATCTAATTTAAGCACAGCCACCTCCAACAGCACATCCTTTTGCCTAATTTGGTGCACAGGAATGGATTCACTATTTAGAGAGACAAATTGCATCTGCTGAAATGCTAAAACTATCCACTTAAGCACCTGGATTTTCCACTGGGGTCTTCCATCCCCAACTGAGCTGATCTTTCAAGATTTAATGGGATCACAGCAAAAACCTGCAAAGCACATTTTGGATAATTCAAAGGTCAAACAGGAAAAACAAGGATATTTTGGGGACAATGTGTAAGTTTGTCTGACGAATGCTGTCTGGGGATACTAAAAAAAGACTTGTTAAATATTAGGCTCTGGAGCTAGCAGACTTTCTCCCCAAAAGAGGTTGTTAAAAAAGATAAAACCATTTGTTTAAGCTATTTACTGTCCTAATTACTGAAGTCAGCTGCCTTTACAGCCTCAAATGGTAGCTCTGGACAGTGACCAGGCTGCTACTGCATGTGCAGTACAAAGTTTAGGCTTTCCATTTAGTTCCTACTCTCCCCTAAAGTCTCCATGAACCTTCTATCCTTAATCTCAGCTGAAAGATTAAAACTGGTTTCAACAGAAGCTATACAATATACAAATCAAATCTTCAGTTTTAATCAAAAATTACTATAAGAAAGAAATTTTAATCTTGCTGGAAGAATACAAACTCCTGTCACTCATCAAGCATTTTTAGTAGACTTCAAGTGTAATCTGCAAGTCTAAAGCATTATTGCTTTTGTGATTTGCCTTTCTTTCCATTCCAATTCTGAATCTTTTTTTCTAAGTTGTATTTAAATTTAACTTCTGAAAAAATAACTGTCATGTTACAGAAGGCAATCTTCATGCTGTGGCTAATGCATTCAGGATCCAGTATTCCCAAGTTAAGCATTTTAATGCAGATTCATAATTAAAGTTCCAGTAAATGAGTTAGCTCAAGAAACTGTCACAGCAGTTGCTACTGAAAATAACTTCCCTGCCTTATTTGCAGTTGTGCTGGTGTGCACAGAATCACAGAATGGACTGGGTTGGAAAAGACCTCCGAGATCATCAAGTCCAACCCTTGGGCCAACTCCAGTCCCTTTACCAGATCATGGCACTCAGTGCCATGGCCAAGCTCAGCTGAAAAACCTCTAGGGATGGGGAATCCACCCCCTCTCTGGGCAGCCCATTCCAATGCCTGAGCACTCTCTCTGCAAAGAATTCTTTTCTGCTCTCCAGCTTCAATTTCCCCTGGCAGAGCTTGAGCCCGTGCCCCCTTGTCCTATTGCTGAGTGCCTGGGAGAAGAGACCAACCCCCACCTGGCCAGAACTTCCCTTCAGGGAGTTCTAGACAGTGATGAGTGTTAGATCTGTGGTGCCGAGCACTCCCAGTGCAGAGGAACCTGCAGCAGTGCAGGGGCCTCTTGTGGCAGATGCTCCCTTTGCTGGAGCCACCCTGGGCAGCAGCAGAGCCCCAGCAGCACCAGGGCAGTGTCAGTGGGCCCTGCTACCTCAAACACTGCTGTAAACCCAGCCAGGTTTACCAGAAGGATTCCCTCAAGCACACATGTACATAAATATATATCTATATCTATATATATGTATGTATGGCCAGACTTGGTGAACGCAGATTTGGGCAGGGCTCTCCCCACGTGCCCTTCCAGCCTGTGCAGGGGATTGTTCAGGTGAGGCTCAGCCTGCACAGAACTGGCCCCACCGTTTCAGTCCTGAGGTCCATCTGCCACGGCCGAGCCAGCTTGGACAGTGACAGGGAAGTCCTCAGGACTGTCACAGCCCTCGGTACTGACCGGGCTGACCCTGCTGAGCATCCGAGATGTGACGGGATGGGATGGGAGGGAGGGCTTGAACTGCCAGGGGACGGTCCCCACTGAGACTCAAACTCAGAGTCCAGAGTGCTCTCCATTACACCGTGGGACCGCCCCAAGCACACGAGTACTTGTCTTTAACTGCTGTCCCCAGCAAGGTGAGGAGAAGCAGCAGGTAATGGCTCAAAATGTACTGACCCCACAGACACAAAGTGCCTGGCTTGTTCTCCAGAGTGACTGCAGTGCCATCCCATCTCCAGAGTGTGACTGCAGTGCCATCCCACTGCTCTGAAATAAAAGGGAACCAAGAGCACTCTAACCTGAAAAATGACAGCTATTATGGCCTGACAGTCCCCTCCCTTCCAATCCTCCTTTCTGCATAATAACCTTGGCCAAGAAGAGAAAGATTAAGGTGATTACAGCTTTATAAAACATGGTAGAAACAGCAAATAACAAATTAACAGGAAGTATATACAACCTGAGCTAACTTTGCAGTCAGCCTTGCTTAGAGCAAGGGGGTCAAGATCAGATGACCTCCCAAGCCTGAGTCCAGACCTCCCTTCAAATCTAAATTTCCCTACAATGCTGATTCACTAAGAATGGAAGAAGAAAAGAGCTTGCACTGTTTCCCAGTGCTCAGGAGATCTGTACCTTGTGCTGCAGGATGTGAACATTCTGGACCAGGAAGCGATAGGCATTGTACCAGGGCAGGAACACATCCTTCAGGATATCCCTCACTCCCTCCTCCTTAAACCTCAGATTTTCTGCTCTTACCACAGGAGAATTGATCAAGTATAACCTGCAAATTAAGAACACAACACTTCAAAGCTTAAAACTGCATATAATGATAAAGTTTCACAGTAAGAATGCCAAAGAATGTATACATGTAATATATTGAACAACAATTTATTTCTTAGTGCTACAGGATCTTCTTTAAGATACTGCATACAGAATTGGAATTTAGATTTTCTATTTACTCTAGAAGTTAATTGAAGTGCTAACACAAGCCCAGATGCTGTCACAGCATAAAACAAGCAGAGGTTGCATGGAATTAGTGTTCATTTTTTGAAGGCACCTGTTGTTTTGGCTATTTTTTAATTTCTCAACAATGACCCAGTATCTTGGTACTCAATCCAGTTCATTTCCTCAATTAAGAAAAGCTTTGAGCCCACTGCAAAGACAGAACTAAGGAGCAAGGCAAAACAGGTAAATCAAAGTAAAGGAGCAGATATTTATATTTTCAAGACAGCCCCAAAAGAGGACAAAGGATGTACCTCCCCCCAATACAAACCTGCCTCAGCCCCAGAGGCAGCCCTGAGGGAGCAAAGCAGGGGACAGACACGGGTTCACAAAAAATCATCTTTGCAAGTTATCCCATCTTCTGCCCCAAACAAACATGCTGTCTACAGGAATAAACTGGTATCTATCAACGTAACTCGAAGATAAACCAGGTTTTACTCAGGTATCAAAAAACTGATTTAGATACACTTCATTAATTTTCCAAACATAAAAAACAAACCAAACTTTTTTTCTTTTAAAGATTGTAGCATTCAACATAGAAATTTATTAATCCACTTTCCCCCATTTTATCAGCTTTTAAAATCATGATTCTAAACCAATATAACTTTTACAGGCACTTCCTTTAGGAGGCTTTAAAATCTTAATGGGGTTTGACACAGCACATTCAAGAACAGCAGACCATAAATTCTTCAGGAGAGAGGGCTCCTTGCATAAAAATGAAGAGATAAAAATAGAGCTGCCAGAATAAACAGACAGTAATGCAGCAGAAATGGGCCTTTTCACTACTGTATTGAAAAAACCCTTTTTTTAAACATGATTCATGGAATGGCTTGGAAGGGACCCCAAAGATCATCCAGCTGAATTCATATCTGAATTCAAATCTTAAACTTACAGAAATACAGAATAATTAAGCTCAGGAATGAACTAGTAAGTCCTTCTACAAAACTAGAATTTTTAAGTTTATACTTAACCCAAACCTTCCATCACAATTATTTATGTTCTACGGTTTTGGTGGTCTTTTGGAGTGGTTTTTGTGGAGTTTTAAAGATTTTTTTAATACAGCACTCTACCCTGCCTTACAATATGCCAATGTTACAAGAGTAGTCATTTTCTGAATTATTCCAAATAATTGAGAAGTCTTAAGGCATCAATACTTACATTTATTATATGAGAAGTAAAATTAAGGGGACAATAAAGGAAGAGTTTTATCAATTTAGTTACTCCAGGTGGAATCACCCATTGGGCAGAAAATAAAACCTTTCTCAAATCACACCAGGATTATCAGGTTTTCTAACAATGGATGAGAAACAACAAGTAACCTTCCCTTCACCTCTCTAAAGCAGTAGCCTGTAGCATTATTTCTTCTGCATTTGAAGCACAGCTTGAGAGGGAAATGCAACTCATCCCTTCTAACAGCAATACTTTCCTCGGGAAACATGAAAGCAAAGGGCTTGTAAAGACTGACCAGCCAATTCCTTCTGCCATAGTCCAACCTGGAGAGGTATCCAGCCCAAGTCACAGGTCTCAGCAATCCTGAAACAGAACTGCTTTGGCCATTCTTACACATTTCACTCAGGATTCAAGTTTGATGAAGTCTGAAGTCGGGCTGTTAAATTCACTGTGCTGTTACATCTGCTGTTTGCCCTTTCTGCTCAATTCCACATTCATTTCAACAACTTATATCTGTATTTTCTGCTGATCTATTTATCAAGCTACTGCTGAGAATACTTCAAAGCTGGAGTTAAAATATACATATATATTTGTGTACTGCAAAAGCCAAAGTAACTCTGCAGGGAAACAGTGCCAAGGAAAAAGCCTCAGTTGTAGCTTTTCTATAAACAGAGCACATCAAGCATTCAGTGAATAAGCAGAGAACTGAACTGCAGAGCTCCTTCCAGAAATGAGCCCAGGCTGCAATGCTTCTTACTCTGTGTGGGTGTAGGTATAAATAAATGTGACATTAAAGAATGAGTACACAGGCAGAAAAAGGAATTAGTTTTTTAGAAGTAAAAAAAGCCCCACAAACACTGGAAGTGTAACTTCTGGTGTTTGATTTTTTAGTTTGCTTATGAAAAAAAAGGCAGATTTTTTTTTTAACAGAAACATCATCTGCAATTTAAAAATCTCTAATATGAGTAACTCCAATCCTTTTCACTCATATTATTCCAGCTACAAGTTCTCTGGTATCTGCTAACACATCTTATTTGTAAAGAACCATCTTGACAAAATTTAAGAACTCCACCCAGTTCTCTATTGTAAGCTAACAGAAGTAGATCAAGAACAAGGGCTTGTAAATGCTAAAGTTTGAAACAATAAGGAACTTCATATCGATTTTTAAAAATTATCTAGAAGAAGCAACAACAATCTTCCTCAAACAAACATTCATTCAGCCCCACTGTGTATAGTGGTAACATACAATTCCATGTGTGTGATAGTTTAAGGTTTTCTTATATACAGCAAGAATTACAGGGCTCTTGAGAAATGCCTAAACAGTGTATTGATGCAGTTATTAAAATGTCTTTATTGTACCTTTACCTCAAGGTACCACTTCATACACAGAGTTAGTGCAGCAGCCAAAGTACCAGGCGACTGCATAATCACTTTATAAGCCAGGGTAACTTTAATGAAACACTTGAACAGTGTTTAATCTCTGCTTCACCAGGGCAATTTATATCTACACATTAGGCTGCTCCACTCCTGCCCTCCTGGTTGCTCTATTAGGTGCAGGTTCTATAGATAAATCGACAAAAACAAGGCGCTTTCTTTCTAGAAAATGTTTTGTGCATTACACAGTACTCCTTCCCCAAAATATTGATTTAAGAGTTAAGGAGTTGTACTGTTCTCAAAGGTTTTATTCCAATTCTCACTGGGTCAGCTCAGGCTCTCAGCTGCAAAGACAGCCAGTGCTGGCTGGCTGGAAGCTCCTGTACCACTCCAGTCAGCACAGCAGCCTGGGTTGGTACCAGCTCTGAGGGACACAGGACAAGGGGACACAGTCCAGGCATTGGAACCACTGCCACTTATCATACAATCATAGAACGGATTAGGTTGGAAAAGACCTCCGAGATCATCAAGTCCAACCCTTGGTCCAACTCCAGTCCCTTTACCAGATCATGGCACTCAGTGCCACGGCCAATCTCAGTTGAAAACCTCCAGGGATGGGGAATCCACCCCCTCTCTGGGCAGCCCATTCCAATGCCTGACCACTCTCTCTGCAAAGAATTTGTTCCTGATCTCCAACTTCAGTTTGCCCTGGCAGAGCTTGAGCCCATGCCCCCTTGTCCTATTGCTGAGTGCCTGGGAGAAGAGACCAACCCCCACCTGGCCACAACTTCCCTTCAGGCAGTTCTAGACAGTGCTGAGGTCACCTCTGAGCCTCCTCTTCTCCAGGCTAAACACCCCCAGCTCCCTCAGCCTCTCCCCACAGCACTTGTGCTCCAGTCCCTTCTCCAGCCTCGTTGCTCTTCTCTGGCCCCGCTCCAGCCCCTCAATCTCTTTCCTGAACTGAGGGGCCCAGAACTGAACACTTCTCTGGGTTCACCCTCTATTCAGCTAATTGGCTGTGCCAGTGGTCCAGAAGTTTCCAAAATTGCTGCTGATTGTCAAACCCCAGCAGATGCTCCCTGGTTTGTGTCTGCCCCCAACAGAAATCCAACACATCCCACTGCACAATGACCCAAGAAATCCTACCTTAGTGCATCAGCTCCATAGCTATTGACAATACTCATTGGATCAGGGTAGTTCTTCTTCCTTTTGCTCATTTTTTGGCCATCACTAGAAAATACCAGAATGGAGAGGCATCAATTCCCAGAATTTTTGTAATTCATGGATAAAGAAAAAAGGCCCTTCACATCCAACTTAATTTTTCTGTCCTATTATGTTCCTGGTAGCACAGACACAATTCTATATTAGCACATCACTTCAGTATGAATATTCAACCCACCAGAGAAACTGAAAAAAAACGCCAAAACCCAACCCAAGAGGCTTCCAAGTTACAAAACCAAGTAGGAATACGTCTCTCCTACCAAAGCTGAGGGAAGATGCACTTGTTTTGAATCAATCCCTCCAGCCCACTGGCAAAGCTTTATTTGAAAATAATGGGAAACAAATATAATTAACTTAAAATCAATCTGAAACAACATTTATCATCTCCTTTACTCTGCGTAACAGATAAAATTTTTTCATTTTCTCTCTCCCTGGGAAAGATGAATCTTGCTGGAAAGAAACAAGTGCAACAGAGAGCTGGGATGTGGGAACCTCCCTCTCAGGTGCCTCTTATATCACCCTGACAAGTCTTAACAGCTCCAAAGTCAGACTTTGCTGAAACATTCTTTGACTAAAAACCTGCTGAGGGAAGAGCTGACTGACGCACCAACCTGGCAAGAACGAGCCCATTCACAATGACATTCTTGAAAGGAGGCCTTCCAAAAAGAGCAGTGGACAGCACCAGCAGAGTGTAGAACCTGAAACGAGAGACAACAAAAACGTGACTTTATAAACACACCAGGCCCAAGTCTGCATGTCTTCACTACAAAATACATGTTTCATTATGCTGCTTTCCTCCAGCAAAGTTAAAATGTAAGTCTGTGGGACATTTGTGAGGCAAAGACTCAGAATTACAGAACCACAGAATGGATTGGGTTGGAAAAGACCTCCGAGATCATCAAGTCCAACCCCTGGTCCAACTCCAGTCCCTTTACCAGATCATGGCACTCAGTGCCATGGCCAATCTCAGTTGAAAACCTCCAGGGATGGGGAATCCACCCCCTCTCTGGGCAGCCCATTCCAATGCCTGAGCACTCTCTCTGCAAAGAATTTTTTCCTGATCTCCAACTTCAATTTTCCCTGGCAGAGCTTAAGCCCATGCCCCCTGGTGCTACTGCTAGAAGAGGAGCTTACTGAAAGTACACCTTCTTTGTACCTTATCATGCTGTTTGCTCAGCTGGAATCAATTTCCAAAAAGGCTGAAAAATTATAACAGTAATCATGAGGACGGTTGTTAAGAAGGAAATGGTAGTTTTCCCAGAAAAACGGGAATTCTGTACTAAACAAGCTCCCTGTTTGTTCACTGGCAACCTCTGCCCATGGAATCAGTCAGGAGCAAACAGGGCAGACAGGACCAGGACACTTCTGTGTGGGTATCAGTTGGGTGCTTTTCAGCCTCACAGACTTTGGAACACTCACAACTGGAAGTACAAAAGCAAGTTCTCAAAAAAGAGAAGAGCCTCTTCCCATCAAGGCAATGGTTGGACTGGAAGGAGGTTATGGTTACCTGCTTAAAGGGGCCATCACTAGAAAACAGGAGAATGCAGGTGTTACTACAACAAAGGACACTCATAGTTCTCCCCATTCCATGGGATGTGTTTCCAATCCATCCCTAAGCTGTCTGGGACAGGTAGGAAATCAGTGTTGCAGCAAGCACAGGCACCTGTTGTTCAACAGGCTGATATATGATTATAACTGTGCAATTAAGTGGAGGAGCAGGATGATGTGATAACTTCACACTCAGGAGTCAGAGCCTTGCCAAAGGAGGGATCTGTGAGCTGCTCTAACTGCACTGCTGGTAATTACTTTTAAGAAAATACCTGGGAGTGGGCCACAGCTTTCTTGGTTCAAAACAAGTATCACACTGACAACTGCTTAGCAACCTTCAAAGAGAAGGTGATTATACAGAAGCTGTAATAAGGCACAGGAGGTTATGTTTCAGAACTGTGTATTTGCACAAAGATTTAGTGGAGAAACACTTCAGTGGGAGAAAAAAATCCATTTGAATATTCCAAAGTTCTTATCAAAAAGCTGCCTGTAATTACAAAAGCTTTAATTCTGACACCTGAGGGTCCTCTGTAAAGGTTGCTGTGTGTATTACTGCATTTATTAAGTGACTTTCCTGACAACTCTGATCTCATCTCAGACAGGCCCTTAACCCTCAAAATCACCTCTCTTAAATACATTGCATTTTTTTTTTAATTTTAACCACCACTCCTCCACTTGCACACAAACACATGAACTCAAGATCTCCATCTCTGTTTTCAACCTAATCAAGAAAACCTCTAAACATAAATATCTGAGCATTTACTCAGATGATCAGCACCTCAAGCCCACAAGGCTGACAGTTCATTACAAACACTCAGTACTCAGTTCAAAGGTACCTCATGGACAAACCTCCAGCACTTTCTGCAAGCTGGTCACAAATTCTCCTATTAGAGCACCTGCATTTGCAGTAAAAAAGAACCAAGCAGAATCAAGCAGGAGATATTTCAATACTGTTTCTATCAGGAAAATTGTAAAGGTGGACCATGAGCAATGAAATAAAGAAGATTTCCCAGATTTTATGTTCCTTGCCTTGTCAAAGCCAACGAGCCTCAGCATGAGGTACCCTGGTTGATGACAGCTGCAAGACTGTCTTTGAGAACCTGTGACCCACTGGTCTCCAAACGTTCTGATGGAACTCTTCTCATTCTTTCTCAGGTTGTGCTTTTGAGAAATTTCACCTCATTCACTCTGAATATTTTAGGAGTGTCTCTGCACCTTATTTTTGAAATATCTTGTCCACAGATACATTTGTTTCCAGAAAACTTCCTCAACTTATCTCTGCTGCTTCATCTTCCATTGACCAAATCTCAGCCTGTTTCTTGATAAGTCCTTGCAGATAAACAGCTGTCACTCAAACAACTGTAAAAACAAGCTTGACAGACAGCAGTCCACTTGTTGCTCTACTTCACTCCTCTTCCACTCCCCTTGAGGGGGAGAAAAAACCTTTCTCAAACAACTGTGGGTAAATTCATGACCTTGTGGCGTTCATGCCACAAAACCTCCAGCTGTGAATTCCCTGTAGGCCACCACATTCTGACTGTGACTATAAATCTGGTTGCATCTCCCTAAATACAGTCAGACCCTTTCCTACCAATCTGCCTGCACTGCCAGCCTTGTAACCCAGCTTGTTAAGACTTTTTTCCTGTGGCTTTAACAAATATAATTCAGTTGTTTCTCTATCCATGCAGAAAGTCATCAAAAAGATCACTCTCCTGGCTCATCCCCTCAGACACATCCATTTTCCCCTTGTCTCCCTACACTTTCTCCCCTCTGTGGAGTCAAACAGAAGCCATCACATCTCCACCTCCTGAGCCTTTCCCTACCTTCCAACCCTCACTTAACAGCAGCTGCAGCCTCTGACCTGACACAAACCAATCTCCATGCTGGATCTCAGCACTTGATACAGAATGTGCCAGATAAAAATCACATACTGTGCTCTTAATTCTTCAGAACTCACCAGCTTGTTGTTCACTTAAACCTCGCATCTTAACTCTGTCTTTCTTTTATAAAACAAAAGTGTTTTACTGCAAACCACCCAACATTTGCTCTTATCAAAGCTTCAGGTTATTAACAGCCAGGAGCACCCTGGGAGAGGCAGGAGCATCAGGAATTGAGGCAGGGGTTTGGATACAAAATGACAGAACAGAGCTGGGTCTGGTGAAGACTTCAGGAATTCTTATGCTGGTGTTAAAACCAAAATTCAATCTACCCCAGACTGCAGGAAGGCTCCACTTGCACACTGCCCACAGTACACAAGTCTGAGGGCTCACAGCAAGGTGTGTCCACAACCACAGAGGTACCAGGATCAGCCAGGACTTCTCCTGCTAGTCCAGAAACAAACTTGAGTTGAAACAGTAAGATGATTCAGCTCAGCTTTCTACGGAAAGGGAAAGGAGCTGCTTGCCCATGTACTTACACTGACTATGTGAAAAATACTTTTACAGACTGAAAACACAGTAATCAGTGGGTTCAGATGCTGCACTGCACTCAAGGTTAGATTAATATAATCCTAGAAACAGGCCTATTTGTGTAAAAGTTACAAATGCTTTCTCTTTAATGGCACCAGAGCTTCACTGGGTGCATGAGATCAGAGTGATCCTTTCATCTGTCCCATCTCCCACACATCCTTCAAAGGAAAACACCAAAGGAACTCTGCAGTAACTGACACACACACTAATCCACTGTGGCATCCCAATCTCAAACAATCCTGAAACCAAAAATTTATCATTTCTCCCATGTTTTTACTGGAATGTAAGTACCAGGGAGAGATTTTGCATCCACATAAAAATCCCAAACCATTTTTAGTTCTGCTGAACTTTTACAACTCGGTAGTTACATTGCACAGTGCAAGAAGGATCATGGTGTAGATTTTTAAAATTTTATCTCTTTTTTCTGTTATCTAAATCACAATAAATGCACTTTGATCTCATCAAATGTTGCAGGGAGAAAATCGCTTCCTGCCCATCCCTTTTGCATGAGTTTTATTTCTTTATGTGTTCTTTTATTTGTCTTTCTTCTTAAGAAAAAAAGGCAAATTTCCTAATGATTTCTCAGACAGAATAAAGAGGGAAAACTAAGATTTTAATTCTTCTTTTGCTATCCAGCAGTGCTTGGCTGTAAGCTATGGACTTAGATAATTTTTTGCATCACAAGTAAGGGATTGAAAAGTGACAATATCTTTCGGTGTAATCATGAAACTTAGTTCTATTTATGTGTTTATGTATTTCCTTGGTTGGTTGGTTTGTTGGGAGAGCAGAGGAGTAGGCAAAGAGAGAGGCCAACTCTATTCCAGAGGAATTTATTTAACTCTAATACCTCAAATTACTGAATGGAAAAGTTCCACTTGGTCGCAGACAATCCAGAAAACACAAAAATTCATCTTAATCTGTCATGTTTCACAGTCAGCTTCAAACATAGAATAAACACTTTAAAATGGTAAAACTAAAACTGTATGTATGCATACAAGTAGTTCAACAACGTTACCCACAGAAAATCTGAGATGAGAGAAAAATTTTCATCAATGACTTAAAAGCATTTATCCAGAGGGGAATCAAATAAGCAAAACAAGCAGATCAAGTTTACAGCTAGAAAATGTCTCTTTTTTTTTTATGAACTCTAAGACCTTAATAACATAAGGTTTGGCTTGATGTGAATGCTGAAAGAAAGCACATTAACTCAAAAATCAAACTGAGTCTAGGGGCAAAAATTACTTCCCTATAAACTGGCCTGAAACCCTCAAAACATTGACGTCTATTACCACTGACTCGACTGCTGTTCTGTTTCTAGTAGGTAAGTGGAGTTCTATGATAATTCAGCTGCTGAGATTTCTCCTTTCCAGGCCAGAGATGTGCCCTATTATCTAAGGATGTTTTCCGTAAAAGCTGGGAAGATCCCTTGCTAAGGTCCCATTTCCACAACACCAAGCAGCAAGCTCAGACCGCAGCGCCTTTGCCCGTGGCAGGGCAGTGACAGCACACAGTGAGGCGGCATTACCATCCGCGGGTCTGGTCGATGCCCTCGGCGATGAAGTCGGCGGGGAAGGCGTCCTCGAGCTCCCTCCTGTTCTGGAAGGGGTAGTGCACCTGGGCGTAGGGCATGCTGCCGCTCTCGAACCAGCAGTCGAACACCTCGGGCACGCGGCGCAGGGCGCCCTTCCCGCGGCGCGACGGGATGCACAGGGGGTCGATGCTGCGGGCACGGAGCGGGGGCAGAGACAAACAAACCAAGTCAGCACAAGCTCAGGTTTCACATCAGGATGACAAGGAGTTTTTTGGCTTTAGTTTAAATGATTTGTCAAAAAAGTCAGCACTTCCTGTCTCAATCTTCATAACCTAAAGCTATGTCAGAGAATTCTTTCTACTAACAAAAAAGGGAGGAAAATTCATATGCATTTATCATAAATCCTCCTCTTATTGTCTTGCTTTGAGCTGGCAAAATGCCAACTGCCCAATACAGATAGAATCAGAATCACAGACTATTCTGAGTTGGGAGGGACCCACAAGGATCACCGAGTCCAACCCTTAAGTCACTGGCCCACAGAGGGGATTGAACCCATGACCTTGGCATTACTGCAACCAGGTTTGAACCAACTGAGCTAATCTCTCCCTCCCCTCTACTGAGAAAAGAGAGAAAGGAAAAAAACTCCAAGATTTAAGATTTATACAGAAAAGAGAAAATTAAAAGAAGACTACTATATAACACAGACCTACACAAGTCAGAAATCACAAAAAAACTCCTCATCTAACACAAATCCCACCATTCCAGCTATAAATCACTCCAGAGAACTTAATCCCCCAAGGGACAGACCCAAAAAGAGAGAAAGGCTAAGAACAAACATTTTACTTCCCTAAGATAACATGGTGGTGAACCTGGACTGGGCCTGGGCGTCCTGGGACAGCACAGTGTGTTTTTCTCAGATGAGAAGCCATGAAGGAACTGAACTAAGCCCCTCCCACACTTGCTTTTATAATGGAGATGGTGTTGGAATATGGTATGAATACCACTGGCCAACAGAAGTCAGCTGGCCTGACCCAGCTCAAGTTCGCTGATTATCTCAAAAAACTGAAAACTAAAGCCTAAATTTAGGCCCAGCTTAAACCATTAACACTTAGCTATTTTCCCTGAACTTGTTTCTCAGAGTTCGAGCCAAGAAAACCATGATGCTTTTATGTCTGCTTAACTATTTTTAATAACCATTACCAGTGTCTGTGACCAACCTTTCTCGATGGAGATCAGTGACTTTCACTCCACACAGTTCTTCCAATTCTGCCACAGAACCAACACAAACTACCTGCAAGAGACATTCAAGAAATTTAGCCAGTTATTTGTATGCAGTAGCACTTTTTTTTTAACACCAGACAAGAGACCTGTAGGTCAGTACCTTCTAAAGCAGATGATGGAGCTGAAAAAGCAATACAGATTTGTGCCCATCTTCAATCCCCCCCACAGCAGCAAATGATGTTAAGAGAACATTGCCCTGACTTAAGACAATCCATGAGACAGTAACTGGAAACTTGGAAGCAGCAGCATGTTGGCAGCTATCAAAAAGGTGGGATTTTCTTTGGGGTTTTTTCCCAAACAATCCACAACACAAGGAGCCCTGAAAACTGAGTGATCCTGACTTCTATACAAACAGGAGTTTCAGATCCAGCTTCCTCTCCTGAGCTAAGGAAAGCAGTTACACTGCTCATAATCCATGTGAGGGTTCCATCCCATGCACCCAGAACTGAAGATATTAAAGGCATCTCACTGAAAGCAAATCAAGTGTCACAGCTCACAAAGGGGTTGCTAAGAAGGACTTTTCTCAGCTTTGTTGCATCAACACACCATTAAGAAAAAAACAGATTTCCACAGCAGACTTGCACTGATGTCATGAAATGCTGATGAAATAAATTATTCTAAAAAACTGTATGTCAGGGAGAGGAGAAAAGCAAACCTGTATTTGCCTTATGTTTTAATCAAGTTGAAACCCCCCCAGCAGAGCCCTGTGGGCCTCTCTGATCTGGCAGGACCCATGAGCCACACACTGCACTCAGGTCTGGATTTTGGAGATCCTGTCCCACAGGCCATCAGTCCAATTTGGAATAACCATGGAAAAAACCAGGGTTTGACAGACCTGACAGAGAAGGAGTTAAAAATATCACCATAACAAAGCTGTAAGGAGACCAGACATTTTTCACATCTTTTTCTAAGTCATTCTTAAGATACAATAACTCAGAGTAGTGCCTGAATAGTCTTAAATATATGCATATGTATGCACACAGAAATTGTGACCAACAGAAAGGGTTTGGTGTATTTAATTCCAAAAAACTGTCATGAAATACAGTTATACAGAGAAGACAGAAACTCACTCTGATTTGATTTTATAAGACATGATTTTCCTAGTCTGATACAACTGCTGATCTGCATTACTAATCACCATCTCCTATTGTTACAGTGCTTTTGAAATGTAATTTTTCATTACTTGTCTGTCTTTTCTTCTGTAGGAAGTGAGCATAACAATGGCTCTGATGGGAAAGTACAGCAGAGTGCAGAGCAAACCACACAGGGTGGTTGACCCCAGGTAAAAATACACCTTTACCAACAAACTATTTTTAACCCAGATCTGCTCTTCATCCACTTTCTGGCCTCCCAAGCATCACACAGGCCCAAGTGAGCAGCAGCAGGTGCCTTGTTCAGGACTGCTAGAGGAAGAAAAGGTTTTAAGAGCAGCACAAACAAAAACTACCCCTGGATACAGAGATAATTCATCTTCCCTAACCTTTATATTTGAACATATTTTCACATATGCATCAGGTGAAAAGCTGCCCATTATTTATTGCTTTTAAAGACAAGCATTTTAATACTTCAGTAAAATTCTGAATACTGGATGCAGAATCCCAAGTTCCCATGGAAAATCCAACAATCCCCAGAGGAAGGTGGACATCCTCCCTCACAAGGCCAGAGAAGAGCAACGAGGCTGGAAAAGGGACTGGAGCACAAGTGCTGTGGGGAGAGGCTGAGGGAGCTGGGGGTGTTTAGCCTGGAGAAGAGGAGGCTCAGAGGTGACCTCAGCACTGTCTAGAACTGCCTGAAGGGAAGTTCTGGCCAGGTGGGGGTTGGTCTCTTCTCCCAGGCACTCAGCAATAGGACAAGGGGGCACAATGGGCTCAAGCTCTGCCAGGGGAAATTGAAGTTGGAGAGCAGAAAAAAATTCTTTACAGAGAGAGTGCTCAGGCATTGGAATGGGCTGCCCAGAGAGGGGGTGGATTCCCCACTCCTGGAGGTTTTTCAGCTGAGATTGGCCGTGGCACTGAGTGCCATGATCTGGTAAAGGGACTGGAGTTGGACCAAGGGTTGGACTTGGTGATCTCGGAGGTCTTTTCCAACCTAATCCATTCTGATTCTCACATTGAATACCCTGTCTCTGTCCGAGGAAGAAGGATGGAGCTACTGCATACCAAGGGGAGCTGATTAGATTCTTGAAGGCAAGAGAGGAAGACAGCAAGTAGATGTTAATCAAATTCCATCCCTCATTAGGCCGCGCCCACTCGTTTCTGCAACAACAAACTGGCTTTATGCTCTCAAAAACTATTGCTTTGGGTACCTTCCTTCCAGAGCAATGCCTGCTTTAGCAGCCTGGCCTCTCTCCCCACCACTCATGCTCCTTCTCCATCCCAATTTCAGCCACAGCACCTCCACCATCAGTTATATCCACATTTCACAGCAGGCAACAAGGACTGGCATGAACAGGCTGGGACTGGGGGCTGTTCAACCCCACTGCAGCATCTCTGGGAGCTCATGTGAAACCAGAGGTTACATGCTTGAACAAAATGAACATTAGCATTTCATCTGGGATAACCCATGCAAATAGGAAGAATAAGACATCCAGCAGCATTTGTGTTTTCGATGTTCCTGTGGCACAGCTCTGCAGTTCTTAGTAAATAAAAATGGTGGATTTTATTGGGTTTTCATACTCTGTTCTGCACCATAATCTAATAGTGAGGAGTGCTCACAGAAAGAAAAGCTCATTGGGTGTATCAGTGTGTCAGGAAGAGGTTCTGGGATCCTTAGAAAGCATCTCTTGAATATTAAATAGTAGGAGAAATGAGTGCTATAGCCAGAAGTGGCCCAGAAACAGATCTGAGGAAGTTCCCTCAACCCTTCAGGAGAGCAGAGTCAGAGTCCTCTTGTTCTCTTACCCAAGAGCAAGTGCACCCACACTAGCGGATCGTTAACACGAGTGACAAGCAATGAAACCACCAGAGAAGATCCTTCAAATCACTGAATATTGCACTGTATGCAACTCCCATAAAATTAGTCCATGTCTGCTTTACCAACTTGGCTGCTATATCAAAAAATTTTATTATCTAACTCAAGAGAGATGTGTTCCTCCACTGAGGAAATCACTGAGATTTGAAAGCTTGAAATTATAAACTGCCTGCAAAAATGTGGTAATAAACACAAGCTTCAAAATTTAACTTCCATTATGTGTCTCTACCTGATAATTATGCTAAAAAAATTAAAATAAAAGTTAAAATAAAACTGTGGGGCACCAGTTATTGATTTGTAATAAAATTCACTTTAATACCAATTAATTCACCTTGTTGTATATTAAATAAGAAATTGTTATTGCTTTTCCAGGATTTCATATGCACAGTGTAATTGTGAGCAACAAAATGTTCTTTTGAAGACACGAAGGGGAAGCTCTGCAGTCTCACACAGCACCAGGCTGCAGTAAAACTCAACTCAGGGAATTTGGGGGGAGTATTTTCTCTACATGAGAGCAGATGTCACCCAGGACTTCAGTTCCACACCAGTTCCAATGGTATTTCTGTTTCAAGCCATATCCCATATGCATAAAAAGTAAGTGGATTAAAAAAACCCTAACATGAAATTTAGTTGGGTCCAGAAGCCACACTCAGATATTAAAGCACAACATTCAGACTCCAGAGCAAACAGAAATGGGAAACATCTATGGATAAAAATAACAGACCTGTTGGTATTTCCATCTTTATTCAGAACACCAAGCCCTGAGGAATATTTGCAGCTAATTTCAAAGGAAAGGTCAATCTTTCAAGTTAGACATCTTATTGTTATTAAGAACAAACAAACCATACCTAGAAAAACAAAAAAATCTGTACACACAGGACTACAGACACGGGGAGACTGGACAGAAAATGAAATATTATTAGAGGCAAGGACTGGAAAGTAATAAAACCTTTACACAATCTTTTTCAGCTGTAGAACGAAGGCTTGAAATAGTTTGGCACTAAACTGAAAGCCTTTTTATTACCTAAAAAAAAGTTGTATCAAAAACGGGACTTAAAAATGTCAGAAAAAAAGTGAAAAAATTATGTATAAATTGCCAGTCTTCAAACTCAACTTTGACTGTTATAGGAGAGACAGCAGCACTGGGCTTGTCAGTAATTGACAAACACACTCATAGCATAAAAAGAATCAACTGCCAAGGCTTTCTTAGATACTTAAATTGTAATTGCAAGGAATGTCTCCCTCCTTCCCCCAGTATCTCCCTGCCTACCAGCAAGATTGCCAGTGAAGAGGAAATAAAAAATACTTTATGGTGCACATCTAAGCAAGAGCAAGTTTAAGACCATAAAATACTCCTCTAGCATATGTTTTCCTACTAGAGGTCTTCCAGGTCTAAAATGAAGAATAAAACTTTTTCAAACTAGGAGAGATAAAAATAAAGGCCTGGGATGGTGCCATCAGTATTTACTTCCCATGGACATCTTGACACTGATCACCATTTCTACTTCCAGAAAATATCTGATGAACTAACCCAGCACAGCAAGGAAATAAAAAACAAAAGAAGGAAAACACCACACAAAAAACTCTCAAACTTCACCCATTTTATCTTCAGAAAGAGTTTTAAAACTTAAGTGATTTGACACTTCCAGAGCACAGCCATCCAAGCAAAACATTCCCTGCTGCAGTTTGCATTACCCTGCCAACTGCAGGGCACCTCACACCTTGGAGCAGCTCAGTTCTAACATGCTCATTATCCATATCCATCATTTCACCAGAGTCATCCTTTCACAGTCTGTTACATTCACATTTGTAGTACTACAAACATGTATCTTTGCTGTTCTGCTGTGCTGGACTTGCTTTTACGCCTTCAGCAACTCATTTGGCTCCAAGTAACCAGAATTTCAGGAGCAGACTTGAAAGGACTGAGTGAAAAAAAAAAAAGAAAAATCTCTTCCTTGCCATTTTCTCACTGCATTTGTTATTTCCATTACATTTGCCATCACTGCAAAGTCTTACAGGAAAGACATGATTAATTTTAATATAGAAAACCAAGAAAAGTTGGTTGTGGTTTTTGAGCAAGAGCAAAGAAAACCTGCACAGGCACAGAAATGTACCCATAAATATGCAGGTATCACCTGCATATACATATGAATACAGATTATACAGGTATACTAAGACATATTAACAGAACTTCAGACTGCAGCAGACAAAGAGAAAAGTGTCCATTAAGATGAGCAAACCACATGCACAGACAGACCTTTCTGTCACCTGGATGCTTTAATTTCGTTCCTCACCTCCTCCAAGTCCTCACTGACCCACAGAGGGATGGGGGTGCCCCAGTACCGGTTCCTGGAGATGGCCCAGTCTCGAGCATCCTTCAGCCAGTTCCCAAAACGCTTCTCCCTCACAAAATCTGGAACCCTGTACCAAAAATAAGAACAAATATTCATTTATCACTAAGTTTCGCTCAAAAGAAACCAGTAAGAGTGGTTGCATTTCATTTCATCCACAAAGCAAGTTCAAGTCAGCCTTTTCATGACTTGGAGCACATTTATATCACAGCACTGGCTGCTGCAAGGTCTGTGGAGGTGCTGCCAAAAATTTAACACTGTTTCTTCTGCCTTCCTTGGATGTCCAGGTAAGCTACACAAGTTTATTTTACTATAAAGTAACTCAGAAAAATGTAGAATACATTCATTAGGGATGAAATGATGGTCAGAAATCCTTAGGACAGCCCAGCATTGGAGGATTGTAACTCATGGTGGGTAACAACTCAAATGCTTTATTTACATACAGAAAAAGAGATCACTATTGATTTTGGTGCTGAATGAAATTCCCAAGAGGCAAAGCCTGGAGTAACAGTATTAAAAGGCACCTTGGATTTGCTGTGGACATCCAGGTATCTGCACATTACTCAGGTTGATGAACCATACAGAAAAATCCTTCCCAAGCTCATTTATCACCTCCATTTTGATTTACCTTATTCAAAACCAAAACATACCCCCAGCCACAAAACCCTATTAATCCTAAAACCTCAGTTTGAGTATTAACAGGTACTGAGAGATGCTAAAGATAGATTTTCATCACATGAAAATGTCTTGGAGCTCAAAGGTTAACACCAGAACCTGATGCCCAGCAGGGTTCCTGGATATGCCAAATGGCCTGGTGGTTTGATTAAAACCATATTTTCTCTCATGATGTAAACAAACAATTAACTATCTGTACAATGATTATGGGCAGGTGAGGAACAGCAATGGGTTTTAAGATCAACAAGATATTTCATGCCTAAAGTGCATTTAAAAACCTCAAATGAAACTCAGAGAATAAACTTAAGGCAGTGCCAGAGACACACAGAAGTTGTGAATGAGCAGCTCACAACAATAAAGTGAGTCTAGAACTGAGTTATTGAACAAACCACGGCAAGTTTTACTGGGTTGGTTTTTCCAGTGTGATTTGAAAGGCCCTTCCCAAAGTCTGAGCTGGATTAAGAGACCTACAGTTTCTGAAGGAGAAGCAGCCAAACTACATGATCTCTTGTACCTTTTCTTTTTGAAGCTCTTGGTTCTCTATCAAGTATTTCTTTTTGAGGAAGACTTTTAATCACAGCTCAGTCCCAAGAGTAACAAGATGAAAGGATCCTTTAGAGGAAAAATTAAAAGAATGGATTCACATGACACACTGAGGTAGGATTTGGCCCAGCAGCAGGAGATGAAATAAGTGTGAATAAAAAAAAATAAACTACAGATGAAAATAAAAGCTGTTCTCTTTTAAAAGTTTTACCCATGATGATGCCATGTGGAGATCTGAAGGCTTCTTGATGTCAATGTTGTCCCAGGTGAATAAAAACTACTCTTAAAAGCCTCACTAAATAGCAGTCTGAAGTTCCAGAGCTTCCTTAACTATTTCTAGATTTACTTTTAGCTACAAAGTTGTCTCCTGTAACACTTCTTGAACAAAAATAATTAAAAAATTTTCAAAACTCCATGACTCATGTTTCACATGACATCTGTATCCCTGCTTTAGAACTGTATACAGGCTTTGCTAATTTGGTTCAGTGTGGGACTCATTACTATTAACTTTTTGTGGTGACCTTAAGAGACCCTCTGCAAACACAAGTGGAAACTGTACAAAGATCATTAGCATTTGCCCAACACTCCACTAATGTGGAAAACTTCTCTTTACATCACTCCTAAACTAGTTTCCATTTTTCAGAAGTTGTTAGACACTGATTAGATGAAATTATTAGTCCCATTTAACATAGCTAGAGGCTGAGACAATCCCCCAATGACATTAAAATGCTGGGAGTTTCAACTCTGCCTCCTCAAAACACGCATGAAAAATTAATTTTATCCCCAAAGTGGACATTAACCACAAAAATGTATGTGGTGTGATCTCCCTCCCTGAGCTATGAAAGCATATAATTTACCTCTTCTGGTAAAATTGTCTGACCCTGTTGCCAGTTTTCAGTGGAACATAAAACACAAACCACTTCATCTACTACGAACCACATTTGCAACAATGATTTATGGCTCTTTAGAGGTACAACACAGAAATAACACTGACACAGCCATCAAATCAAATAAAAAGAGCCTGCATTTCACAAACATTTGGGGTCCATCACTCAGAGAAAGTGTTACTTAAAACAACCGGTTCTTGCCATGGCAGAGACGCTGCCCATGGGCAGGCACAGCCCAGCTGGGAACGAGCTGGAGGAGGGACCTGCACCAGGAACAGCCTTGCCAGGCACAGCTCTGCAAGGCTGGAGCCCAGCTCTTTCACTTAGTCTCCATAGATTTAGCTACAGATACCTCAATCTGACATTTACCTACATGTCATAAGGAAAAAAAATAAAATCAGAGGCACTTTTTATTTAAATATTTCATTAGGCTGGGAAACGAGACAGTATTCTCAATGATCTCGTTACTGGTATCTGATCATTGTTTACACCAACTCCAGGTTAGTGTTCCAAGAGTGTTTCTTCAGTTTCTTTTTAATCCTATCACCTTAAATATTTCCTTCTGTTGAATTTAAATGCCCACACCGTCCTGCCACAGGTGTCTGTTCAATGAGGAAGCGTTTTTGACTCTTCCATCTACACAAAGGAGCTCAAAGATAAACCAAAAGCCCCCTCCCATATGGCAATGCACATGTTTTTCCCGTCTGATCCATCACAAATCCCCTTCAGTCTCAAAGCACAGATTTCAGGTTCCTGCTGCTGACCAGAGTTTGCAGCTGCATGTGACAAGAAGGAGACCAGAACAAGCCCCTGCTTCTGGCACTGAACAGACTCAGCTCTCAGAAAGGTCAAGCCCCACCATCAAACAGTTCTGCAAAGCTGCAAGTGCAATCAAAGCCACCATGTCTCTCCTACAGCAATTGTGCTGCAGCTCCCAAAACTGAGCTGTGAGAAACAGGTTTTTTTATTTCCCAACCAGCCTACAATTTGTGTTGAGTTTGACCTTCACAGTTCTCTGCAAAGTGACACAGAGAGGATTTCATCCTTTTTTCTCTACATTCAGCAAGGTTAAGGAGACTGCTGTCTCAGCAGGGGAGGAAGCTCCTCAATCATGCCCTGGAATAGTGTGGGACAGGAGCTGCTTCTCTCCTTGGCACCCAGGACAGGGCACTAAATAAACTTCAGGATGCAGACACTGCAGCAGTTGGAAAGTTCAAGGAAATGAACTTCACAACACAAGAAGTAAATATTATTTTGTCAAATCATAAATCAGAAAGATTTTGAATTAAAGTACATCAGTTCCGAACCTGATTAAATGCTCATTTCTATCTTACTTTCCCAACACCAAAACTCTATCACACAAATTACAGACAGGGAAAATTATTCATTTGCTGCAGATTTCCATGTCCAGTTTTGACTGTTCCTTCCTATTTCTGAAACAGATTCGGGGTTTCACTAAACTCATGCACTGTTAAGTCCTCTGCACAGTCAACTCCCACATTCTTTCTTGGGAGCTACTCACTTTCTTAGTGTCTAAAATAAAGATTCCATCTTACAAGCAAAAAACATCCCACAAAAAGCAAAACAAAACGCAGTTTTTTAACAACATTTATTAGCTTATTACAACAGAAACCATTTTCTTTGCCTTCCAAGTCTCTCTACCACTCAGCATCCGAGTCACACAAGCAAAGTGGGCATGAATTTGAAAATAGTAATTAGTGCCCACCTTCAATCCCAGAGCAGGAATGGGCATCCCAGAGCAAGCACCATGGGCTGACCCAGTGGGTTCCCATCACCAATAATACTCAAGGAACAGCATCAATTAAAATTAATATATTTGCCTGCTGACTTATCTCCAGAAGAGGAACGTGCAGGATGCCAACAAAAAATATGAATATATAATCCAGAGTGAAACTCACTAAAAGGATGAAAGGCATCTGTTCCTCTCCTGTGTATTTATTTTGCAGCATCTCTCTCATGCTCATAACACAA
Source organism: Pithys albifrons albifrons (assembly GCF_047495875.1). Classification (NCBI taxonomy): domain Eukaryota; kingdom Metazoa; phylum Chordata; class Aves; order Passeriformes; family Thamnophilidae; genus Pithys; species Pithys albifrons. The sequence continues at coordinate 13,478,945 of NC_092460.1, forward strand.
CTGCAAACACTGAATTCAACTTATTATTCCATTTCACAGCTCAGATATGCTCAGCATGACTCTGAGCTGGCTCACACCAGCCACAGGATGCAGGATCTGTCTCAGAGCAGCTCTGCCTTTTCTGTAAACACAAACAGCACTGCCAAAATAAAGAGCTGTCACAAACTGCCACAGCACAAACCTCCTGTTTTACCACCAATTTACCATTAAAAGCTATTTAAGATGTTACAAAAAGATATACTAATCTCTCCTCTCTCCAGCTAATTTTATTCATGACATTCTTTGTGAAACCACAGCAACTTTATGTATGGCTAAGATTTACTTCACAACTGCTAATTGAAGGAAGCTTTTGGCTTATCAATTAGTTGAAAAACAGCCCCAGAAGAGTTAAGACTATGAATTGAAAAACACAACACTACCCTAAGTGGTTTGAACTAGGAAGTCTAATACCAGATTAAGAACTCTAATACAGCTTCAGTTTTGTGAAGGTGGTCCCAGATTTATTCCCCTCATTTGGCAAACTGGGAACATTTTAAGGGACACCTGAAATCAGGAATCATTTGCAAGCCTGGAAAAGAAAAAAACATACTTCCAGAAGATTGCTGAGTTATAACTGCAACACCAAAGGTGATTAAAGTAGTTATCTTATGCCATCTTAGTAAATATGTAGAGATTTTCTTGAATTCCCAGCATAACAGCTGGGGGGTTTATTTTAGGTGTTGAATTTGGCTTTCTTTATAAACATTAACCAAGCCTTAGAAGACAAAGCCTTAAATTCCATTATGTTAATTTACTCTAATAACAAACCTCCTTCAACATGCTCTCAAATTGATTCTTAATGGTTTTTAATTCAAGGAGATAAAATAAGCAACTATTCATGCCCTTTTGACACTTTAATTAGCGCCGATCTATTTCATGGACCTAATTAAACATGGGGGGAGGCAGGAGGGAGGAAAAGGGAAGAGAGGAAAGGTCAGTGTTTGCCAAGCACAGGGCTTTGCTCTGCAGCAGCTTCTCCTGCCCGGTGCAAAGCCACACACCCCCCGAGCCCGGGCTGCCCCCACCACAGGGAGAGCATTTGGTGCTTCTGTGCAGCTGAATGAAGAGAGCTTTCAATCATTTTGATCTAGCACTGTTTGCCTCACTCCTTTCTCCTGGTTCCCATAGCAACAAACACTTTGGCGTGTGACTGCAATGCTGCTGCAGCCGCATCAGCCCCGTCAGCAGCTCCTCGGAGCGCAGCGAGCACAGCCGCCACTCCAGTGGTGTCACCAACCCCTGCTACCCACCCTGCCCCTGTCACCAACCCCATCACTGCCCTTGCAGGATCCACACTGTGCTCACTGCTGTCCAAATTCCCTATCTTACCCAACAATCCCTGCAGCCCAAGCCAGGGAGAAATGGAGCTTTCGCTTTCCTTCCTGCACAGGAAGCACAAGTGCTGTGGGGAGAGGCTGAGGGAGCTGGGGGTGTTTAGCCTGGAGAAGAGGAGGCTCAGAGGTGACCTCAGCACTGTCCGGAACTCCCTGAAGGGAAGTTCTGGCCAGGTGGGGGTTGGTCTCTTCTCCCAGGCACTCAGCAATAGGACAAGGGGGCACGGGCTCAAGCTCTGCCAGGGCAAATTGGAGATCAGAAAAGAATTCTTTGCAGAGAGAGTGCTCAGGCATTGGAATGGGCTGCCCAGAGAGGGGGTGGATTCCCCATCCCTGGAGGTTTTGAAACTGAGACTGGCCGTGGCACTGAGTGCCATGATCTGCTAAAGGGACTGGAGTTGGACCAAGGGTTGGACTTGATGATCTCGGAGGTCTTTTCCAACCCAGTTGATTCTATAGTCTCCTTTGAAATATTGTAGCATTCATAGTTAAAAAGCAGTTTTATGGGGCACGACCACTCAGGATCCCTTTCAATCCCCATATATAGCTATGTTTGCATCCCTGTGGCAGAGTCCACGCCCTGACATGTCAGAGGTACCAGCTGGCACTGCTGTGAGCTGGCACTTTGGGGCTTTATTCACTCAGCCTTTACTGGAACCACACAACGAGCTGCTGGTGACCCTTCACTGCAACTGAAACAGGACCTGCACCATTCAGGGCATAATCAGCAACCTCCAGAGGCTCAGAGAGGAAACAGCAATTAGGGCACAGCAGACCACAAGCCATCAAAATCGACTGGAAGAAGGCTCAAAATTCACTTTAATCCTCAGCCACGTCTGACAACAGAGGGTAATATAACCTTCTGCCTTACACTGCTCTAAACGAGACAAACACAAGGCTAACCCTGCAGCAATCCTCTTCACCCCCTGCTGTGGCCAACGCCAGTAATTTGGATTTTTCCTCGGGAAATGTTGCCATCTAGTGACTGCACACCGCGGTACACACCACAGTCACTGCTGGAGAGGAGACCTGATTTGGATTCATGAAGCCTGAGTAAGACAAGTGTGACTGGTGACTCAAAAAGGAGAGGTAGAACTGCATGGTGATACCACAGAAAAAAAATAATGTACACACACGATGTGTTTAAAACTTGTCAGATAAAACTTACTGATTAATATTAACAGAGAAAGAAAATATCCTGAGACATCACTGGGACTGAAGTGCTCTGTGTGGCATTTTCAACAAGAATCAACAGCTTCAGTGATGAAAGGCAAAGAAATAATACCTTCAACTAATGACCAATACATCAAGCTCTTTATTACAATGCCAGAATTCTTCTCTGGTGGGAAGATGCCAGAACAAAAGGTCTGGTTTCTTTGAAGTCCCTCTCTGTGTCCCAGCACTGCTTTCCTTTCACTGATGCTCGTTTTTCCACTGCACCAAGTGCTGTCCATCCTATGCAAACAATGTCACAACTGCACAATATCCAACCTTAGAAACTTGGCAACAGTCAGAGGTAAATGTTTCATGAGTTCATGAAGTAGAACTTAAAGTGAGAGAGGTTTAAAAGGAAAAAAAAAGTTCAAAACTGGTATTTAAATACAGAGTCTATAGAATCTTTCCTATTGACTTGTAAGTATATAAATATTACACACACAGTCAGAACAATCAGGGCTGAGATCCAGAGGGCACTTTGGTGCTGCTTCCAACTCTCCTTTACCTCCTTCACCAACAGAACAGGAAGCCAAGGTCTGATTGCACTGCAGCCAAATGTGTCCCTCTCCATCTCAAGTATCACCAGCTCCAAGTGACCAAATTCCAAATACAAGATACTCTTTTTTATAATTTAAACTTTCTTTTAAGTAATCTCTTCTGCCAGTTGTATGGTAGAGAACAGTCAGCAAGGGAACTTGAATTAAAGGCTGAAATACAGACTCTTAAATACTGCTCCAAATCTGCATTTTCATCAACACCCAACACAAGTTGTTTTCCACTTGGGTCAGAACAAGGTTGGGACAGAGAAAATGGGGTTTTTTGGCTTCTGTTTTCAAAAAAAGGCTGGCACATTACTCAAGTAACAATTCCTGAAAGCTCTAGTTAAGTTCATTTTCAAAAATGAAGGTACAATTGCTGGTTTTAATAAATTTTGAATGACTGTGGCTTTATCAGTTGGGTAATTCACTGAAAAACTAATTAGAAATGCAATCAGGTTGCAAAGTTTGTCCAACTCTGTTAATCTATTTCATCAGAAAGGATATCTATCAAGAGGGCAGCTATTCTTAAGGGACAATATACCTATCAGTCATTTACAGGAATAAAAAAAGCAATGCAGTCAAACTCATTTTGTAAAGGTTAATATAGTCTGAAAAGCATTTATCCCAAATTTTCTCATTTTCAGGACATGCTGGAGCCCCAGAGAATCCAAAAATAAATTTTTAAAAGCTACATATTATTCCTGTGACACTTTCAGAGATCAAGTCCTTTCAAAAGTAAAAAAGTAGGTTTGGGGAAGGATGGAGCTTCCAAAATTTAAATAAATATACTGAAGAAGGCCAGCAGTCTCAACCCAACTGAAGTTACAGCGTAAGCAAAACTGACATCGGTGGAGAACACAGAAAGAAAACCTTAAAAATGTTGCTTTCTTCTTTTAGAAAGCTGGATTTTAAATGCCAACTTTATGGAACAAAGGCCATGCAGTATTCAAACTGCTATGAAATCACATACTGGAAATATGTACTAATATTATTAATCATTTTGTGATAATACATCTGTATTTGTAGACATTTCCCACCAAAAAGCTGCTCAGAATCCCTAAGACCACACTGTTTTGAGCGAAAGCCTGAGGCACCAATTTTATGTCCAATTACAGCATTATGTTGAAACTCCAGAAATGCCTCAAGGCCAAATGGTCCCTTTAATTCCAAGCATACTGAATATTGCCAAATGATTTAATTGCCTGCTCTTCTCACCCAACCTTTGCAATGTTTGCTGCCACCTGTAACCCCGCCACTCAGCACTTAGAAAAAGCACCACTGAAAACCCAAATATGGATGAGACACAGGGTTCAAACTGATTACTAACCCTTACTAATGTCTCCTGGATGAACAGAGGTCACTTTAGCAGCTTCTTCTGGAAGCTTTGCCTTGTGGAAAAGCAAAACCAACTCACCCATTCAAACATTTCCTTAATAGGCTCATTCCATTTTGCTTATGTTCATGTGAGAACTAAGTATGCAGGTCTACTGTCACCCCACCAGTAAAAGCATCTTGAGAGAGCTAATTAAAGCTAAGAACAAACACTTTCACCCCCTCTTCAGCTTATTTTTCCCCCAAAGAAGGATCACAGTATGTTCAGCTACAGAAAACAGAAAGCAACACTTACTAATCTATAAACTCTTCTTCCATATCCAGACTGGGCATGTGCTGGTGAGCAAACCAAGGCTGCAGCATTTTGGGACAGTCCATTATGGATCACTAATTTTCCCACATATTTCAGTATTTACAGTGCTTGTACCACACAAACAGTTATGCAAAAGCTGCTCACGAAGAATTTAATTGCCAACTACTGTCCATGAAAACACACAGCAAAAGCTGCAATGGCTCACTGGAGTTGAGTCACCTTATTTAGCATCATCTGAGCTGCTGGGAAGAGACAAGTGTGATGGAAGAGGGGTGGGATCCCAACTCCCCTCACAGTGCTCAGACAGAAAGCCTGAATGAGGTTGGAACCTCCACATTTTCCCCACCTGGCCTCCCAACCACAAGTTACTGATGAGAGGAAAGGAAATAACAATTACAAAGGTGTCAAAGGATAAGATTCTTTTTGGTAACACACCATAAAACCATGGTTGATTCTCAAAATGGCCAACCAGCACCAACAGCTCCCTCTCACTGCATTTAATCATAGAATCATAGAATGGATTGGGTTGGAAAAGACCTCCGAGATCATCAAGTCCAACCCTTGGTCCAATCATCTATTTAAGTTATCAACGACTCATGTGTTCTTTTCTCACATATTTTTTAAATTCCCTATATACATACAAAGATATACTCTTTGCCATTAGCAGAAAATTTTTATTTAAACCTCTGAAACTGAGTTAGCTTAGAACAATTCCACAAGCTAGGGCAGCTGGGTTGGATTTTTTGTGGATTTTGAGGGGGTTGGGGGTCTTCTTCTTCAAATGCACCTATGACAAAGTAAATCTACCTTATCTGCAATAACTAGACAAAAAGAAAAAACTTAACAAAAAATGAGTTTGATTTGGAACAATATACACCCAGAGTTAAGCTGCCTGTATTCTTCTCCCAGGTGGAGGTTTTTGGGAAGCCTGACTGTGCCCTTCCAGGTTTTTGCAGGGTGACTTTCCTCTGCACTTTGTCTCATGTCCAGTTGCTCAGGGCTGTGTAACACAACTCGAGAACACTTTTAATAATCCTCTAGTGTATCTCACTGTAAATTATTAGGAAATAATGAACCTTATTTGACAAAACACTGATTAAAACTGGTCCCAGCCCCATTCCAGTAGCACTGGCTCGGAAGGACAGAATGGACAGTGACAGTGAACTCCCGCACACACTGACAGTGAATTCCCGCACACATTCCCAACTTAAGGCAGAGGAAAAGATACACAGAGGCATTACCAGTAGCACTGGGCATTGTTCTCCAGGAGCTTCTCCACCATGTGCTCCACTCTGACAAACCAGCTGGGCACAGCTTTGTATATCAACGGAGTGTCTGACCTGCAGAGGGGAGGGAGCAAAACAAATAAAACCATTTCAAGTGCTGCATTATTTATTAATAATATGCTCTTTAATATGAGTTTTTGTACATGACAGTCCTCTTTCCACAGGTTGAATTCACTGTTCCTGAAATATTATCACAGTTACAAAGATTGGGGTTTGTTTTGTTTTTTAAATTACACAAACTGTTACACTTTTGTGAGCTACTGGTTTAAAATCAAATCCTAAAAAAATTAGAAAAGCCTTCAAATGCAGTAAGTCAAGGAACTTACACAGCAAGAGTAATCATGAGAATGTTGAAACCATACTTGAATTTGAAATTTGTGCTCCTACATAGTACAACAACATGAGCTTCAGTAACTAATAAAATGAGTCATATTTGAGTCTTCCACATGAGCTCATTCTGCATCTTTTTTTATGTGTATACAGACCTGAAAAGCCAAGGAACATTATGCTGGTTTTGCTATTTGCATTTAAAATAATAATCATAAATCATGAAGAAATAACAGAATCCAGAGTTAACTAGAGGAAAGGAGGAAAAGGAAACAGAGAGATCCAGATAAGCATATAAAAAAAGTTTTAAAGATATCTTCAAATATTCCTTACTTCAATAAGCAATGAACCAAAACCCATATGGGAGCAGTTTCACAACATGCTTACAAATGGACACAGAGCACAGAGACTGAGAAATCCCCTAAAATACTCAGCAGAAGAGATTTCCTTTTAACTATACCCCATATGTTTCAATCTGTTTAGGTGTTAAAGTCTCTGTAACCTTACAGGAAATCCTAAGAGCTCCAAGTAATATTAATGTAGTCATGTCCTGGCTATTAAATGCAAATGTAGTAGATGGGATTGTTTGCTTCTCAGATTTAAGGCCTAACACCTAAAAGGGGGAACAGTTCAGTTCACTCCTCACCCAGCAGCAAGATCACAATAAAACCCAAAGTATTCCTGAGCTACAAGGTACTCCAGAAGTGTTTTAGTTTCAGTGAGCATCTTGTTTCAGAAGTGCTACAGAATAATGAATTGCCATCACAAGATCTTGAGTAACTGGAAACTAGAAGAATAAAACCTGATAATAACATCTTCTCACATGGTCTTAACATATTGCAGAAAGCAGGTTGGTACAACCACGTGGCCCCCCAGCTCTGTGAGGGGTGAGCAGCTGACAAGGCTGGCTGCAGAGAAACCTCCTGCACTGAGCAATGTCAGGATCTGTGACAAAGGCACAAGCAGAGGAAGCCACAATCACTTCCCAGGCTTTCAACCTGGCACTAGGCTTGTAACACCTGAGAATCATTCCAGAGCACCCCCAGACAATTAAGAAATGGGAGATGGCACAGTTCCCCTTGCTCCACCTACATGGTGACAGTAAGACAGGGGAGATGGCAGAGCCTCCCTGAGTGTTTTTTATTCTCACTGTACTGCCAAGCAGTGCTTCAGCAGGAGACAGGGGAGAACAAAACACTAAAATCTGCCCAACCAGTGACAAATTCCACATTTCTGCCCTTCATGACTAGTGAGAAGGTTGAATTGAATCCAGATTCAATTCTTTGATGTACAGTCAAATTAGAAATGCCCATTGCTGGGTTGCCCATCAACACAAGGGAAAAATCACCCAGACAGACCTTAAATCAGAGACTGAAGCTTAGAGAATTCCAGCCTAAACCTTCCTCCCTTGTCTCAAATGGACCAAGTTTTGCTCTCCTTACCAACAGATCCTGCAGAAAGATACCAGAGGAATGAAATGATAGTAACTTGTGATGTTACTCCTACTCCATTTTCTTGTAATTTAGGAAGCAAATGATCATAACTGAGCACATGCCATGAAAGATGCTTCTTGGCCTTGCCTTCACTGGCTTGGAAAAGACAAAGCTCTGGCAGAGCTTCCCAGCACTGCTTCCCCATGGAATGGCTGTGAGAGACACTCCAGCTCTTCTCATGCTCATTTGCTTTGCTATTCCAGTTGCTAAACTGCTGCCCAGACTCCAGAGATCTCACATGTTCTCCATCTTTAGCAACCCCAATAGACAAATTCTAACTGAAAACTATCTACTGTGTCCTTCCCAGGCTGTTGCTTTCCTCTCATATTTTAGTTGAGTTAACAGAAAAGTATTGCATAACACAATAACAAAAAAATGTAGAGAAGGACCCTAATTTCATGATACATAAAAAGAAGACAAATTTCTCAACATACCAAGGGGTCAACAACTGCCTGGTTTCAGGGAAAAGCATGAACAATGGTACATTAAGAAGAAGAGTCTGGTTTCAAAGTTTTCTTACATTAATCAAAATAACTTATAACTATGCTCAAAGTTAAGAACTACTCTTCTACTTTTAGCATATTCCAATTATGGTTTGATTTGTGATGGCAGTGAAATGAGCTTTTCAAGTAGAATCCATTGTTCTGTTCTTCCCACCAGATAATTTGCTGCGAGGTGCTGCCTGCAACTTATCATCAATCAACAAAAATGTCAACAGAGTGGCAGGAATAAGGATGTTCTACAGAATCAGCACTTCTGCATTCCTGGGTTGTCTCAGAAGGCCATGACTGGGTATCTGAATTGCTACACAAGAACAGGACAAGCATTGCTTGATTTTAGGCTTCATTTCTCACCAACTGTCCCAAATAAATCATCAAGGACTAACATTCGAAGAGCAATTCCCCTTCTTCCTCCAGTCAGATTTTAGACACAAACCAAGCCTGTTATTCAACAGCAAGCAAAGGTGGTTCTTGCTGTAGATCAAAGATAAATGCACCCTGTTAAACACCTCACCTGGCAGTGGTAAAGCCAGACAGAGAGAAGAGCTTCTCTCTCAGTTATTTCAGAACAGGTCCTGTGTGCATCAGACACAACTCAAAATCTTCAAGTCATTCCAGGTAATTAAATTAGGTATTTTATTTTAAGTGTGTCTTTACTTGTAATAAAAGTTTAATACAATACTCCTGATAAAAGATTACTGAAGATTCCTTTTTTAAATTTGACATTGCTCAGTGGGGTTTTTTCCCCTCAGTTTTGCAATAGCAACCACATACAGCTCAAACCAGAGAGGATGTTAATAAAAACAAACTTCATCTCCAGATTAAACCTGTCTAGTCAGTATTCCTCATAACCAAAACTTATGTTTGCTCACTAATACTGAAGGCCCAGGGAGACTTCTGTGAAGGATTTCCAGTTTGACAGGGAAAATTCCTGACAGGCCCCTGTGCTGATCCACCTACCTGATATTCCAGACCCGACCTGGAACTTGTAGGCAAAACCAAACATTCCCAAGAATTCTCCATAGATAATATGACTCTGTTCAGCAATGACTGAGCAGAAAAAACCTATTTATGTGTTTTTCTTAATCCCCCCTGCAGTGGTAAATGTTAACTTGGATTTTAATTAACAGCACAGATGTTTCCACATTACAAACAACTGGGATCCACCAGACTACAAATAAAGGAGTAATTTACAAGGTTAAACAGAAGTAACTGTAACAACTATAATTTAGCCATTTTACCCAAAACATGGAAAGCTTTAACACAAACATCTGAAGGCATTTTGTGATAAAACTTACTTGGATTCAATTCAAAGTGTACCAAAAAATCCCTTCCCACCATTCAGCTGCTTAGAAACAATCATCTTTTTAGACTTCAAGTTACTTCAAGCAGTACTACATGGAACACCAAAGAATGAGACACACAAACTATAAAAACACACCTGATAACTGCAATTAAAAAAAATTCAGTGCTATATTTAAATTCAACAGATTTATAGCAAAAAACCCAAACAACTAAGCAGGTCAAGGGAGATGCAGAAATGAGAGAAAGTTGCACAAGTGCTGTCAGAGCCTCAGACCCAAAGGCTCCTGTGCCTCTGCCCTCACCTCCAGCAGAAGGGATAGCTGTGCTTGAAGCTCATGCTCTGGATCAGTCGGCCCTTCTCCTTCAGCACTTTAATGATGTTTTTATCTGCATCCTAAAAGACACAACACAGCATGTTTCTTGGAATACAAATTTCACTCTCTCAGCGAGCTCCTACAGGATTTGTCTCCAATACCCAACATTAATAAAAAAAAACCCTGTAATCAATCCAGCATTTACACCACACACACACAAAAAAAAATCTAAAAAGCTTCAATGCAGTTTATACATTTGCTGCAGATGCAGCATAAAACACTGAATTTCCAAAGTTACTTCCTTTGCAAAACCTGGTATACAGTCAGGTTGGAAAAGACCTCCGAGATCATCAAGTCCAACCCTTGGTCCAACTCCAGTCCCTTTACCAGATCATGGCACTCAGTGCCATGGCCAAGCTCAGTTGAAAAACCTCCAGGGATGGGGAATCCACCCCCTCTCTGGGCAGCCCATTCCAGTGCCTGACCACTCTCTCTGCAAAGAATTTTTTTCTGCTCTCCAACTTCAATTTCCCCTGGCAGAGCTTGAGCCCATCGTGCCCCCTTGTCCTATTGCTGAGTGCCTGGGAGAAGAGACCAACCCCCACCTGGCCAGAACTTCCCTTCAGGCAGTTCCAGACAGTGCTGAGGTCACCTCTGAACCTCCTCTTCTCCAGGCTAAACACCCCCAGCTCCCTCAGCCTCTCCCCACAGCACTTGTGCTCCAGTCCCTTCTCCAGCCTCGTTGCTCTTCTCTGGCCCCGCTCCAGCCCCTCAATCTCTTTCCTGAACTGAGGGGCCCAGAACTGAACACAACACTCAAGGTGTGGCCTCCCCAAGGCAGAGTCCAGGGGAAGGGTCACTGCCCTGGGCCTGCTGGCCACGCTAGTTTTGATCCAGGTCAGGATCCCATCGGCCTTCTTGGCCACCTGGGCACACTGTTGGCTCCTGTTGAGCTTCCTGTCCCTCAGTCCCCCCAGGTCCCTTTCTGCCTGGCTGCTCTCCAGCCACTCTGTGCCCAGCCTGGAGCTCTGCAGGGGGTTGGGGTGGCCAAAGGGCAGGACCTGCACTTAGCCTTGTTGAACTGAAGACAGACCCACTTAGACAAAGAGGATGCTTCTACTATACACAAAATGTATCTTGAATAAAGCAGTTATTTACTGTCTCCAAGATCACTGACCTTCACATACTGCCCAGCAAAGTCAGCCACTTCTGCTGTGAAGCATCCAGATGCATCAACAGGACACACAGGCACAGAATCCTTCTGAATGATATTGAAATCCATGCAGACTCTGTAATCATCCTACAAGAGAAGCACCAAGTTGTAGGAATACAAAATACTGTTTAAAATATCCATCTCTAGAAACAGAAATTAAATATTAAATAGAAAATGTGATGACTGGGCAAGAATAGCAAAACACTCAGCCTTCCCTAATCCCAAACGTGCAAGGAAAAGACTCAGTTTATAGGATTGTATCTTTATTCATGAGAAAAATTATGATTTATCCAGACTATATGTGCTTTCTCTCACCTAGTAGAGGGGATATGTGCACATTTTTCTATGTACATAAATGCATATACACACACATGTTTTATGTGTGTAAACACACCCATACATACATGGAGGGATCAGCTTCACATAACAAAGGACCTGCCAACCACCACATCTTGCCCTGTCCCAGCCAAGCCCAGCTCTGTTCAGCTCAGCAGCCTACACAGCATTTTTCAGAAGGCAGGTTGTTTTAATCAATCTCATTCTGGCACTTCATATGAGAAATCCCATTTTCTGAATGTCTTAAAGATGCAAAGCCTTTAAACCTGTATTTCTCAAAGTTTGCTGGCCCACAGACAATGCTACTGACCAAGAACCACACATGGACAGAATTGCTTCTTTCCTGGCCAGGCCCCATTTATATTTTTAATTTCCTGTAGGAGTAAGAAGCAAAAAAATAAAAGCAAAAAAAAAGGGTCACTTCAGACTTTCCTAAACATAACTAAACAATAATGGTATCGTAGGAAAGATTAGAACAAAATTAGTAGAACAGAAAGGTTCAGATTTTAAGCTAAACTCTGAAGACACAGAAAATTCACATCTTAACTAATTATCACCCAAATTATCCAATTATCTCACCCTAAGGCAAGAGAACATTATTTGGATTGGGAGAAGGGAGAAGGAACAGTTGCAGAGCAGGACATTCACAGAATCACTTCATTTCCCCCAAATAAGAAGGCCTTGCTTAAGGTGCATCCAGGCGTTTTGGAATCTCAGAGCTTCCTGTATTGCTGCTCTGACAAAATGAAGCCAGGCACAGACTCCAGGGACAAAACCTGAAGGTCTGTATAGAATCAGAAGCTGCAGTGATGCCACCTGCCAGAGCTGGAAGCAGCTGCAGTTTGCTCCTCTACACTGAGAGCTCATTTTCCTGGTATTAAATACAACAGATATTTAGCAGGAGTTGAACTCTTAAGCAAGCTGTGCACCTTGATCAGGGAGACCACACCACAGGCAAGTGTGTAAATAAGGATTCAACAGGACAGTGCTCCTCAACTACCTGAACTCTCTCTCCCTACATCACTGAGATGAGCTCAGTTGGTTAAAACTTGGTTGTAATAATGCCAAGGTCATGGGTTCAATCCCCTGTGTGGGCCATTGACTTAAGGATTGGACTCGATGATCCTTGTGGGTCCCTCCCAGCAGAGTCTGTGAACTCTGTGAAAAACCGACACAGGTGAGTCAGCGCGGAGTGCCAGGGCAGGGTTTCCAAATTCTTGCAGTGACCCTCATCCTGTACCTCCAACTCTACCCACTAGTCCCTGTGGAACCAGCTCCTTCAAGCCACAGCTGGCAGAGCTGCCTGTTGTACTTTACACAGATGAACTCATACCCAGAGACAGTGGAGTTGGTTAATTTATGTACCAAGGCATTACACACAAAACAACAAAGCACTTGAGCTGCAGCACTCCCTTGCACCAGCCCACAGCCTCTCCCCTCTCTTGTGGACAGCCAGCACCTCTGCTCAGCCTCCAGGAGGTCACTCAACCCCTGCAGTGAGAACACTGAGAGGAGCCCATTCCCCCCTGCCCTCCATCAGCTGCCCCTGGGAGATTCTCCAGCATGTGTAACACTGGGCCACACGTCAGCCCTGGCCTGGCAGGGAGCTGTCAGAGGCTTTGAACCAGCTCAGACCACAAAGCTTGGCACACTCACAGCCCTGCCAATGCATCAGAACAAACCTGCCACCCCGCAGGTCCCGGGGCAGGATGTGCCTCAGTGCCATTTGCATCACTGATGCACCCAGTGATACAGAAAGGGCTTGGCCAGTCTGGCTTTTCACAGTTAGTTCCTTTCTTTGGAAGAACTTGAATGGAAAAGCTCTCCAAACTGACCTGCCACTTGATTTAATGAAGATTTGCTTCAGTAAGCACAACAAAAGAATATATTCAGCCACACGCAGAAATACACAAATGCTGAACTCAAATAAAAGCTAAGACAAATATCAATTCTTTCCAGGATAGAAGTCAGTGTTCACTTTTGTTCCCCTGCCAAGATTAACTCTCTCAAAAGGTTACATATAAAAGTTGCAATACACAAAATGAAGCAGAAGTTATTAAACAGCTCCTTGATGAGAAATCAAAAGCTTTTCTAACTGAAATTTTAACAAAACAACCAAAACATGAAGTCAAAGATTTACCTTCTACAACTCTTAACAAAAAAACTGCACTTTTGCAGTGTACTGAAAGAAAGGGCATCAGTAACAGATCTGTGAAACTTGTGTGACTCAGTCTGAACAGGCACTAGAAGTATTGCAAATTAAAAATTTGTATGCAAATTAAAATGTTACTGAAGCTTTTTAAGTTGACTGCAGGTACATCCACATATGATCAAATGCCTGAGCAGCTGAATTTTAGTGTCATGTTAACCTGGAGGTACAATGAGTTTACAGACTTTTTAATACAGGTTTGTCTTGTTCTGTGAGCTTTAATTTTGATGTCTTTTGAAGTGAAATAATAGAGTGCTCTGATACTGTGTGGCAGCTTGTATTTGGCAAATGCATCACACAAGACAATCAAACTACATATCCTGCAACTGAAGGAAGGTGAATTTTTACTTTCAATTTTGTTGGAGGACACATTTCTAAGCCATCAATACAGAACATGTATCAGTAAGTAGGGTTAAAGAAAAAAACCCACAAAAACACAAACTTACTTTCCATCTCTATTCATCAAGGGACTTATTTATAGTGATGATGGGAAGGAATAACGACAAGCTATGAGGCTTCCTGTGAAGAACTGTTCTTTATTTCTTCTCCTCTGACCTTTGCCTCCTGCTCCACTTACCCCCTTGCTATTCACCTTCAACACAACACCACAGGAAGGTGCAGAGGAGCCAATTAATTAGGAAGACAGTCCTGTCTGACATCATGAACTATGTCCTTTCTTTCATCTAAGCTTGTCTGAAGGCCAACATGTAATGCCAACACTATTCTACACAGAGCCCACTGTACAATGAATTACTGAACATAAACCAGGACCCTTTGTGGGCCTTTCTGAACAGAAATAAGCTCTGTGGGCTCTCAAAACTGAACTGGGTGCATTCCACAAGAAAAAGGCAGCAGCACTAAGTGCAATAAATACTGTGCAATTTCCTTCTAAAGGCAGCACAGCCAGCTGACTCAGGTCCATGTATTGGGCATTACCAAGTCAAACCTCTCCCTAGGTAAGTGCAAGTTCTGTTTGTCATGTTTGTGTGTTTTGTCCTCACACAAATGTTTTATGCCCTTTTTCCTTTGCAAAGCATTTAACTGATACTCTCATGTTGTTTTAATAAAAATATTTTTTTAATAAGTGCCGACTTCCCAGGAGTGAGAGACAACTTTTTTTTCCCTGTCTGTGTTTACAAATCTCAGTGGGCTTATAACAAAATCAAATAAAAGAGGGCAGATAATCCTTGCTCTGACTGGTCAGTCAACCTTTCCAACAACTTCACTGTATTGTGCACACAGACAAACCACCAACAGAGCAGCCAAGGCACAGCTCCTTTCAGACCTCCTGCTCTATTGGCAGCCTCTTCCCTTCCTTCACCTCCTGCAGCAAGAGCTCCCGACCCAAACCCACGTCTGCTCCTCGCCCCTCTGGCAAATCCAAGGTTTAGCTTTAGGGAAGAGTCTGAGGATTCACACCCCCCAAGCCACTTCCCCAGTTCCCACTATTTTCTTTATAACTGCTAACACAGCCCAGTCTAATTTTCTTTCTTCACAGCTATATTAAGCTGGCACATCTTT
This sequence comes from Pithys albifrons albifrons, assembly GCF_047495875.1. Classification (NCBI taxonomy): domain Eukaryota; kingdom Metazoa; phylum Chordata; class Aves; order Passeriformes; family Thamnophilidae; genus Pithys; species Pithys albifrons. Next base: position 13,494,221 of record NC_092460.1, read on the forward strand.
TCATATCCATGTTCATCTTGACAAGGGAAACACCACCACAATGGATGTACCCTTCAGAAAAATGCAGGGAGAAAAGGATGGGCTATTCCACAGGACTACAAAGAGGTCTGTTCCTAATGCCAACAGCTTCTGGAAATTATGACAGAGCTCGTGGGCCAAGGATTGCTAATTGGTAGGCACTGGCAGCTCTACTGCAAGTTTTTTGAGGGCATCTTTGGATAATGGCTGAAGACAGGACACAATACAAAAAGGACAATAAGCCTAAAGTAGTGCATTTAATTCATGTGTCTAAAAACTGGAGTGATTAAATCCATGAAAAATTATTGTTCTCAACCTTGAAAAGAACAGACTGAGGGAAAGGACAATAAAGACAGAAAAAAGAATGGAACGCAACAAAATCCTTTCACGCCAAGGGATGAAGTCTCAGGACAAAAGCAGGGAAAGCATTTTCTCATTCTCTAAAAGCCCAGTAAGTAATGACATTGAAACAGTGAAGAAGGGCTGTGTGCTGAACAGAACTGCTGTTACCAACCGAAATTAGCACTTAGCAAAGCCAGCTTGGACTATCAGTGCCATAGATCAGTCCTTCTCCAAGCTCTAACTTTAGATTTGGAGAAAAGCTGAGACCAACGACACTCAGAGGATACAACAGTGAGTTCACTTCATATTCCACAACAATAACCAAATCAAGGGACACAAAAACCTCCAGTCCAGCACACAAAGGGCACTAGTGGGGGGAAGAGTTCATAGAATACAATGCTACATGGTGTTCTTACATTTGTAAGAGCAAATGGGAAGACTGTTTAACATCCATCACCCTGACAGACAGTCCCCAGGAGCTGGAAAGCCAAGCAAGGTGTGTTGGACAACATGAACACTGCAGATGTGCAGTTCATACTCACAGCACCAAAATAGGGAGCCTGATGTACCACACCTGTGCCTTCCTCCTCCTTCACGTACCCATCTACCACCACAGTGAAGGCCCCTTTCTCTTTGCACTGCAACACAAAAACATGGTTTTCGTACACATATACATGCACATACCCACAGCAAAACAGAGTTCTTAGGAACCTGAAGTGCCACTGGTCACACACAAGACTAAAGAACTGCTTTGGAAATGAATGCCACAGTAAAATGTGACATTCCTGACATTTAATGATTTCCCATAGCCCTGACCCCAGGCTGTATTCTTCATTTAAACACTGTCCAATGTGATTAAGTCAACACCTCTCCAGAAGGCTTTAAAGTCAATTACTCTTCAAGCCACAGATCTTCACACACTTCTGTCCTTAACAGACTGCAAATCAATACACTCCTGAATGTGAGGATACAACCAAGAAAAGTACAGAAGTCTCCTTTAAGTTCTGTATCCCTCCATCTTTAATTTCTGTATCCCACTACCCCTCTTAATTTATAGAAAGTTTGCTCTTATAATCTATAGTCCTATAGTTTGCTGCTATACATTCTCTTTATTTCCTCCAGAGAAGAGGATGGTAAATATCAAATTAAAAAAAAACCAAGATAATATCCATAAAATATGGCCAAGAAAAGATCTGACAATTTCCAGTGTGTTCAGTATGTAACTAATGAAAAATAAAGAGCTATTTTCTACTCCTTAACACAAAAATAGTAAAAAGAAATTACTGCAGTCACAGCTGAACCCAATATGTTACAAAATATTAGACTGGGCTTGTTCTGAGCAGAGATATTTTGAGATAAGACCTTCATTCTATATAAAAAATGGTAGATGCCCATCTGCTCCTTACAAGTACAGCAGGACTCACAGAATTTGTCCATTCCAAACCCTGACATCCCCTGTGCAGGTTTTCAGACTCAGCTGTGCTTGACTTATCTCTAGAAGTATCAGACTCTGCTCCCTACAAAGGTTTTCTCACCTTTGCTGCCTCCTGCACGTGCTGCAGAACAGATGGTGCCACAAATGACCAAATCCCTCACATGGGTTAACAGCTTGGCCAACAGTGCTGTAAATCCACTTCTCTTGGAAAAATTGAATCCATTTTTAACCAGATTTAAAAAAAATACATTCTCTACCCCCTCTCCTATTGCTACATATTCTACTATCTGTGGTGCTACACTTAATGCAGTGCTGAAACGCTGTATCTGTATAAATCTGATACATCAGTAGGATGCTCAGCAAAGGCTTTGGACTCTTCAATGAAAACAATGACATGTCTGTGACTTATTCACAGCCAAAGTCACTCCTGTGGACTTAATAGGCTGACAGCAGCAGCTCAACAGATGAGAAGCTGAGACAACACTGCCTATTTATTAATGTGTACTGAAAATTTCTCTGCCATCTGAAATCAAACTTTTATTTATCACTTAGTTGAGACTCTGGGTTTATTTAAAACTGAAAAGAAAAAAAACACAAAAATAGTCAACATTTTGTTTTTCAGCTTTTCACTAGGATTTAAAGTACTTTAGTACAACATAGAATTTGCTATTAGGACACAAGACTTTTTCAATATAAAGGATCAGTACTGAGAATGGGTTTTATTTTTATCTCTGTATCCTGTCTCAAACTCCAAACTTGTCCATCTTACCTGAATGAAATATTCGAAGAGTGGTTTATATTTCTTGCCTTTAAGTGCAATGCCAGGAAACCTGAGGAGAAAATATTTACATAAAACAAATTAACAACTTGAAAATTGCTTTTTAACCTATTTACTTTTCCCCATCCCTGACAGAATTTGATTTCAAAAGGAGAAGGAAAGAGTATTTCTTCAATATTGACTTCCCATTTCTATGCCTCTTTGGCAATTAGGACTTGGACAAAAATAACAATCACAGAATGGATTGGGTTGGAAAAGACCTCCGAGATCATCAAGTCCAACCCTTGGTCCAACTCCAGTCCCTTTACCAGATCATGGCACTCAGTGCCACGGCCAATCTCAGCTGAAAAACCTCCAGGGTTGGGGAATACACCCCCTCTCTGGGCAGCCCATTCCAATGCCTGACCACTCTCTCTGCAAAGAATTCTTTTCTGATCTCCAACTTAAATTTCCCCTGGCAGGGCTTGAGCCTGTGCCCCCTTGTCCTATTGCTGACTGTCTCAACACATCTCTGCTAACAGGCAACAGGTACACTTGTACCTTTCAGTGAAGCAATGAATGGAAATGAATAGAT